>NC_134354.1:171491491-171795241 GCF_048569485.1 Anomaloglossus baeobatrachus | reverse complement strand
TTGACAGCCTTTCTCTAATTGGCAATATGACATTATTTTGCAATGTCTTTTGGTTAGGTTACCATTCTTCTAATAAAAACCACCAGAGCAATTACTGGGAAGTCATTTAAACCTAAAGATTTCTAGGAGAACTAAGTAAGCAAAATATTTGTGAACCCTTTGGAGTCAGTGCAAATTGGTTCCCTGGTCCTAGTCTATTGGCCACACTACTCACTTGTAACCTCTGGATGGAAGCCAAGAGATATACCTTTTACCTCCCAAAAAGTTTAACTTTTCTTTTTATTATCCATCCTGGCTAGTGATGGGCGAACCCCCCGATGTTCGGTGTTCAGGAGACTTGCCCAAACGTTTTGTAAAGTTCTAGTTCTGGTTCTGAGATAACGCGAAGTTGCGTCTGAACACCGAACGTGGACTTTACAGTTTTGGGATGGGGCGGGGGACTGTAAAATAAAGAATATCATTAATAATAAATATTGTCATTATACTTACAGGTCCCATGACGCGTCCTGCAGACTCTGTCTCCGCTGCTTCTGCTGCCGAGTCCGATCATCGCTGTGCCCTTCCGATAATTACCACTGAAGATATGACCTTCTGAGACGTCATAGCCATGTAACCAGTCACGTGTGAATGCTGTATTATCTTATTGGCTATAGACTTGTCACATGACTATGACGTCTGCAAGGTCTTGCAGTGTCAGTGTCTCGGTGCTCGCCGGTACTCGATGCTCGCCCAAGCATCGTATAGTCTGTATACTTGGCGAGCGCCGTATATCAGCGAGATGCTCGGGCACATGCTCGGCTTCCCATCCCTGCATGTCGGCGCTGTTTACAGAGTCAGCCCACATTCAGGGATTGGCTGCCACACGCCGGTGAATAGCGGCGCCAGGAATCAGGTGATCAGAGATCACCGTTGCTATAGTAACTTGCCCGTCAGGTTACTATGGCAATGGTAGCAGCAGTGACATCATCGCTTACCAACCCACAGCCTTTGCTCACTCATTGAGTGATTAAACGCACGGGGAGCAGCAACATTCTTCCTCCTTGTCCATTCTGATATAGCAGAGCTGCATGGGTTGAAGGAAACAGAAGACCAGGATCGTGGGGGGGTGAGAGGGAGTAATAAACATGGAGTACCTAAGTGTGTCTGTGTATTTATTTCTAATAAAGTATTTTTTCTCTGTGTAGTGTCTTTTTTAACCCTTTATTGGAGATTTTGAATGGCTGGGTCAAACTTGGCCTGACATTAAAAATCTCGGGCTTAATACTAGCTGGTAAAACAAAGCTGGCATTAACCCCTTATTAACCAGTGTGCCACCCGGCACCTGGGCTGCTGTAGGAGTTGGATACAGTACCAGAAGATAGTGCGTCGATGAAAGTGCCATTTTCTGGGTCGGCTGCAGGCTGCAATTCGGAGCGGGGGGCCCAGAAAGCTTGGGTCAATCTGTGCTGCGGATTCTAAATCCACAGCTGCCTAGTTGTACCTGGCTGGACACAAAAATTGGATGAAGCCCACATCATTTTTTTTAATTATGTCATGAAATTCATGACATAATTAAAAAAAGGGTTTCCCTATGTTTTTGGTTCCCAGCCGGGTACAAATAGGCAGCTGGGGTTTGGGGGCAGCCCGTACCTGCCTATTGTAGCAGGCTAGCATACAAAAATATGGTGAAGCATACGTCATTTTTTTGTTTAGTTTTTTGGCAAAAAAAACTTTAAAAAAAAAAAAAGTGTTTTCCCTGGATTTTCCATTGCCAGTGAAGGTAACAGCAAGCAATGGGGGTTAGCAGTATAGATGAGCGATGTTCAAGGGTCGTCAATTTCATGTTCGAGTGATTTTTGGGGGTATTCGAGTCGTTCGACGAACTCGAATGATTTGGTAAAAGTTCGGCAGTTCGAGTTACATTCGAGAACGGTTCAAGCACCAAAAGTGTAGCTATTCACAGTAAGTATGTGTGCACCTTTCGTATCTGCATGCGTCCTGCGTCCCCAGCACAATCCCTCTCTCTTTCCTACTCACCGATCACGGGCGTCTCGCTGCACGGCTGTCATAAATCTCCAGCGGCATTTTCTCTTTTAAAAATGGCTGCCGCTTCATTATTCAATTATTATTCCGTGCTTTCCCCACCCACCGGCGCCCATTATTGGTTGCAGTCAGACATGTCCCACGCTGAGTGACAGCTGTCTCACTGCAACCAATCAAAGCCGCCAGTAGGCGGCTCTATATCCTGCAGTAAAATAAATCATAATAATAAAAAAAAAAAATGTGGTTCCCCCCATATTTGATACCAGCAAGGATAAAGCCACACAGCTGGAGGCTGGTATTGTCAGGATGGAGAGCACCACATTATGGGGAGCCCACCACCCTAACAATATCACCCAGCAGCTGCCCGGAATTGCCGCATCCATTAGATGTGACAGTCCCGGGACTCTACCCAGCTCATCCCGAATTGCCCTTGTGCGGTGGCAATCAGGGTAATAAGGAGTTAATCATGCCAGGCGTCTCCCCGAGACACCTTCCATGATTAAACTGTATGTGAAAGTAAAGAAACACACACAAGGAAAAATCCTTTATTTGGAATAAAAGACAAAAAAAACCTCATTTACCTTTTTTTTAATCCCCAAACAACAATCCAGGTCCGAAGTAATCCACACGACACTGTCAGCTCTGCTACATGAAGATGACAGGGAGCGATCTGTGTCCTCTCCACATAGCACCTGAAGTGAGCCGCGCTGTCACCAGATTTCACTCTGTAATGTAGACGTCAAGATTACAAAATCTGCCTATGTTTCTCATTAGAGCTAGTGGCTCAATGGATAGAGCTCCCATCAAAGAAGCATTAGTTCACGAGGTCGAGTCCCAGCCGTGCTGGTAAAAAATTTAATTTAATTTTAAATTATAATTATAATTTAATTTAATTATGCACTGAGGGGAGGAGCCGGACATCAGCTGTGAGCCGCAGGACACACGTCTAAAATCGAATCAGTTCACGGAATGAGGCTGCATTTCTCTCTCTCTCCCTCTCTCTCTCTCTCTCTCTTTCTGTCTTTCTCTCTCTCTCTTTTTCTCCCTCTCTCTCGCCCTCTCTCTCTTCTCTCTCTTTTCTCTCTTTCTCTCTCTCTCCCCCTCTCACTCTCTTCCCTCTCTCTCTCAGTTTTTCTCTCGTTCTCTCTCTCTTTTTCTCAGTCTCTCATTTTCTCCTTTTCCCTCACTCTCTTCTCTCTCTTCTCTCTCTTCTCTCTCTTCTCTCTCTCTCCCTCTCTCTCTCTTTTTTTCTCTCTTTCTTTCTATCTCTATCTTCCTCTCTCTTTCTCTCTCTCTCTCATTCTCTCACTTTTTCTCAGTTTCTCTTTTTCCCCTCTCTATCTCTCTCCCTCCCTCTCCCTCCCTCTCACTCCCTCTCTCTCCCTCTCCCCCCTCTCTCTCCCTCTCTCTCCCTCTCCCCCTCACTCTCCCTCACTCTCCCTCTCCCCCCTCTCTCTCCCTCTCTCTCCCTCTCCCCCCCTCTCCTTCCCTCTGCCTCTCTCTCCCCCCTCTCCCCCCTCTCTCTCCCTCTCTCTCCTTCCCTCTCCCCCCCTCTCTCCCTCCTTCCCTCTCCCTCCCTCTCTCTCTCTCCCTCTCCCTCTCTCTATCCCTCTCTCTCTGTCCCTCTCTCTGTCCCTCTCTCTCTCCCTCTCTCTCCCCCCCTCTCCCCCCCCTCTCAGACCTGGCGATGATCAGATGATGCGGTCACCTGATGGAATCAGCTGACACTATGAGTCGAGTGGTAAGGCCGGCTTTTTACCGCCTGGCCGGCTAAACTATCAGCTGATGCTGTCGGACAGGAGTCTGTACAGGAGTGTGTGGTTTTTTGGGGGGTTTTTGCACTAATGCATCAGCTGATTGTATAAAAGCCGTTTATACAATCAGCTGCTGTGTCATGTGATTAAGGCCCTTGAACCTGACACATCATCTGATCGATTTGCCTTACAGCAAACCGATCAGATGATATTGAATCCGGATTGGACGGTGCGGGACCCTTGACCCAGGATTACTGCGGAGGTGGGTTCTTTATTTCAATAAAGATGGAGTCAATAATTGTGTTGTATTTTATTTCTAATAAAAATATTTTTCTGTGTTGTGTTTTTTTTATCTGTACTAGAAATTCATGGTGGCCATGTCCAATATTGGCATGACTCCATGAATTTCTGGCTTAGGGCCAGTATATATATATATATATATATATATATATATATATATATATATATATATATACCGCTAGCCCTAACCCCATTATTATCCAGTGAGCCACCTGTCACCAGGGCAGCTGGAAGAGTTGGATACAGAGCCAGAAGATGGCGCTTCTATGAAAGCGCCATTTTCTGGGGCGGCTGCGGACTGCAATTCGCAGCAGGGGTGCCCAGAAAGCTTGGTCACCCTGAGCTGCGGATTCCAATGCCCAGCTACCTAGTTGTATCTGGCTGGTCGGACACAAAAATTGGGCAAAGCCCACATCATTTTTTTAATTATTTCATGAAACCTGTACCTGGCTAGCATACAAAAACATGGCGAAGCCCACGTAATTTTTTTTGGGGGGGCAAAAAACTCCTGCATACAGTCCTGGATGTAGTATGCTGAGCCTTGTAGTTCTGCAGCTGCTGACTGCTGTCTGTCTGTATGGAAGAGAGCAGACACCAGCTGCCGAACTACAAGGCTCAGCATGCTCCATTCACTAGTGTATGCAGGAGAGAAGATAGCAGCTGCAGAACTACAAGGCTCAGCATGCTCCATCAAGGACTGTATGCAGGAGTTTTTTGCCCCCCAAAAAACTTACATGGGCTTCGCCATATTTCTGTATGCTAGCCAGGTACAGCAGGCAAGTACAGCTGCCTCCAACCCCCAGCTGCCTATTTATACCCGGCTGGGAACTAAAAAAAATAGGGAAGCCCTTTTTTAAATTTTCATGAACTTCATAAAATAATTATCGCCCCATTTTTGTGTCCAGGCAGGTACAACTAGGCAGCTGTGGATTGGAATCCACAGCACAGGTTGGCCCAAGCTTTCTGGGCACCTCTGCTGCGAATTGCAGTCCGCAGCTGCCCCAGAAAATGGCGCTTTCATAGAAGCGCCATCATCTGGCGCTGTATCCAACTCTTCCAGCATCCCTGAAGCCGGGTGGCTTGCTGGGTAATAATGAGTTAATACTAGCTTTGTTTTACTAGCTAGTATTAAGCCAGAGATTCTTAATGTCAGGCAAGTTTGACCCGGCCATTAAGAATCTCCAATAAAGGGTTAAAAAAAAGACACCACAGAGAGAAAGAATATTTTAATAGAAATAAATACACAGAAATGACATAATCTACTGGGACAGCAATGTAATCTCTGCTACATCACTGTGCACTCTGCTACATCACTATAGACAGTGTCTATACATAGTGAGAAGCAAAGAGCAAAGTTAACTCTGCTTCATCACTGTGCACAGACTGTCTATACAAAGTGAGAAGCACAGAGAGCCATGTCATCTCTGCTATATCCCTGTTTTCAGTGTCTATACATAGTGAGAAGCAAAGAACAAAGTCAACTCTGCTTCATCATTGTGCACAGACAGTGTCTATACATAGTGAGAAGCACAGAGAGCCATGTCAGGTATGCTACATCACTGTGAACAGACAGTGTCTATACATAGTGAGAAGCAAAGAGCAAAGTTAACTCTGGTTCATCACTGTGCACAGACTGTTTATACAGAGTGAGAAGCACAGAGAGCCAGGTCATCTCTGCTATATCCCTGTGTTCAGTGTCTATACATAGTGAGAAGCAAAGAGCAATGTCATCCCTGCTATATCACTGTGAACAGACAGTGTCTATACATAGTGAGAAGCAAAGAAAAAAGTCAACTCTGCTTCATCATTGTGCACAGACAGTGTCTATACACAGTGAGAAGCATAGAGAACCATGTCAGGTCTGCTACATCGCTCTGCACAGAGCAATGAAGCAGATGCTGACAGTGACCCACTCTCCCGACAGCAGCGCCTCAGCTGCATGGAAATAAATGCAGCTGACTCGCTGCTGTTGGGAGATTGTGCGATGTGATGCAATGCAACAATCGCATCACGGCGCACCAGGATCTTTGATGATGTCATACTTACGTGACCAGTCTGTAGCCAATGAAGTAATACAAGATTCACACATGACTTGTCACATGGGTATGAGGTCACGAAAGGTCCTGTAATCCCATGCTGGTTACCGGACAGCACAGCAATGGTCGGACGGGCACCCAAGCAGTGAGAGATAGCGGGTCTGCAAGATGTGTCACGGGACCTGTAAGTATAATCATAATGTTTTTTTTAATAATTTGCTTTTTTTACAGCCCCTGGACCCGAACTGTAACATGAATTGTAACACGAACGTCGCAGAAAGCTCGTGTTCAGGGTCGTGTGCACGAACACCATGTGTTTGGTACGGACACCGAACTTTACAATTCGGGTTCGCCAATCCCTAATCCTGGCTAGCTCAACATCATTGTTGCAGTTTGACACAAAAGTGACTTTTTGCCAAGTTGGCTAATTGAAAACAGAGCCGTCAGGCCTGCTGTCCAGTGACCACAGATTATCGCAGTGGCTTCTGGACTGGGACCGTCAAATCAGTTCACACTAACGGTACAATCCACCTTAAATGGATAAATAAATACTGTGATATATATTAACAAATAATAATAATAATTTTATTCATTTATATAGCGCTATTAATTCCACAGCGCTTTACATACATTGGCAACACTGTCCCCATTGGGGCTCACAATCTGGAGTCCCTATCTGTATGTCTTTCGATTCATATTTGAATTTCCAATATTTTTATATATAATCTGTAAAGTATTAAATATCTGTAAACTTGAATGAGGTTTCTTAAATTAAAATAAGCTAAGATCTCATCATTTACAATAACTGAGAGTTTCATTTTCTGCATCGTATACACAGAGCAGTAAGGACATAGTGTATCTAAGGCAATATTAGTCATAAACCAAAAGCATGGAAACGTGCTTGACATTTTAGCATCTCCCAGAGCAAATTTTAAATGGGCCGAGGAGCAGATTATTAAGGTCACTTAGGACAGACTGATTCAAGCCCCTATGACCTTTAGCAAAGATTAATTTTCTATCCTAGATGTTTTATTTTTTCATCTTATAGCTAAATTTCTACTGCTTTATTTTTAGATCTATCGCCAGTTTTGACTTTCATATACATTTTCTTGATTTGTGGTATAAATTATTACTTATAATTATTTGAATTGTTCAATGGTTTTGTTTAAGTATATAAAATATAGTGGGAACAACTTCAGGGCAAAATTAAACAGATTAGGGTTAGTCTGGCGAAAAACATAAAAGTTGCAAAGAAATAATTTGATGAAAATAGAGTATATATGTAAAAATTAGTATATTGTGCCTAGAACTAAAAGAAGAGGTAGATTTTTTAGGTAAGAACTAAATAGAATATCTTTAGAAAATACAAAGTATAACCAGGGCCGTATTTACTACTAGGCACCCGTGGTCCTGTGCTTGGGGCGCCGCGTTGCGGGGGGGGCGGCACTTTCTGGCTGCAAAAAAGAAAAAAAAAATATTTTTTTTACATCTTCTCCCCCTCCATTAGACAGTCTATTAAATCTGCTTTGTTTTCGGAGGGGGAAGGGGGGGGTCAGAGATGCACTTCCATTTATCTGTATCTGTGTCTTTAAGACGCGAATACAGATAAATTGTGGGCGCCACCGGGCACACGGAACTGATTGACCTTGGAAGTGCCGGCGCCTGCACTTCCGAGGTAAGAGGCGCGCTAATCAGCTCCGTGCTGTGGCATCCAATGCTGCAGATGCCGCGGAGGACAGAACACTCACCGGAGCCGGCAGCAGCAGGAGGATGACGGATGCCGTAGGAGGAGCGGCAGCAGCAAGAGGAGGTGGGAGGCACAAGACCAGGTAACCGCTGGCAGAGTTCCAGTGCTGTGAAATGAGGATTCTGGGGGGAGGGGCAGGCAGGCTACAATGTGAGTATAGTGGACGAGGGACAGGCAGAGGCTGCAATGTGAGGATAGTGGGGAAGGGACAGGCAGAGGCTACAATGTGAGGATAGTGGGGGAAGGGCAGGCAGAGGCTACAATGTGAGGATAGTGGGGCAGGGGCAGGCAGAGGCTACAATGTGAGGATAATGGGGCAGGGGCAGGCAGAGGCTACAATGTGAGGATAGTGAGGGAGGGGCAGGCAGAGGCTACAATGTGAGGATAGTGGGGGAGGGGCAGACAGAGGCTACAATGTGAGGATAGTGGGGGAGGGACAAGCAGAGGCTACAATGTGAGAATGGTGAGGGAAGGACAGGTAGAGGCTCTAATGTAAGGATTGTGGGAGAAGGGAAGGCACAGGCTATAGACTGGGGATTGTGGGGCAGGTGGAGGCTATAGTCTGCTGATTATGGGGGAGGGGCATGCAGAGGCTATGACCTGAGGATTAGGAGGCCTATTATTGTAGTCTGGGCATTAGGGGACCTATGACTCGACAGTGGTTAGGGTAGATATGGCTATTAATATAGGCTTAGGTGGGCTTTGCAGACTACTACATCACAGGTGCGATATCGGTGGGGTAAAATCGAAAGTGACGCACATCCGGCGTTGCAGTCGATATCATAGTGTGTAAATCCTTTTTGATACGATTAACAAGTGCAAAAGCGTCGTTATTGTATCATCGGTGTAGGGTCCGACATTTCCATAATTTGCCAGCAGTGACAGGTACGATGTTGTTCCTCGTTCCTGCGACAGCCCACATCGCTGTATGAGAAGCCGCAGGAGCAAGGAACATCTCCTACCTGCGTCACCGTGTCTCACTCCTGCTCTGCGGAAGGAAGGAGGGGGGCGGAATGTTTACGTCCCGCTCATCTCCGCCCCTCCGCTTCTATTGGCTACGTTGCTATGATGCCGCACGACCCGCCCCCTTAATAAGGAGGCGGGTCGCCGGCCAGAGCGACGTCGCAGGGCAGCAGGTAAGTGCGTGTGAAGCTGCCGTAGCGATAATGTTCTCTACGGCAGCAATCACAAGATTTCGCTGCTGCGACGGGGGCGGGGACTATCGCGCTCGACATCGCACCATCGGCTTGCTTGCAAAGAAGATGGTGGTCAAAGAAGGCCTATTGCTTTAGAGAGGGGGGTTATGGAACCTATTACTGTAGGAGGGGGGTTAAGGGGGCCTGTTACTGTAGGAGGCGGGTTAAGGGGGCCTGTTGCTGTAGGACGGGGGTTAAGGGAGCCTATTGCTGTAGGAGGGGGGGTTAATGGAGCCTGTTGCTGTAGGAGGGGGGTTAATGGAGCCTGTTGCTGTAGGAGGGGGGTTAATGGAGCCTGTTGCTGTAGGGGGGGTTAATTGAGCCTGTTGCTGTAGGAGGGGGGTTAATGGAGCCTGTTGCTGTAGGAGGGGGGTTAATGGAGCTTGTTGCTGTAGGAGGGGGGTTAATGGAGCATGTTGCTGTAGGAGGGATGGTTAATGGAGCCTGTTGGTGTAGGGGGGTTAATGGAGCCTGTTGCTGTAGGAGGGGGGGTTAATGGAGCCTGTTGCTGTAGGAGGGGGGGTTATTGGAGCCTGTTGCTGTAGGAGGGAGGTTTAGGAAGCCTATTGCTGTAGGAGGGGGGTTTAGGGGGGCTTACAGAGTGAGGGATAGTGCAAGGGACAAAATCGATGGGGAAAAGTGTAAGGGCTCAGTATGTTGGGGGTCTCAGTATGGGGGAGTAGATGTAGAAACTTGGCACCCAAGATCAATGTGAACTTGTAGGACCAGCACAAGCGCAGATGTTTCATTCAAAAGCCCTTCATCAGTGCGTGCAGAGGGTCCTCAGACAGTGTAATAGCGTGGCGAGCGGTGTAGCTGGGTATGACGTGGTGTCCACCGCTGTCTATGTGGCAGTGATCAGCTTGTGCTGCTGCTACAAGTTCTTTACAATAAAAGACCACTATTCACATTGATCTTGAGGGCGAAGTTTCTACATCTACTTGAGACAGTTTTGGACCCTTCTTGTGCACCAGCCGAAAAGTTCCGTGTATCAACTCACTAAGTATGGAGAGGGGGAAGCATTGGGAGCTCATTATGGAAAAGGGGTAGCATGGGGGTTCAGTATGAACAAGGGCAGTGTGAGGGCTCAGTATGAAAAGGGGGCAGCATGGGTGGGCTCAATATGGAGTGGAGCAATGTAGGGGACTCAGTATGAAACGTGAGGTAGTGTGGGTGGGTCTCAGCATTAGTTGTGAGGCAGCATCGTGGTCTCTGTATGATGAGTGAGGTAGCATGGTGGTCTCTGTATGATGAGTGGAGCAGCATGGCGGTCTCTGTATGATGAGTGAGGCAGCATGGCGGTCTCTGTATGATGAGAGGGGCAGCATGGTGGTCTCTGTATGATGAGTGGGGCAGCATGGTAGTCTCTGTATGATGAGTGGGGCAGCATGGTGGTCTCTGTATGATGAGTGGGGCAGCATGGTGGTCTCTGTATGCTGAGTGGGGCAGCAAGGTGGTTTCTGTATGATGAGTGGGGCAGCATGGTGGTCTCTGTATGATGAGTGGGGCAGCATGGTGGTCTCTGTATGATGAGTGGGGCATCATGGTGGTCTCTGTATGATGAGTGGGGCAGCATGGTGGTCTCTGTATGATGAGTGGGGCAGCATGGTGGTCTCTGTATGATGAGTGGGGCAGCATGGAGGACTCCTTATGGGAAAGGGGCAGGCAGCATTTGGAGTGCATTAAGAAGGGGCGGCATGGGAGGCTCAGTATGGAGAATGGCAGTGTGAGGGCTCCATATGGAGAGGGGCAGCATCCATGGGGCATTGTCAGTAGGTGGCAGCATGATGTGAGGACAGTGTGCAGATCATATTTCATAATTGAGGAAGGTGTGAAGGGTATAATTTTAAAAGGGAGGACAGTGTGGCATTTTAGTTTATTAGGGGGCAGTGTGGCGGTCATAGTATATAAGTGGGGACGGTGTGGTGGGAATATTTTTATAGGAGAGGAAAGTGTGGAGGCCATGTACATTAAGAGGGATTGTGTGGAGTAATATTCTTTTGTGGGGAGCGCAGTGAGGAGCAGTTATTTTTTTTCAGTCGACAGTATAGGGCTTATTTATGGCACAGTGTTTGTGGTTATTGCTATTCAGGAACGTTATAATGACATTGTTTTTTTTCAGGGCACTATGGTGAGATGTGGTGCAGAAGACCGGAGAAGAGGGAAGTAGGACAGTCTCCAGAGACGAGCTGTAGATGTGAAGTCACAATGGAGTCGGGGACATGATCGCGCGATCGGTGAGTGAATTATCAGAGAACTTACACTACACTAACATTTACTCAGGTTTAGGGGAAAAATTACCGGAGAGCTTCTTTAAAGGGAACCTGTCACCAGATTTGGCGACTATAACCTGCGACCACCACCAGTGGGCTCTTATATATGGCATTTTAACATGATATATGTATATATATATATATATATATATATATATAATATATATGCATGCCCAGGCCACTGTGTAGAACGTAAAAATCTCTTTATAATACTCACCTAAAGATCAGTGCGGTGCAGACTGGTCGGATGGGTGTTTCCTATAGTGGAGCCTCCTGTTTCGGACATTTTTGTCCTCCTTTTTCTGAAGCCTGGGTGCATGACGCATCCTACGTCATCCACACTCACCGGCATTGAGGTCCTGCGCAGGCGCACTACAATACTTTGATCTGCCTTGCTCAGGGCAGATCAAAGTGCGCCTGCAAAGGACCTCAATGCCAGCAAGTGTGGATGACGTAGGATGCGTCATGCACCCAGGCTTCAGAAAAAGGAGGACAAAGATGGCCGAAAGAGGTGGCGCCACTACCGGAGAACAGACACCCATCCAATCAGTCTGCACCGCCCCTTAGGTGAGAATTATAAAGGGACTTTTATGTTCTACACAGTTGCCTGGGCTTACATATATATCATGTTAGAATGCTGTACATAAGAGTCCACTGGTGGTTGCTGTAGCTGATAGTCACCAAATCTGGTAACAAGTTCCCTTTTAATATTTGCAGAAAAATCTACTTTTATTTAATATGCAAATGAGGGTGCTTTGGTGCACCGTTGGGGTGGTCTTTGCTTTGGTGCACTGTTGGGGTGGTCTGTGCTTTGGTACACTGTTGGGGTGGTCTTTGCTTTGGTGCACCCTTGGGGTGGTGTTTGCTTTGGTGAACCGTTGGGGTGGTCTTTGCTTCGGTGCACCGTTACGCTCTCATATCTGTATTTTAAAGTCTTTTGTTTTTATTGACAGTACTTCAATAGTAAAAGTGTGTCCTGTCTAATATCAGCTTGTATGTCTTTTTTTACCTATCTCACTAAGTGAGCGCTGTCAATCAACAGAAGGGACTGGCTTTCATATGCAAATATAAGAGTGCACCAAGCCATAGGTCACGCCAAGGGTGCACCAAAGCCCCCTCATTTGCATTTTAAAAAATAGATTTTGAAGCAAATATTAAAGGGATTGTCCAGTCAAGAATGACCCACTCACTGTGTGCTACGAGGATTCTCTAGTGTCTGCAGCGGGAATGGCGGTCAAGTATGCGATATGCAGAGTCCAAGCTAGAACCCCTCTAGAAGGCGCCACCTCACCCAATACAAGTGCATTAAGTGAGGCCGTACTCTCTAGATGAGTTCTGGCCCGGAGTCTGCATATCACATACTTGACCATCATGAGTGCGTTGGAGGATTCACAGGTCTGCAGTCTTAAGGCTGCTTTACATGGTACGACCGATTGTGCGATTTGACAATCGATCGTACCCGCCCCCGTCCTTTTTGCGTCACAGGCAAATCGCTGCCCGTGTCGCACAAAGTCAGTAACCCCAGTCACACATACTTACCTCTCGTGCGACCACGCTGTGGTCGGCGAACGTCCACTTCCTGGAGTGGGAGGGACGTTCGGTGTCACAGCGACATCACACGGCCACCGGCCAATAGAAGCGGAGGGGCGGAGATGAGCAGGATGTAAACATCCCGCCCACCTCCTTCCTTCCACATAGAGCCGGCGGCGGCTGCGGGAGGCAGGTGAGCTGCTCATCGTTCCCGTGGTGTCACACGGAGCGGCGTGTGCTACCACGGAAACGATGATCAACTAAATTAAACGATATTATGGAACCTAGCGAGCAGTACACGACTCACGATTTGTGAGCGATACTGCGTCGCTAGGAGGTGTCACACAGGCCGGCATCGCCAGTGATGCCGGATGTGCGTCACAAAAACCGTGACCCCGACGATCTATCGCACGATAGATTGTCCGGTGTAAAGCAGCCTTTAGAGTGACACATAGACGGACTGCAGACTTGCCATTCTAGACCGGACAACCCCTTTTAAGCTAAACTGTGTGTGATTTTTGTAGTGTAATCGTCCCTTATATAAATGTTTATTTATGTAAATAGAAAAATCACTTCACCCAACAAACAAACCTTTTGCTTGTGCGTTTGGTGATCTGACAGCCGATTTAAATAGATTATTCGGTTCCTGATTATTAGCAGCAGTGTAAATGCACCTCAAACAGTAACTAAAGTTTTTGTTTTTTTTCTATATTTTATGCCCACTAATTCTGAGCAGATTGGTGGGAAATCTGGTCCGGAGACCCCCAACCACAGCTGAAAAGCTCTTTTAGAAGAGCGCACACAGCACACAGCGGATGCTGTAGAAAGTCATTGTCCTGTCTCCTGAGCTGTACACTTCTAAGGGGTCTTTTGAGCAATTTACGGGGGTCTCCGGACCCAGAACCACATCAATGTGTTCAGATTTAATGGACTTAAAATAGAAGATATCTCCCAAAAAATAAGGTATTTTTTAAATGTTTAATAGTGCTACTGCCTGCACCATCAGTACTGTGGTTTCTGTATGGTCCGCAGTCTGATGATGGCTGGTAACAACGCCTGTATCTCTTTACCATTGTTACAGACATACTAGGAGTTGCAGTTTCATGCCAGACAATTATATGTTGGGTTGGCTTTAGTTTTGGTGATGCAGTCATGTACCAATGGTGGTTCTGGTAATGTAGCAGTGTGCAGATGGTGGTTCTGACTCCCCCATACACTATAGACAGTTGTCCCATCATTCGGCTGGCAGCTATCTTCCTGACTCTCCTATACACTATAGACAGATGTCCCATCATTTGACTGGCAGCTGTCTCCCTGATTCTTCCATACACAGGAGCACTCACTTTGTTGATCGGTAGTGTTCTCTATGAGACAGACGTTACTACACATCTCTGGCAGTGGCTCACCTCTTAGAGAATAATGGATCCACAGTCCAAAATTGGACCTGCTGGGTCCTCACTCCTCTGACAATCAGACTATCGGCCGAGCCATTCTATCTCCAGGTTCTGCCAACTGTACTCTGCGTACAAGCACTGGGCATGTGAATGGTTAAGCTATGTGCACACCAAGGCTTTTACACATCTGTGAATCTATTGAGTTTTTCAGGCGGTGGAAACACTAGCATCTTTTTTAGATTGAAATTGTATTAAGTGCTAGTCACAAACTTCTTGGTGGCAACAGCATGAAAAATGGTTCAGTTACCTGTTTTAACCACTTAGGCTATGTGCCCACGGGAGATTAAACCTGTGGAAAATCAGCGAATTTTCTGGATTTTCCAGATAATCTGCAGGTTTCAGCATGTACTGACACTCCCCATGTTATCCTATGGGACATGGGGAGTGTCTGTGTCCATGCTGCTGATACGTGCGGCTGCGGAACATGCTGTGGATGTCCCACATCTGCACGTAATTGCATGTCAATTATTTCTGCGGAAATCCCGCCTCTCCACTATGGAAATAGAGGCCGGGACTTTCGCAGGTAATCCGCAGGAATGTCCGCAGGTTTACCGCAGTTATTTTGCTGGAATCCCGCAGCTAAAAATAGCTGCTGATTCCAGCGAGCAGCTGCGGGAAATCTGCGGATAAATCTGCGAGTACAGAGTCCCATGGGCACATAGCCTTAGGGGTACTTTGCACACTACGACATCGCAGGTGCGATGTCAGTGGGGTCAAATTGAAAGTGATGCACATCCGGCGTCACTGTCGATATTGTAGTGTGTAAATCCTTTTTGATACGATTAACGAGTGCAAAAGCATCGTAATCGTATCATCGGTGTAGAGTCCGACATTTTCATAATTCGCTGCAGCGACGGTACGATGTTGTTCCTCGTTCCCCTGCAGCAGAACACATCGCTGTGTGAGAAGCCGCAGGAGCAAGGAACATCATCATATCTGCATCCTGCGGCTCACGCCGGCTATGCAGAAGGACGGAGGTGGGCGGGATGTTTACGTCCCGCTCATCTCCGCCCCTCCGCTTCTATTGGCCGCCTGCCGTGTGACATCGCTGTGATGTTGCACGACCCGCCCCCTTAGAAAGGAGGCGGTTTGCCGGCAAGATCGACGTCACAGGGCAGGTATGTGCATGTGAAGCTGCCGTAGCGATAATGTTTGCTACGGCAGCGATTACAAGATATCGCTACTGCTGCGACGGGGGCGGGGACTATTGCACTCGGCATCGCAGTAATCGGCTTGCTATGTCGTAGTGTGCAAAGGACCCCTTAGTGCCTTTGAAAATCTGAAGCTGTTACAATAAGCTAAATAAAACTCAATGTATGTGCAGCAAGTGCTGATCTTCATTCTTATAGGGTTTAGCACTTTTTCAAGTGTGTCACAGAGTAGATCAACCTTAAATAGATGTCGTGTGCACAAAATCATAGTTTTACGTTGTCAGTAAGGGACGTGACCCACTTAAAGTGCCTAGGGCAGCACGAAGGCCAAATACAGCCCTGAGTATAACTACTATTGGTAACAAAATATCTGATATGATACAATAATATATAATTATCACTAATCTGATACACTAGTGGAGTATAGTGCTATGTAGGAGTTCTAGTTGAAGATCAATATTGTATCAGAAAGCGAGTATACTAACTATTTACTGGTTTTTATCATTTTTTCAATATTTTGTAAATACACCTTTGGCTTTCAACACTGCCAGATCCCTTCTGGGCATGCTTAGATTCAAGCATGTCTTCATCCATAACTAACCCCAGGTCTTTTCTACACGCTTCCATTGTTGGTGCATATTTGTCAGCTCACTTGGGTATGTGCACAGGTTTTTCTTCAACTCTACTTACAAATGTTAGATTGGGTTGAGGTCTGGGGACTGTGGGGGCCAATTCACAACCTCTACTTTATTGTCATTGAACCATTTATTTGCCAATCTTGAAGTATTCTTTCGGTCATTGTCCTGCTGGAAAAATATCTCGTCCTTTATATACCAATAGTACTCAAGTGTACAAAGTAGCTCATCTTGTAGGATACTCATATATAGCTCAGCATTGAGACCGCCATTGATCCTGGTCATGCATTAAATGTCTTTGGCTGTGAAACAACCATATCACATCAGGCTTCCTTCATCGAACTTGACAGTACCTTCAATTTCTCTATCCATCAGCCCCTTTTTCCCCTAGACCAATTAGCACTCATCAGATCCTAGTCTATTGACTTTCATCTCATCGTTCCAAATCAATCATTTGCAATCTTCTACTGTTAACATTTTATACTTTTGAAAACCTGACTTATGCTTCTTATGATAATATTGAAGCAAGGCTTTTTCCCATGTTTTTTGTTCACCATTCCAGACTTGTATAATGTGCATAACACAGTCCTTGCATGGACGTCTGTGATCTCACTACTGCGAAGCATACAAGCCACCTCCACTGCCATATTTATTGTGGCAGAACTGATAGATCTTGTGATTAGCCAACTTGTTGATTATTTCGACTCAACATCCACTGCGTGACTTTTGAAGGGATTGATGAACTTAATTTTGTATTCTTCCAACTGTTATGGAATTCACATGATGTAGTTTGGAATTTGTTTTGCTCTTGAGACTACTATTGAGGAGATGAATTATGCTTTTTATCTTTTACTAGCTGTAGTACCCGGTCGTTGCCCGGGATTAGTAACTGTCTCTCTGTCTCTCGCCCAGTCTCTGTCTGTGTGTCGCTGTCTGTCTGTCTCTCTGTCTGTCTCTTTCCTTGTCTGTCTGTGCCTATGTCTCTGTCTGACTATTTCTATCTCTGTCTGTATTTGTATCAGTCAATCGGTCTCCATCTCTGTGTCTGTCTCTCTCTCTCTATCTCTGTGTCTGTCTCTGTGTGTGTCTGTCTGTCTCTTTCCCCGTCTGTCTCTTTTCCGTCTCTCTTGGTCTGTTTCTTTCCAGGTTTTTCTCTTTGCCCGGCTAACTCTTTCCAGGACTGTCTCTTTTCAGGTCTGTCTCTTTCCTCGTCTGTCTTTTTCCAGGTCTGTCTCTTTGCCCTTTTGTCTCTTTCCAGGTCTGTCTCTTTGCCGTCTGTCTCTTTCCCTGGCTGTCTCTTTCCCCGGCTGTCTCTTTCCCCGGATGTCTCTTTCCCCGGCTGTCTCTTTCCCCGGCTGTCTCTTTCCCCGTCTGTCTCTTTCCCTGTCTGTCTCTTTCCAGGGCTGTCTCTTTGACCGTCTGTCTCTTTCCAGGGCTATCTCTTTGACCGTCTGTCTCTTTCCAGGGCTGTCTATTTCCAAGGCTGTCTCTTTGCCCATTTGTCTATTTCCAGGGCTGTCTCTTTCCCCGTCTGTCTGTCTGTCTCTTTCCCTATCTGTCTCTGTCTGTGTCTCTGTCTGTCTTTTTCGGTCTCTCCATCCATCTCTCCTCCGACATCATATAACCTCACGCATAAGGTTCAACTAACAGTTTATTTTGTTCCTATAGCAACCACTGACAGTTGCTATTAATAACCTATAGCTCCCACCTCCATTCAGTTTAATGGCGGCAGGATTTTAGAGACTAACTGTAAAGCACGGGTTTACATTTTTCTGTCAAAATATAGTCTACGACGCTCCCTGGGTCACGTAAGGCGTCTGTGCAAAATTTTGTGATTGTAAATGCGACGGTGCGGGTTCCTTTAGCGGACATGCACACACACACACACATACACTCAGCTTTATATATTAGGCTAGCTGTAGTACCCGGGCGTTTCCCGGGATAGTAACTGTCTTTCTGTCTCCCTCCCTGTCTCTGTCTGTGTGTCGCTGTCTCTCTGTTTCGCTGTCTGTCTCTTTCCTTGTCTGACTGTTTCTATCTCTTTGATTCTAGGTCTGTCTCATTCCAGGTCTGTCTCTTTCCTTGTCTGTCTCTTTGCCCGTCTGTCTCTTTGCCCGGCTGTCTCTTTGCCCGGCTGTCTCTTTGCCCGGCTGTCTCTTTGCCCGGCTGTCTCTTTTCAGGGGTGTCTCTTTCCCAGTCTGTGTCTTTCCCAGTCTGTCTCTTTCCCCGTCTGTCTCTTTCCCCATCTGTCTCTTTGCCCATCTGTCTCTTTCCAGGTCTGTCTCTTTCCAGGTTTGTCTCTTTCCAGGTTTGTCTCTTTGCCCGGCTGTCTCTTTGCCCGGCTGTCTCTTTGCTGGGCTGTCTCTTTCCAGGGCTGTCTCTTACACCGGCTGTCTCTTTCCCAGTCTGTCTCTCTATGTCTGCCTGTCTTTTTCTGTCTCTCTCTATCCGTCTATCCTCTCTTATACTAACAGTTTATTTTGTTCCTATAGCAACCACTGACCGTTACTATTTATAGTCTACTATAGCTCCCAGCTTCATTCAGTTTAATGGCTGCAGGATTTTTGTAGAGTAACTGGAAAGCACAGGGTTAAATTTTCCCGCCCTAACATAGTCTATGACGTTCCCTGAGTCACATGGAGTGTCTGTGCAAAACTTCATGATTGTACATGCGACGGTGCGGATTCCTTTAGCGGACATACACACACACACACACACACACACACACACACATACACTGAGCTTTATATATTAGATTGGGAAAACTTCTTCATTGCTGCTGCTTGATTCAAACCAGGGACCATTCACTTTGGAATCAACATAATAACACACTGAGCTATTAGGTAATGAGAGATCTGGTTGTAATTTGTAGAATACAGAAAGAAAAACATTTTTCCACCACCAGGAGCAGAACTGTAACAATTCAGTGACATGACAACAATTTTCATAACTAATCTTATGCTAAAAAGTTGCAAGTCAAATTTATGTATGAGATAGCCAAGATGATTGTCTATAAAACCAATTTAGTCTCACATTCAAAGCTGTAGTGGATGGTGAGATATGGTGCCTAAAAGTCAAAAGGTCAAAACATTGTTACAATTTTGCTTGTCAGTGTAAATTCACATTTGATAGAATACTACGATTCTTTTCATCTAATGCCAAAACGGAAAACATTTTCTTTTCCACAGTAAAATATATCAGCTTTGCAGGTGCAGCCAATTTCACATGTTTCTGACTGGAGTCCAGTCATACAGTTCAGTTAGAGGCCGATATACTCGGAATGACATGATATATGGACCACTGTCTACGTTTACGTTTTAGTAAATGCAGCATCTGTATAACTGGTAATACCATGAAAACTGCACATTAATGTAGCAGAACATGTCTACCTGAAAAGTAATTTAAATATGTTACTATATATAACTATTTATCAAGGGTGCACACAAGAGTTTGTAAAATGGCAGATGCAGGTCATTCATCTGGACATATACATGCATAACACATACAGTATATCACATATACATACATTAACACACATGTATACACACTCTGATAAACATAGTATACACACTCTGATAAACATAGACACATATACACATGTATACACAAACACATTTATTCACAAATACGCATATACAGAGCCTTGAAAAAGTATTCATGCCCCATGAACTTGTCCCACAGCTTTGCATGTTATACTCAGAAACTAAAATGTAATTTATTGGGATTTAAGTGATATACCAACACTAGTAACAATTATTTGTGAAGTGTAAAGGAAATATTACATGCTAAATGTTCTAAATATTTAATTGTCATTTGCATTCGTGTTTGTAGTTTGAAGCCATTACATAAAATTCTGAGTGATCAAATTTCTTCAGAAGCCATCTAATTAATAGTGATGAGCAAGCACTAAAATTCTTGAGTGCCTGATACTTGAATCATGCAGGTTGGATGTTTGGACAGGTTAAGCCCCATTTACACTCAACGACATCGCTAACGAGATGTCGTTGGGGTCTCGGAATTCGTGACGCACATCCGGCCTCGTTAGCGACGTTGTTTCGTGTGACACGTACGAGCAACCGCTAACGATGTAAAATACTCACCAAATCATTGATCGTTGACACGTCGTTCATTTTCAAAATCTCGTTGGTCGTTGTGGACGTAGGTTGTTCGTCGTTCCTGAGGCAGCACACATCGCTACGTGTGACACCCCGGGAATGACGAACAACAGCTTTCCTGCATCTTTCGGCAATGAGGTGGGCGTGTCATTAATGCGGCTGGTCACCGCCCCTCCGATCCTACTTGTCGGCTGCTGTGTGACATCGCTGTGACAGCGCATGAACCTCTCCCTTAACGAAGAGGTTGTTCGCCGCCCACAGCGACGTCGCTAGAAAGATAAGTACGTGTAATGGGTGTTAGCGATATTGTGCACAATGGGCAGCGATTTGCCCATTACGCACAAACGACGGGGGCGGGTGCTTTCATGAGCAACATCGCTAGCAATGTCGCTGTGTGTAAAGCAGCCTTTACATTCGAGTAACATGTATAATAGAAGTCAATGAGAAACTCAAGCATTCTCCCATAAGACACTACCAGGAAGGTTGAGGAGGGCAGGAAAAATGCTGAAATGGGTGGAAACAGAAGAGGGAAGATATTTGGATGCATCTCTGACTCCAAGGTCACTGCTGGGAGCAATATTGTCAGAGTACTACTTCATTTTTACGGACTGACAATAAAAAATACAAAGCTGAAGATAAAGTGAATTTTACAGGAAAAATTGTTAGGGAACATTGTTCCCTATAAAATGATTTGTACATAAGGCAAGATCAAAAAAGTCTTCTCCACACCTTGATAGCCGAGCCATCTCTCACCATATTTCCCTGTTGCCTGTGACTACAGTAGAGGACATGGTAGAGAGGGAAATGAAAATTGCACCCACTGATAGTCACTAATAAATGTTATTTTAACATTCTACTACCTTTTCTGGGCATGTGGTGTGTGACATGATCAGACACATTCTGTTTAAATTATGAAGGAGTGACTCTGAAACTCACAAAGGCTATGCAGACAATGCAAGAAGTGCCAAAAATAAGCGGAGAGAGGGACTCCTGGACTCAAAAAACCTATGCACAAAGTGAATGGGAGGCCAAAAAATAGAAGACTGTAATACATCTTGGAAAACAAGTAAAGGAGGGATTCACAAAACATATTTTCTCATTTTTAAGGAGTCGGACTGGTAAAGCCTATGCACCTATTGCAAGGCTAAAAAACATTTACCCCTGGGAGTATACATCTTTATATGAAAGAAATTTGCAGAGGTAGGCCTCATAGACATCCTGAAAAAAATTATGAAGGAGGGCATCATACACACCCTGGTAAAATTAACAGCAAAGGTCTTATGATGACCATCTAAAAATTATGAGTGAAAGGTACATGTTCACTCACTTAAAATTTGGAACAAAGGCCACCTTAAAACCCTCTAAAAATTTTAAATGATTTTAAATGAGGGCTGGCTGTTTACCTTCTTAAAATTTGGTGCAAGGGCCGCCTAATAACCCTCTAGAAACTTGGAGCAAGGGCCTCCTGATGACCCACAAAGAATTTTGAACGAGGGCCACCTGATGATCCTCAAAAATGTTTTGAGCGAGGGCTGCCTGTTTATCCTATTAAAATTTGGAGCAAGAACCTTCTGTTTACTGACTTTTAATTTTGCACAAGGACTGCCTGATGACCTTCAAAAAGATTTTTAGTGAAGGCCGCCTGATCACTCTCTAACGATTTTGAGTGAGGGCCGCATTATGACCCTATTAATATGGTGGTGAAGTAGGAGGACTAGAAAAAGAAGAAACTATGAACCATATACCCTTTTATGGGTGGAAAGGGGTGCTTGGGAATACGCGAGAAAAAAAAGAACATGTGCATTAGCTTTAGGTTCCGCTGCTGTCATCAGGTGAGGTTGAGAAGTCTGGGCCAATCCATGCCTTGTTTATTTTGATAGGAGTCAGCCTGTCTGCATGTTGACTTGACAGGTGGATATGCCTAGCAGATATTATGCCCCCTGTGGCACTAAAATTTGCTTTAACAAGATGTTAGTGGCAGGGCAGCATCTCGAAGTCATAGAGGGACAGTTCATGCCACGTGTCCAGCGTGGATATGCAATAGTTGTACTGCGCAGAGTAATCATGAAGGATGCTGTTATGGTTAGCTAGTTACCCCTTCCCCTCTTCAAACAATTTTCCCTCTTTGTCAGACTACTCCACGCATCAGGGCCTTGGCGATGGGAGGGTCTATTAAAACAGAGCTCCTAATGACACTCCCATGACAACCATGCTACCATGGGTATTGTGACAGTGACTTCACAGGTTCATCAGAGTTCATTGGGAACTCTGATGAACCCGTGACATTACTGCTGCGGCTGCACACACATTGCTGAAGGTGCCCCTGTGATGACCTGTGCTGGCCTTATGTGGTCCAGGTCACTGTAGGGAAGCACACACAGCAGTTTGTGTGTGCCTGCAGAGACTGCTCTCACAATCAATGAGGAACGTTCGAGTCTCCATTGAATGTGCCAGCAAGTATGCAATCGATGTGGGCCCCCCTAATTGGATTACGGCAGACCAGGATTAGGGCTTTGACAGGGAAATAAAATGGAAAAGAGAGTGCTTCTTGTATTCATTTAATAATTTTCTCTTTTTATGTCTTTTCAGGTTCGCTTTTGGGGAACATCGTGGGACCTCGCAATGGATAATGGCAGACTGTTTGTATTTTTTTTAAAAAACAATTAAATTGGTGAATGAGGGCTGAAGTAAGGGTTTTTTTGTTCAAATAAACTGTTTTTATTCTCTTTTCAACTACTGGATTAGTAAAGGGGGTGTCTGCTAGACGCCACCCATTATTAATAGCAGGGTTTGATGCCAGCTGGAGCTGGCATCAAGTCCACAAATATTACCCTGTTTGCCACCACACCAGGGCAATGAGAAAAGCCGGGTTTAGCACAAGAATTGCAGCATCTAATGGATGCACCACTTATGAGGTGGCTGCAAGCTGCGATTGTTAGGCTGCAAAGGGCCAAATAACCATGGCCCTTCCCACACTAAACAAAATCAGCCCCCAGTTGTCTGGTGTACCTTGGCTGGTTTTAGGAAAATTGAGGGAACCCTACGTCATTTTTTTTTTTTTTAAATTAAAAAATAAAAATGCTGCAAAACAGCTGGCCAAGCTATATATCTCTCTATCTATTGAGCTATTATAGCAGTTCTTTCTTATTTCTCTGTATCTGTTCTATTTATCTATCTATTTGGTCTATCTATCTATATAGCTATCTATTTATTTATCTATCTATTGATCTATCATTTTTCTGTCTTTGCACATCTTTTACACATTAAAAAAACATTAATTTCAGTATCACGCATTTTTTACTGGTACCAGTCACACAGATGGCACATGGATGGCACACGGATGCCACACGGACATCACACATATCGCACACGGATGTCACACATATGACAATAACAGTGTATGTGGCTAGTATGTGTTTAAATATGGACGTGTGAAAGTGGCCTTATCGTGAGAGGGTTAAGTGTAAGTGACCAGACAGGAGGTTGGGAAGAGTTACGTGGGCACACAGGAAGCTAGTTCCAGGTTGTTAGGCAATTGATGAATAGCCTTTGAAGAGATAAGAAATATTGTTCAATATAAGTCAAGTTGAAGAGTGTGTTTGAAATACAAGATCTAAAGGGTTCTAGAAAATGTTCTATAATAATTGATTACTTAGAAGGCCGGACTACAGAGATTTTGGAAAAAGAAATAAGAAGGTTCCTTTTACCATCTATGGCTACCTTTATAGTATACAGTATAACAGAATTGAGGGAGTCGCAATTGCAGTAGGCATCTTGTAGGAGTGCGCTACAGAAAGGCAATATTTAAACCGGTCCTGGTGGTTTCAAGAAGTCCTACTCTGACCAGGAAGAAGCCCAGAGTATTCATTGGAGGATTAAGTCTGAAGTTCAGAGCCAGGAAGCTGAGATAAAACTTGCTGATTGGCAATTCGATCAAGCTTTATTCAGATGAGAAACCCAAACAGGAACTGGACATAAAGGTAAAAGTCCATGTTCGGGTCTGACCAGTGGCGTAACTAGAGTTTGATGGGCCCTGGTGCAAAGTTTGGACCTGAGCCCCTCCCTCCATGTACACCAACACTTGGGATATGCGATAATAACACTGACACTCGAGGTACGGGATAATGACACTGACACTTGGCTCTTATCCACAGCACCCTGCTTTCCTATGTTCTGATATCCATCTTGTCCTCGACACCCAGCTTCCCCATGCTCTGCTATAGATCTTTCCCTCAGCACCCAGCTTTCCTATATCAGAGCATGGGAAATCTGGGTGCTGAGAGAAAGAGCCTTTCTCTTTCAGCACAAAACATTCCAATCCCATGCTTGTGTCTTTGTCCCCCCTCCTATATAGTTCTCCAAATACTATAATGGCCCCCACATAGCCTTCCATATAGCATAAAGGGTCCTACATAACCCTTCATATATTAGAATGCACCTTCATAGTCCTTCATGTATTATAATGCATTTCCCATAGTTCTCCATGTATTATAATTCACAACATTGTACTCCATATATTATACTGCACCACATAGTCCTCCATATATTATAATGCACCCCAATAGTCCTCCTTGTATAAAGTAGCCCTCATAGCCCTCCAATTATTATAATGAATTTCCCATAGTTCTCCATGTATTATAATTCACACCACAGTTCTCCATATATTATAATTATCCTAATAGTTCTCCATATATTGTACTGCACCACATAGTCCTCCATGTTTTATAATGCACCACCATAGTCCATGTATAAGGTAGCCTCCATAGTCCTCCATATATTATAATGTAGCTTCATAGTCGTATATGTATTATAATGCAGCCCCATAAACTCTCATTTTGTATTTTGCAGCCCCATACTCCTTCATGTATAATGCACCCCTATAGTCCATGTAAAAGATGTCTTTATGTTGTGTAATGCATCTCCATAGATCTCATTGTATAATGCAGCCCAATAGACCTCCATGCATGAATAATGCAGCCCCATAGACCTCCATGCATGTATAATGCAGCCCCATAGACATTTATGTATAATGCACCCTTATAGTCCATATGTAAGGTGCCTTTATGTTTATTATCCAGCCCCACAGACCTCCATCTGTCATGCAGCCACCCCCCCAGGCCTCCATCTATCATGCAGCCAGCTCCCTCCCCGGCCTCCATCTATCATGCAGCCAGCCCCCCAGGCCTCCATCTATCATGCAGCTGGCCCCCCAGGCCTCCCTCCATCATGCAGCCAGCCCCTCCAGGCCTCCATCTATCATGCAGCTAGCCCCCCCCCAGGCCGCCATCTATCATGCAGCAATCCCCACAAGCCTCCATCCATCATGTAGCCAGCCCCCCAGGCCTCCATCTATCATGCAGCCTGCCCCAAAAGGCCTCCATGTATCATGCAGCCAGCCCCCCCAGGCCCCATGTATCATGGAGCAAGCCCCCCCAGGCTTTCATGTATCATGCAGGCAGCCCCGGAGGCCTCCATATATCATTCAGCAAGCCCCCCAAGGCCTCCATGTATTATGCAGCCAGTCCCCCAGGCCTCCGTGTATCATACAGCCAGCCCCCCAGGACTTTGTGTACTCACTAATTTATAAAAAAAAAAAAACACAACAAGTACTCACCTTTCTCTTCCTTCCACTGCTGCTCCAATCAGCGTCCTCCCGTCCTGCGCTCTGTGCTCTCAGTACAGCAGTCACATAGGAGTGACGTCACCGCTCAGGCACAGGGGGAGAATGATAAAGCATGGAGCGGCGTGGCTACACAATGCTTTATCATTACTGTGTACAATGATGGGGGAGGGAGGGCTCAGTGCCGCTGACACTGTGCAAGGGGGCCTAATGTCAGCGGCGACGGCACTGGGTCATATAGCGTCTGTGTGGTCTGCAACAGAATAGTGCAGCTCCTCTCACAAAAAAAGGAGTCAGCTGCTGATCTGCAGGGTGGCTGCGGGCCCCTAGCCTGCCAGGCCCGGTTGCAATGGTGACCCCTGCGACTGCGGTGGTTACGCCCCTGGATCTGATATCCAGTCACCTGATGTTTAGTATGAACTTTGATATTTATAGTTAGAGTTCGCTCATTCCTATATATCACATAAAATCCCAATAAAACACATTTAAGTTGTGGCTGTAACATATGGAAAATTTTCATGGATTCTGAACACCTTTTTTTAAGGAATTATATACACTTTGACACACAAGCATACAACTATTTGCAGTGAGACACAAACATGCACAAATATAAGTGCACACTGCCTGATGTCTTTCACAAAAGGGATGGACACAGCATGACAGGTTGCTCTAGAAAGCTGTAATGTCAAGGTACTAGAGCTATATATTTTTTTCCCTCCATCTCCTCTCATTCTGAAAACTGTGAAAATGCTATCTACCATATCATGATGAGGATGGGTGCCTGACGTTTTGCACTTTTTTTGGAACATACTGGTCCTCTGTTTACCATTACCACCAAAGTATTCAGATTTTTCTTATAGGATTTTGCATGAATCTCAAAATAAGAGAAAAGCTCTGTATTATTTTATTTCTTTTTACAAATCTAAA
Organism: Anomaloglossus baeobatrachus; assembly: GCF_048569485.1. NCBI lineage: Eukaryota > Metazoa > Chordata > Amphibia > Anura > Aromobatidae > Anomaloglossus > Anomaloglossus baeobatrachus. Next base: position 171,768,481 of record NC_134354.1, on the reverse strand, counting down.
AACATTTATTTGATGAAGAAATATCACTGTAATTCACCAATATATGAAGGCTCACCAAGTGCCTATGGCTTCATGATATAGTACTGAATGTACACATCATAGCTGAAAATATGCCTAAAATTAATACAGTCTGAAAAAGGATTTAGTACAAGGAGCACAATTTTGGAAATGGTCACTGGCAATCCCTGAGGAACTAACAGTGCAGAATCCCTGAGGAATTTTAACATTCTTTTTAGCCCTTACACTGCAATCAATTACACTGTACAAATTGCTTTTTTTGCAGAATATTGACATAAGAATAAATACATGGTGGTGATTTGGTGTGCATTGGGGACCTGTCCAGGTTCCCTTTAGTTATGTACTCCTGGACAGTAGAATGTTGAGTGGAGATGAACAGTTCTGTCAAGTCTCAGTTCACCGGCAGCAAACAAGTATAACTCCACAGGCTCGAGCTTAACTTGAACTCTGAATCAAGTCATTGATTGCCAGTTTGAGTCTCCGCCTACATACAGCCAGTCATAAGTAGATCACTTATGGTAGGTGGGCTTTTTCAAACTTTTTTTTTGTACACTATATGTGATCACGCTGTTGTTACCCCCACTGCGAGGTGTTCAAACACTGCAAAGGTGTTCTTACTGTGCTGAGCATCAAGCGTACCTTGGCATAGATTTCCTCGCGAGAGTTTTGTTCACACGTTAAGCATCTGAACCCCGAACCTTGAGTTTTAAATTTGGTGTTCAGTTAAAAAACTGAACCTCAGGTTCGCTCATCTCTAATGTTGCGGCAAATATCTAATTGGCCAGATTGTGAAATGAGCAGGTGATGATGTTTCACATGCTGATGGAGATCCATAGTTTCTACTTTATAACAGCCAGGCTATCCATGGCTTATTTTCATCCTATATAGCCTGCAGTCTGCCAAACACTCATCTGATAGCAATGTACAAAAGATCTCCTACACACAAGATGCCCAAAACCATGAAAATAAAAATATTTACACTCACCTCCTTGCTCACCTCTGCGCTGCTCCTTGCCCGCTGTCCAGTCCGTTGTGAATCCATTGTTTCGCATCCCTGGCCACAAGTAGGGTCCAAAGCATGTGCAGTGAACTTCAGGTCCTACGCCATTGCTCAGCCTAGGTCTGCTAGGATGCGACACCACGGAGGTGCGAGGTACCAGACAGCAGGCAAGGAGCAGAGAGGTGAGCAGTAAGCTAAGTATGTTATTTTTTCCTTTTTCTCTCTTACTGGCAGATTGCTGTTAAAAAAAAAATGGAGATCACGTCTCGTCGCCAATTGTGCAATGTGAATTGTAAGATATTTGTATTTTCTTGAATTCAGATTTTTGGAAAATTTTAGTAGAATTCAATTGCAGTAAAATATATTTTCCATCTCTGTAGACCAGGTTTCTTGAAATCAGCACAAACTTGTGAGTCTATTTAGATTCACCTTTCACAATTTTAATCTCCTATACAACATTATTTTCCAAAAAGAAAAGAACAGAGTTTCGAATTAACATTGGGCATTGCTATGTAAATAATTTACTACTCTTATTCTAGTTTTCTGACTAGCGATGTAATAGATACTAATTGCATCGTATGTGATCTTCCAATATTTGTCCAAGTACTTGTTTAAAAGTGCTGTCTGAAAAACGCCAGCTTGACATGACAAACCTTGACCATATAAAATAATAAAATCACATGTTTTATAGTTAATCTCCCGTGGAGACTACAAAGAAAGGATCTGCAAAACAGTTTATAATAAAAACCGAAACAAATTTCTGCTATTTGTAAAGTTCTTTAGCATCTGTAAGTTTATTTAAAAAAATAAAATAAAAAGACTTATGAGAAGTGGTTTAAACACATTGCGCAACAATGTCAGGTGCAAGTGTGTGATTTGTAGAGTGTGTTGGTTTTTCTTTTGTCCGTGATGTGTTTGTGCGAAAACAAACTACATGTGTTGCCAATTAAGATATCTGCTTTGTGTATAACTAGTGACTGTCAATAAAATTAATTCTGTTTTTTTAATGCATGCTTCAGCATGTACGCAGCTTATAACATCTTAAAAACACACACAAAAAAAATCATAGCACTGCACAAAAAATTACTGTCATACAATCATTTACCATTAGAGATTCAAAAGCCTGATTTTTACATTAGGTTATAAAACAATACTGATTTACTTTAAAGAAATGTCCTATATGTCACATAACAAGTATTGTGATAAAAAGAATGTGATTATTTGATAACACTTTACTACATATTTATTCTTTTATATTCTTTTTGGTATAATTCTGAAAAAATTAATAAGGTTAAAGGATTTCTCTTGGGAGTGATATGTTTTGGAAGGTTACAAAAAACCCGTATTTTCTGGTTTATAAGACGCACTTTTTCCACCCAAAACTGGGAGTAAAATTGGGGTGTATCTTACAATCTGGACATGGCTTACTGTGGAGGTAGTGGTGGAGCAGGGTCATAGGAGGCATGGTCGGTGATACTGAGGGCTCGGAGGAGCAGTGGAGCGGCTGAGGAAGGTCACAGGATGGGGTGTTTCTGCGGTGGGTGCATTGATTTGACTGCAGGCTCCATTGAATAACCTGCAGTTGGCAGAATGGACTTCAAGAAAATGGCCGTAGAGGTGGCGCATGCTCAGATCGATGAGATGGAATTCAAGAAAATTCTTGAAGTCCATCTTGTCAACCACGGGTGATTCAATGTTTCTCACAGTCAGATTAATGGCACCCGCCGCCGAGACATCCCATCCTGTGAACCTCCTGAGTCGCTCCACTGCAGTGATACCTCCACAGCCCACGGCAGATCAATGGCTCCCACTGTTGCAACACACCCGAGCCAACCGTATTGCCGACCCGCCTGAGCCACAACACCCCCTTCATTTGAGCCCACAGTATCTCTGACCCTGCCTCCTGTAACCTTCCTCAGCCGCTCCACCACCGCCGCTCCCCCTGGTGAGCATTAGGATTAAAACATATTAGGATTATAAGATGGGCCCTCATTTTAACATTAAAAATATGTTTTTCCTATTTTTCTCCTCTAAATTTGGGGTGCATCTTATAATCCGGTGTGTCTAATAAAAGGAAATATACGGTAAGTACCTTACCACTAACCCACTGGTCCTGTTTCCATGCGGCTTGGTCCTTTATTGGTATTTACATCAGGCTGCAGTGATTGGTCCACATTAATAAATTACTGGGCAGAACAGTACCATACCGATACTGGTTGGTGTACATGTATGACAAGGCATATCCTGAGATTTTGAATTCTTGTTGGATTTTATTATCCATTACATGGTATCACTTGTGATATTAGTTTAATAACCCAGTCCTTTGAACTTATTTTGGTTCTCTTACAAATACAGTACATCAAATTACCAAAGAGTATACTTCTGAGAGTGCATTGAAAAAGACATATGATGTAATAAGCCGAAATGTTTGTGTAAACTGTCAGTCTCTGATGACTTCAAGATTCTTTTCTTACCAATAAAAATTTTTTCACAAGAAATCCCGCTTCCCTTCCTTTTGAGTGCCGGAGTGTTTGGGACTTTTGTATTTTCTATTTATTACTCCTGAGCACCGACTAATGGTAGAGCTAGGCCTCTCTTTTTTTTTGGAACGTGGAATGATGGTAGGAGAACGTTAGTAGAATGAACTAAACTCTCACCAACTATGCTCTTGCATTCAAGTTGCAAAGATGTTTTCATTGACCAACTATTTTTACTCCAGTGAAGAGTTCTATCCCAGCTGTCTCATCCACCCAAAAAGCATAAACACTTTGTGTATCCTTGTTGCTGCCCAAGAAGAAAGAGAGAACTTTTAGATAATGACATATTGACCATCCTTGATCCTCGTATTTACATTTCTTGATAATAATATCTAAATTCGTATAGCTTTCCTTCAAGTGCATTAAATGCCATATGGGCAGTGAAGTATACTCGCTGCCACTGTGCAGTAGCAGCTTTCAGACCTTTTTCTTAATGAATCAATAAAAAGTCTCCACTCACCCACATTGTACTCAATAATACATTTTTCCATCAGCTAAGGAATTTCCCGGCAATACACTACAGCACCATCTTGAGAAAAGTATGGAAGGAATTCCTTTTTTAAATCTATTTTTTGGAAGCCTATGGTGTAAGTGATAGCAAAAAAAGTATGTGATGGAATTTTTTTCACCTTATTAATGAGTTTAGTGATCGAAAGTATGCAAAAATCACTGTATTTTTTTTTTAAAAAACTAACCTTGCTTATCTATGTTATCAAGGGATAACAACATCAGAATGGAAGCTGAGGTTCATCAGTGAGCATTGCTGAAGGATGCCAATAAAGTATATGGACGTTCATAGCTTTAAGAGAGAGATATTCTGCAGACACTTCAATTTTAAGAAAATACAAACATTCAGATAATTCTTTACCAATTTATGAGTTTGGTTGAAAAACCCAAGAGTTTTGTCACCAGGTCCCATTTATCATAATATTACATAAATTGGTTTAAGGCACAATTCATGCAGTATTTAATGCGGGGTGAATAGTAACTATTCGTGTTTGGATTATCCATAAATAGTGATGAGTTTTTGTCAAAAAATACAGCTGTCATCAAGCCCAAAATTAGTAATGGGGAAGGGTCTATGAGACCCCCTTTTACTAATCGTGAAAGTAAAAAGAAATAAACACAAGGCACAGAAAAATCCTTTTTCCATTCATCTCTATTCGTATCGGAATCCAAAAGTAATACAAAAGTACTATTGCAGTATCCATCATGAATAACAAACCTAATGCAAGTCAATGGGGAACCCATGCATTTTTCTTGCCATACCGAGTATTGGAATAGTACTTGGTATTTGGTAAACATTATCTGAACACAAATAGTTACTATTCACTCATCTCTATGAAGTTAGTGAACAATTTATATACCCTCATTGGAAGCAGTGTACAGTGTCAGAGTAAGGTGTTAAGGGTCTATCCATAACATTAACTCTGGGGGCCCAGTGTTCACTTACTTGCAAATATTACATTAGGCTCATTCATAAATGTACCTATGCTTTTATTTAACAATTACCTGGGTAGTTTGGGAAATGATTGAGATGTTATTATTGTCTGCAAATAGGGAATTAGATATACTGTGCCAGTACTGCTCATATAGGGGGATGGGCTCTACTCCTGCACAGACACCCACTGGGGCATTCACTTGTTCTGAAATGGTCCAGTCTGAGCCTGGCAGTGAACTATTTTAAAGATTCTACAACATTTGGAAATGTTAATAGTGTGAATAAGTTAAACGAGTATTCCAATCTCCAATATCCCATCCCAAAAAGTAGTAGGTGTAATATTAATAATTGCAAAAACCTCCAATTATGTATTTTTGCAAAATTGTCTTTAAATATGTAAATGTACATATGCCTGTATGTGTACGTATCTGTTTATGTGCATGTCTGTGTGAGCATGGGCCCACTGAGATACTTTTGCCCGATCCTACAAAAACCTGGGGCTGACCCTGTGTAGTCCCCCTGCAAAATCTGTCAAACAAAACATCTAAAAATGCATTTAACCCCTTAACGACTACAGGCATTAATATTACGTCCCTCCAGTCATAGTGTTAATCACCACCTGCTGCTGCGGGCTGCAGGTGGGGATCCGCGCACATGTCAGCTTTTTTGCACAGCTGACATGTGTGCCTAGCAGGTACGAGTGGAATCACAATCCACCCAGACCTGTTAATCCCTTAAATGGCGCTGTCAAGATGTGACAGCACTATTAAAACGGCGATCATGGTAGAAGTTTACTCACTACCCGATACCGGAAGTCACATAAATGTGATCACGTAGATCCGGTGGTTGTCATGGTAGCACAGAGTCATGTGATGACTCCTGTAGCTCACATGACTAAGGTCCTGTAAGAAGCAGCCGAGTACTGCAGCATAGAAAAGATGATCATTTCTAACGGTCTGAGCGGTGCTGCTCTAATAGGGAGAAATGAATGAGCGATCACACTGCTGATAACACTGGGGAACGCAATTTTGTAGGAGTTAGGTCAGACAACTGTTCTTAATTAATTTTTGGATGCTGAATCCAGAAATGATCTCAGTTTTTCTCTATCACGTCAAGTTTTTGAACTATAGGATTTTTGTCTTCTCAAAAATATGTAAACTACTGTACCTAAAAAGTATTTGTTTTTTTTAAATAGTACAAATATGAACAAAAAATGAAATATATAAGAAATAGGCACTGTCTCAGTTGTGACTACTCTTACAAGTTGCCACGTAGCTCTATATGAGTCAAATTGTACTCAGATAACAAGTCTTATTACACGAATCAGTGCAATTGTGCTTCTATGGCAGGTAAGTTGAGGAGGAAAAACTTGACGTGATAGAAAAAAACTGACTACATTTTTGGAATCAGCATGCCAATTTTAGTATAAATCAGTTCAAAAACCTAACTCAACAGAAATGTTTTTTCAAATTGTTCCCCAGTGTAATTATAGTCCCCTAGGAGTACTATTAAGACAATAAAAAGTTTAAAAAAAGTTTTGAAAAATTAAAAAAAATAAACCTAAAAGTTCAAATCACCACCTATTCGCCCCATTGAAAATTAAATGTTAAAAAAAAAAAATATACACACATTTGGTATCACTGCATTCAGAAATGCCCGATCTATCAAAATATAAAATCAATTAATCTGATCGGTAAACAGCGTAGCGGCAAAAAAATTCCAAATGCCAAAATTACGTTTTTGGTCACCGCAGATTTTGCACAAAATGCAATAAGAGGAGATCAAAGCGTAGCATCAGCTCAAAAATGGTACCATTAAAAATGTCAGCCTGAGACATAAAAACTAAGCTGTCATTGAGCCATAGATCCCAAAACACGAGACCGCTATGGGTCACGGAAAATGGCACAAAACGGACGCCACTTTTTTTGGACAAACTTCTGATTTTTTTTAACCCTTTAGATAAAAGCAAACCTATTCATGTTTGGTGTCTATAAACTCGCACCAACGTGAGGCATCACAACAACACATCAGTTTTACCATATAGTGAACATAGTGAATAAAATATCTCAAAAACAATAGTGCAATCGCACTTTTTTTTGTAATTTTTCCGCATTTGGAATTTTGTTTTGCCATTTTTCAGTACATTATATGATAAAATTTATGATTTCATTTAAAAGTACAGGTTGTTCCTCAAAAAGTGAGCCCTCACATGACCATATTGACTGAAATATAAAAAAGTTATGGCTCTCAGAAGAAGGATGGCGAAAAACAAAAAACAAAAGTGCAAAATCGTCTGGTCGTGAAGAGGTTAAGTAAGTTATGCTTTTCCTGTTCCCTGCACGAATCTGGACACTATAATCTGCTTCTAAGTGAGTCAATATCTAGGAAAGTAGATGTTGCAGGTTAGGTCAAAGGCGGTGCTTTGTAGCAATAATTCATATTATTCTTTATTGGTAGGACACTTGGCATTTCAAGATTGAACTGGTCTCTTTTTCACAATTGAATTACCATACTTATTTTTACATATATAACATTTATAAAGTGATAAAGAGGACAAAACAATGATAAAGAGTCTAGGAACAAGGTGTGTAAGGCTGGGTTCACACATAGCGACAGCGATAACGACGTCGCTGTTACGTCACCATTTTCTGTGACGTAACAGCGACCCAGTAAGCCGCTGTTATGATCGCTGCTTAGCTGTCAAACACAGCGACGCAGCAGCGATCATCACGTCGCTACATGTGCAGAGAGCAGGGAGCCGGCACTGGCAGCGTGAGAGCGGCGGAGGCTGGTAATAAAGGTAAATATCGGGTAACCACCTTGGTTACCCGATGTTTACCCTGGTTACAGCTTACCGCAGCTGCCAGATGCCGGCTCCTGCTCTCTGCTCGCTTCATTTCGTCGCTCTCTCGCTGTCACACACAGCGATGTGTGCGTCACAGCGGGAGAGTGACAATAAAAAAATGAACCAGAGCTGTGTGTAACGAGCATCGATCTCACAGCAGGGTCCAGATCGCTGCTCAGTGTCACACAGCGAGATCGCTAATGAGGTCACTGTTGCGTCATCAAAACCGTGACGTAGCAGCGATTTCGGTAGCGATCTTGCTACGTGTGAAGCACCCCTAAGACATCCCAGATATAGACTCCAAATGAGTCCCTTAAATAAATAAATTCAGAGGAAGAAAAGACCCATATACAAATACAAACCCATCACAAACTTGACTTTCACTCCCCAAAAACTGGAGAAACAGAACGATCTCTAAACAAATACACATTATGGCCCAAACAGACTAAAAATCAATGAAAAGTCAGAAAAGAACCCCTGAACATATATATATATATATATATATATATATATATATATATATTCAGTCGATTGTAATTAGATCATTCACCACTGCAATAGCGGTTTTCTGGGGAGAAGGCTGTAGAAGCGAGAAGGTAAGGATTTCAAATTGGAGCTTGAGGAACATGTGTGTTCTTTTGGGAGAGTGGGAGGTCTCTCAAACATTTTTAGGAGTCTTCTGAGCAGTCTAATAGTAAGCGATCATGGTTATGAATTATTCTGGTGTCTGAAGGCAAAATCACAGGCAAGATGGAGCTAAACTGATAGAGATTGAGTTCCAAATTATACAAATAAACTTATAAAATACACAATTAATTTTGTTCTCATTTACCAAGTATGGTTCTATAAACAATGCTATATTGCTGTTCATTAGTGATGAGCGAGTACTAAAAAGCTTGGGTGCTCGAGGCTCGGGCCGAGCATCCCAAGATACTCGTGTACTCGGCCCGAGCACCGAGCCCAATGTTATCCTATGGGAGACCCGAGTATTTTTGTGAAATGACCCCCGGCAGCATGTAGAAACCCTAAAAATGGCACAAAAGTCTCAGAAGAGTGCTCAAATGACATGGCAACAGCATGGGGAAGACCCCTTGAAGCATTTATCACTGAAAAGTCACAGCTGTGAACAATTTTGTCCGCGTTTTACGCCATTTTTACGGACTCACCAGAAATCCTTCCAAAATGACACCAAAATGAATTTTCATGGCGGAAATGTTAAGGGCACATACCCAATAGTGAAATAGAGCTAATGTATGTTACTTTTTGAGATTAATACATGAAAGATTTTACGTAAAACATTGTGTGGCACTCCGATGTCCCTGAGAAGAGACGTACATAAAGGCCTCTGAGTCTAATGTGCCCATTTTGAGGAAGTGAGTCTTTGTAGTATTTTCCTTTGCCAGGGCAGTCCAAAATTGTGAGGTTCACCAATGCCCCTGCATACAGACGTGCATGAGGGCCTGTAAACCTGAAGTGCCCATTGTAAGGAAGTGGGTCTATTGTAGTATAGCCCTTAGGCAGGGCAGCCAAAAATTGGGAGGCTCCACATTGTCCCTGGATAGAGACGTGCATGAGGGCCTCAAAACATTAAGTGTCCATTGTGAGGAAGTGGGTGTATTATAGTATAGCCCTTAGGCAGGGCAGCCAAAAATTGGGAGGCTCCACGTTGTCCCTGGATAGAGACGTGCATGATGGCCTGTAAACCTGAAGTGCCCATTGTAAGGAAGTGGGTCTATTGTAGTATAGCCCTTAGGCAGGGCAGCCAAAAATTGGGAGGCTCCACGTTGTCCCTGGATAGAGACGTGCATGAAGGCCTCAAAACATTAAGTGTCCATTGTCAGTAAGTGGGTGTATTATAGTATAGCCCTTAGGCAGGGCAGCCAAAAATTGGGAGGCTCCACGTTGTCCCTGGATAGAGACGTGCATGATGGCCTGTAAACCTGAAGTGCCCATTGTAAGGAAGTGGGTCTATTGTAGTATAGCCCTTAGGCAGGGCAGCCAAAAATTGGGAGGCTCCACATTGACCCTGGATAGAGACGTGCAAGAGGGCCTCAAAACATTAAGTGTCCATTGTCAGGAAGTGGGTTTATTATAGTATAGCCCTTAGGCAGGGCAGCCAAAAATTGGGAGGCTCCACGTTGTCCCTGGATAGAGACGTGCATGATGGCCTGTAAACCTGAAGTGCCCATTGTAAGGAAGTGGGTCTATTGTAGTATAGCCCTTAGGCAGGGCAGCCAAAAATTGGGAGGCTCCACGTTGTCCCTGGATAGAGACGTGCATGAGGGCCTCAAAACATTAAGTGTCCATTGTCAGGAAGTGGGTGTATTATAGTATAGCCCTTAGGCAGGGCAGCCAAAAATTGGGAGGCTCCACGTTGTCCCTGGATAGAGACGTGCATGAGGGCCTCAAAACATTAAGTGTCCATTGTCAGGAAGTGGGTGTATTATAGTATAGCCCTTAGGCAGGGCAGCCAAAAATTGGGAGGCTCCACGTTGTCCCTGGATAGAGACGTGCATGATGGCCTGTAAACCTGAAGTGCCCATTGTAAGGAAGTGGGTCTATTGTAGTATAGCCCTTAGGCAGGGCAGCCAAAAATTGGGAGGCTTCACGTTGTCCCTGGATAGAGACGTGCATGAGGGCCTCAAAACATTAAGTGTCCATTGTCAGGAAGTGGGTGTATTATAGTATAGCCCTTAGGCAGGGCAGCCAAAAATTGGGAGGCTCCACGTTGTCCTTGGATAGAGACGTGCATGATGGCCTGTAAACCTGAAGTGCCCATTGTAAGGAAGTGGGTCTATTGTAGTATAGCCCTTAGGCAGGGCAGCCAAAAATTGGGAGGCTCCACGTTGTCCCTGGATAGAGACGTGCATGAGGGCCTCAAAACATTAAGTGTCCATTGTCAGGAAGTGGGTGTATTATAGTATAGCCCTTAGGCAGGGCAGCCAAAAATTGGGAGGCTCCACGTTGTCCCTGGATAGAGACGTGCATGAGGGCCTGTAAACCTGAAGTGCCCATTGTAAGGAAGTGGATCTATTGTAGTATAGCCCTTAGGCAGGGCAGCCAAAAATTGTGAGGCTCCACGTTGTCCCTGGATAGAGACGTGCATGATGGCCTGTAAACCTGAAGTGCCCATTGTAAGGAAGTGGGTCTAATGTAGTATAGCCCTTAGGCAGGGCAGCCAAAAATTGGGAGGCTCCACGTTGTCCCTGGATAGAGACGTGCATGATGGCCTGTAAACCTGAAGTGCCCATTGTAAGGAAGTGGGTCTATTGTAGTATAACCCTTAGGCAGGGCAGCCAAAAATTGGGAGGCTCCACATTGTCCCTGGATAGAGACGTGCATGAGGGCCTCAAAACATTAAGTGTCCATTGTCAGGAAGTGGGTGTATTATAGTATAGCCCTTAGGCAGGGCAGCCAAAAATTGGGAGGCTCCACGTTGTCCCTGGATAGAGACGTGCATGAGGGCCTGTAAACCTAAAGTGCCCATTGTAAGGAAGTGGATCTATTGTAGTATAGCCCTTAGGCAGGGCAGCCAAAAATTGGGAGTCTCCACGTTGTCCGTGGATAGAGACGTGCATGAGGGCCTCAAAACATTAAGTGCCCATTGTAAGGAAGTGGGTCTATTGTAGTATAGCCGTTAGGCAGGGAAGCCAAAAATTGGGAGGCTCCACGTTGTCCCTGGATAGAGACTTGCATGAGGGCCTCAAAACATTGTTCCCATTGCAAAGGAGCGGGTCTCCTGTCGTTGTAATGTCCATTCTGCAAAAAATGGGCGAAAAAATTTACCACTGGGGGTATACCTGAAACAAAGGCCTAACTATTGTAATGGTCATCATGGTGGCGCATGAGGAGAAGGAGGAGCAGTCCAGCGATTATCCAAAGTCCAGAAGTGTGTACCCATGGGTGAGTGTGAGTGGAGGTACATGGCAAATTCCCGTTACAAACTTTAAATTCCGCTCTCATTTGCTGGTGGTGTGGTGAAGTCTGGCCCAATCCAACCCTTGTTCATCTTGATCAAAGTCAGCCTGTCAGCATTTTCAGTTGACAGGCGGGTGCGTTTATCTGTAATGATTCCACCTGCGGCACTAAAAACACGCTCTGACAAAACGCTAGCGGCAGGGCAGGCCAGGACTTCCAAGGCGTAGAGAGCCAATTCATGCCACGTGTCCACCTTGGATACCCAATAATTGTAAGGCACAGAGGAATGTCGGAGTACAGTTGTTCGATCTGCAAGGTACTCCTTCAGCATCTGGGCAAACTTAGGATTTCTTGTGGCACTACCCCGCACCTCAGGGGCTGTGGTACGTGAGGGGCTGAGAAAACTGTCCCACATCTTAAAGACTGTTCCCCTACCTCTGGCGGATTGGACTTGTGCCTCTCTCGGCTGTACGCCTTGGTTGTCCACTGATTCCTGACCTATGCCGCTAGCGTTTTGTGAGGGGAATGCTTTGCCTACTTCCGTGACTATGGCCTTCCGGAACTGCTGCATTTTGGTTGACCTCTCCGCCTCGGGAATAAGAGACATAAAGTTCTCCTTGTAGCGTGGGTCTTAAGCCTGCTTTACACGGTACGATCGATTGTGCGATTTCACAATCGATCGTACCCGCCCCCGTCCTTTTTGCGTCACGGGCAAATCGCTGCCCGTGTCGCACAAAGTTACTAAACCCCGTCACACATACTTACCTCTCGTGCGACCTCGCTGTGGGCGGCGAACGTCCACTTCCTGGAGTGGGAGGGACGTTCGGCGTCACAGTGACGTCACACGGCCGCCGGCCAATCAGAGCGGAGGGGCGGAGATGAGCAGGATGTAAACATCCCGCCCACCTCCTTCCTTCCACATAGAGCCGGCGGCGGCTGCGGGAGGCAGGTGAGCTGCTCATCGTTCCCATGGTGTCACACGGAGCGACGTGTGCTACCACGGAAACGATGGGCGACTAAAGTAACCGATATTATGGAACCTAATGAGCAGTACCCGACTCACAATTTGTGAGCGATACTGCGTCGCTAGGAGGTGTCACACAGGCCGGCATCGCCAGCGATGCCGGATGTGCGTCACAAAAACCGTGACCCCGACGATCTATCGCCCGATAGATTTCCTGGTGTAAAGCAGGCTTAACAGTGTTACCAACCAGTAATGATTGTCGGCCAAGATGTTCTTAACGCGAGGGTCACGAGACAGGCAGCTTACCATAAAGTCAGCCATGTGCGCCAGACTCTTAACAGCCAGGACTTCAGTAGCCTGACCAACACGATGACTGAACATGCTGTCCTCCACCTCCTCCTCCTCATCTACCCTGTCCTCTGGCCAGCCACGCTGAACCGAGGATATGACTGGTGTGCATGTCATATCTTCAATTTCGCCGGAGAGTTGCTCCATGTCTTCATCCTCCTCCTCGTCATAGTCCTCCACTGCACGTTGTGATGAGACGAGGCTGGGCTGTGTGTTATCACCCACACCCACTACTGTTTCTTGCTGCAACTCATCGCGCTCCGCCTGCAATGCATCATGTTTGTTTTTGAGCAGAGACCGTTTTAGAAGGCAGAGTAGCGGTATGGTGACGCTAATAATGGCGTCATCACCACTCACCATCTTGGTGGAGTCCTCAAAGTTTTGGAGGATGGTACATAGGTCGGACATCCATCTCCACTCCTCAGGTGTTATGTGTGGAGTTTGACCCATTTCCCGACGGCTTAGGTGATGCAGGTACTCAACAACTGCCCTCTTCTGCTCACATATCCTGATCAACATGTGCAGAGTTGAATTCCAACGCGTGGGGACATCACACACCAGTCTGTGAGCCGGAAGATGCAAACGGCGCTGAAAGCCGGCAAGGCCGGCTGAAGCAGTAGGTGACTTTCGAAAATGTGCAGACAGGCGGCGAACTTTTACCAGCAGATCAGACAGCTCTGGGTATGACTTTAGAAACCGCTGAACCACGAGGTTGAGCACATGGGCCACGCATGGAACATGTGTCAGCTGGCCTCGCCTCAAAGCCGCCACCAGGTTCCGGCCATTGTCACACACAACCTTTCCTGGCTTTAGGTTCAGAGGTGTGAGCCAGTGATCTGCCTGCTGTTTCAGAGCTGTCCACACCTCTTCTGCATTGTGGGGTTTGTCATCTATGCAGATTAGCTTCAGCACAGCCTGTTGACGCTTCGCCGAGGCAGTGCTGCAGTGCTTCCAGCTTGGGACTGGTGTGGAGGGTAAAGTGGATGAGGATGCGCAGGAGGAGGAGGCTGAAGAGCATGACATTCCGGAGCTGTAGAGTGTGGGTGAAACCCTGACTGAGGTAGGGCCTGCAAACCTTGGTGTGGGAAGGACATGTTCCGTCCCTCGCTCAGACTGGGTCCCAGCTTCCACAATATTAACCCAGTGTGCCGCCAACGAGATGTAGCGGCCTTGCCCACAAGCACTTGTCCACGTGTCTGTGGTTAGGTGGACTTTGGGTGAAACAGCGTTGTTCAGGGCACGTGTGATGTTTTGTGACACGTGGTTATGCAACGCGGGGACGGCACACCGGGAGAAATAGTGGCGGCTGGGGACCGAGTAACGTGGGACAGCTGCCGCCATCAGGTCGCGGAATGCTTCTGTCTCCACCAGCCTAAAAGGCAACATTTCCAGCGCAAGCAGTCACGAAATGTTAGCATTTAGAACTTTGGCATGTGGGGCGTTGGCAGTGTATTTGCGCCTGCGTTCAAAGGTTTGCTGAATGGATAACTGAAACTGCGCTGGGACAAGGACGTGCTTGATGATGGTGTTATTTCTGCGTAGGCAACTGCAGGTGCAGGACCGGAGGAGGCTTGTTCGCAGGCAGCATGGACAGGGGATTGGCTCGCATGCACAACCAGCGAAGATGTAGCAGTGACATCAGCAAGCACTGCTCCTCGACTCTGTTGTACTTCCCACAAAGTTGGGTGCTTGGCTGACATGTGCCTGATCATGCTGGTGGTGGTCAGGCTGCTAGTTTTGGTACCCCTGCTGATGCTGGCACGGCAGGTGTTGCAAATGGCCTTTTTAGAATCATCTGGAGCCAACTTAAAAAACTGCCAGACTCGGGAAGACCTAACATTTGTACAGGCACCTTGTGTCGTGTTGTTGTTCCGGGGAACGGTTGCCTGACTTCTGCCTGGAGCCACCACCCTGCTTCTTACTGCCTTTTGGGATGCTTCGCCTCCCTCCCCCTGTGCACTGCTGTCCTCGCTCTGCATATCCTCCTGCCAGGTTGGGTCAGTTACTGGATCATCCACCACGTCGTCTTCGTCTTCCGCACCCTGCTCCTCCTCCTGACTTCCTGACAATTGTGTCTCATCATCGTCCACCCCTTGTTGAGACACGTTGACAACTTCGTGAGAACGTGGCTGCTCAAATATTTGGGCATCTGTACATACGATATCCTCATGACCCACTTCAACATGAGCTGGCGAGAGGCCAGAATGTGCGAATTGAAACGTGAACAGCTCTTCCGAGTGTCCAAGTGTGGGATCATTAATGTCCGAGGACGTGTACTCAGCCTTGTGGTAGGAAGGAGGATCAGGTTCTGAAATGTGCGGTGCAGTATCACGGCTACTGACACTTGACCGTGTGGAAGACAGAGTGCTTGTGGTGGTGCCAATCTGACTGGAAGCATTATCCGCTATCCAACTAACAACCTGTTGACACTGGTCTTGGTTCAAGAGCGGTGTACTGCTGCGGTCCCCAAGAATTTGGGACAGGACGTGCGAGCGACTAGATGTGGCCCTTTGTTGTGGCGAAATTAGAGCTTGCCCACGACCTCAGTCTCTGCCTGCACCACCATCACGTCCACTTCCTTGTTCCTTGCCAACGCCCTTGCGCATTTTGCAATGCTGTGCTGACGTGTATTCACTAGACTTGTGCGTTATATCCAAGTTTGTGCAAATCATGCACCTGTACGCTGCCACCGACAGGCACACACGTGCGGTTTTTAAATGCAAGCACGGACGCACTAAGAACCTAACAGGTTTTTAGGAGCAAAAATTAATGAGAAGTCTGACACTATCAGCCACTGCTGACTGACGTGTATTATAGACTACACTTGTGCGTTATATAATAGTTTGGCAAAAACGCACACAAGTGCACCTGTATGCTGCCACCGACAGGCACACACGTGCGGTTTTTAAATACAAGCACGGACGCACTAAGAACCTAACAGGTTTTTAGGAGCAAAAATTAATGAGAAGTCTGACACTATCAGCCACTGCTGACTGACGTGTATTATAGACTACACTTGTGCGTTATATAATAGTTTGGTAAAAATGCACACAAGTGCACCTGTACGCTGCCACCGACAGGCACACACGTGCGGTTTTTAAATGCAAGCACAGACGCACTAAGAACCTAACAGGTTTTTAGGAGCAAAAATTAATGAGAAGTCTGACATTATCAGCCACTGCTGACTGACGTGTATTATACACTACACTTGTGCGCTATATAATAGTTTGGTAAAAACGCACACAAGTGCACCTGTACGCTGCCACCGACAGGCACACACGTGCGGTTTTTAAATGCAAGCACGGACGCACTAAGAACCTAACAGGTTTTTAGGAGCAAAAATTAATGAGAAGTCTGACACTATCAGCCACTGCTGACTGACGTGTATTATAGACTACACTTGTGCGTTATATAATAGTTTGGTAAAAACGCACACAAGTGCACCTGTACGCTGCCACCGACAGGCACACACGTGCGGTTTTTAAATGCAAGCACGGACGCACTAAGAACCTAACAGGTTTTTAGGAGCAAAAAATACTGATAAGTCTGACACTATCAGCCACTGCTGACTGACGTGTATTATACACTACACTTGTGCGTTATATAATAGTTTGGTAAAAATGCACACAAGTGCACCTGTACGCTCCCACCGACAGGCACACACGTGCGGTTTTTAAATACAAGCACGGACGCACTAAGAACCTAACAGGTTTTTAGGAGCAAAAATTACTGAGAAGTCTGACACTATCAGCCACTGCTGACTGACGTGTATTATACACTACACTTGTGCGTTATATAATAGTTTGGTAAAAACGCACACAAGTGCACCTGTACGCTGCCACCGACAGGCACACACGTGCGGTTTTTAAATGCAAGCACGGACGCACTAAGAACCTAACAGGTTTTTAGGAGCAAAAATTACTGAGAAGTCTGACACTATCAGCCACTGCTGACTGACGTGTATTATACACTACACTTGTGCGTTATATAATAGTTTGGTAAAAACGCACACAAGTGCACCTGTACGCTGCCACCGACAGGCACACACGTGCGGTTTTTAAATGCAAGCACGGACGCACTAAGAACCTAACAGGTTTTTAGGAGCAAAAATTACTGAGAAGTCTGACACTATCTGGACTGTTTTAGACTGTGAACACCAGCCACAGATATGATGAAGGCTGGTATACGGTCACCACTAGGAATGGCTATATACCCTGCCTGCCTGCCTGCCTGCCTGTATACTGCTACAATAGTCCTGACAAGGACTCTTCTGGTCACTAGCCTGTATTCCGACCTGGCTATACCCCTATACCCTGCCTGTATACAGCAACAAGAGAAGGACTCTGCTACTGTACTCCGACCTGGCTATACCCCGCCTGCCTGTATACAACTATAATAGTCCTGAGAAGGACTTCTGGTCACACTGTTTGCAGCCCTGCTACGGAAATAGCTATAAAGGGCCGCAAACCTTTCCCTGAAGCAGCAACACTCTCCCTGCACTGACTGTCTGGATGGCTGTGAGCAGAGCACAGCGCGCCCGCCGGTATAAAGGCTCGGTCACGCTGTGCGGGCTGGCCAATCACTGCAATTCCACAACTAACAGGGCTGTGGCATTGCAGTGGTCTGCCAGCCAATCCCTGCATGAGGGCTGGCTCTCAAAAGAGTGCCAACATGCAGGGATGAAGACCACGAGTACAGCACGAGTATCGCGAGATTACTTGGTCCCCGCCGAGTAGCCCGAGTACAGTGATACTCGTGCGAGTACCGAGTAGTAGCAAGCATGCTCGCTCATCACTACTGTTCATCACTGTCAAGCCTTTTAATATGTTTAAATAGAGCTGATAGATTTGTAAAGGTTAATT
This sequence comes from Anomaloglossus baeobatrachus, assembly GCF_048569485.1. Lineage (NCBI taxonomy): Eukaryota > Metazoa > Chordata > Amphibia > Anura > Aromobatidae > Anomaloglossus > Anomaloglossus baeobatrachus. Next base: position 171,750,548 of record NC_134354.1, on the reverse strand, counting down.
ATCTATTACATGACAATATATTGTGCGGATTGGTTTAATTAATTGCATTAACTGCATTAATTTCAAGCATGAATAAAAATAACAGAAGTAAAGAGATTAGGCGACCTATGAGTACTCCATACTTTTATTTTCTTGATTTCCATAAGCAGAAAAACACAGTTGCTCTTAACTGTGAAATTTATATCTGAAATTATTGCTTAATATTGTAAAAAGCAAAAAAGGAATGTGGAACATGTAAATATTTGCAAAAAAATATTTGCCAATACATTCCTGTAATTTATACTATTGTAATACATTTTGGCAAAGTATGAATAAAACTTATAGTTGAAGGGCAGAGCAAGCCGGCCGTAAAAACAAAACAAAAAATCCAGAAGGTTAGGTTAGTTGAAGTGAGCCAAGAGTAAACAAGGAGTCCATGAAAAATGTTTTATAACGTTGTACAAACATTAGCATTCATATCATATTCATATCATATACTACTTGGCTGTCTGGTTTCAGAAAATAAAGCTTAATTAGTTATGTAATGAAAAAATATGCCACTTTTTAGATAAATTAATCAAGATCACTGTTTGCCCATAGCAAAATCCACAGGGATATATCTATCTTTGTGGATAGCTTTGCGAATATAGTGTTATTCTTTGCAAAATTCATAGTATAAATTAACTTGCAGCAAATTTCAAATCCACATCACTGGACAATTTACTCTGCTTCTATTTTATTCGTTTTATTGGTGTCTCATTAAGGCCCCTTTCACATTGCGTTTTTTCCTAAGTTCTGTGGTCTCGTCGGGGCACCTGTCCGAACTTCCCTCCAGCCCCCCGCAAAACGTGTTTTGGATGCATGGGCTGACATGGCCATTGACTATAATGGAGCAGACGGAGTCAGCGTGTGCTCTGTCTTGCACCATTTGTGTACATGTACTGTATGTTTTCTGCAGGAGGACACCTCGACTATGTTCGGGTGTCCACCTGCAGAAAACGTATATATGCAAAAATGGTGCAAGACAGAGCACACGCTGACTCCATCTGCTCAATTATAGTCAATGGCCACATCAGCGCATGCATCTGTAGCACCCAGGGATATGGGGTACTCGGTTCCGGGCAGAGTCTCTATTGGGAATGTCACGGTGGTGGCCGTTAGCCGGTTCCATGCCCTGGGCCCTTTTTATAATGGGGATATTTACAGGGGAGAATAAAATAATGTTAACTTTTGACGCCACTTACGGTGTTGCGGCTAAGTATAGAATGTCTCTACTTGGGCTGATGATATTGGCAGCTAGAATGGTAGACCCTCCGCAATTAGGGTTTTGCCCCAGAGGGTGTATGGGCATCTGAAGAAGGAAGTCCACACAGATGTTCAGTGCAACTGGTTTACTCACTGCTGGTAGATGTTGTCTGGTTGCCCGAGGCCGGCTGGTTTCGCCTCCAGGTCCCCTTCATGCTAGTGCCAGTCTGGTTCTCTTGCAACCTTCTTCCCCTGCACCCATCTCTGGTAAGTGGGTCTCCATGGTATAGAACAACTAGGGGTTCCCGTTCTGTGGTTTGTCCACTTCTGTCCGCCTGACGGTAGCGTGAACCCTGTGAGGTTGGAGTCTCTGGTCCTGTCCCCAGTTCTCCCTTTGCTACTGAGTGTTCAGATTCTTTAGGGTCAGCAAGGTCCTTGATGGTCCCCTTGCTATGCAGGTGTTAACAGGTCGACTTAAAGCTCTTTCCTGTCCTAGGGTCCTATACCCCATCGGTGCGTACTTCCAGGAGTACTCCACCGTACTCCACCAGCACCCACTTCTCCTGGGTATCAGGTCCCCGTTAACCCGAGTCCATATGTCACTTTGCTTCCTTCACACCTTCACACTCCTCTAGTCACCTCTTCACTCTCACTAGTCTCCACAGTCACTGCAGTTCTCTCTACTGACTTCCTATGTTCTCTCTGTCCACAGTCTGCCCCTCCCACCTGGTCAATGAGTGGACTGGATTGGCTCCACTTCTAGGCGGCCATCCATTGGTCCCACCCTGTCTGGGTACCATTGTGTGGGGGAATGTCGGGGAAAACTGGGAATCCCTGGGTGTTTGGTGTTACCTGCACTGGGGTTCTGGGTCCCTAAGAGGGTAGGCCCTGCATCCTTGTGGGGATGCAGAACCTTGTAGCACCCTGATAGTCTCAGAGGCGCTACACATCCAAAACATGTTTTGCGAGGGGGGAGGGGGTTCGGACGGATGCCGCTATGGGACCAGCAAACGTAGGGAAAAACGCAATGTGAAAGTAGCCTAACTGTTCCTTAATATATGCAAATGTACCTAATGTCAGGTGATTCCTATCCTTAGAAATCGGTATTGTCATAAAGTCATTGAAAATACCGGCAATTTTTCAATTTACTGCTTATTAAATTTTTTGGCTTTCTGCAGATACTAACATTTTACTGCTCGATGTTTTGAAGATCAACCACCAATTCTAGAAAGCAGTACATATGCAGTAATTCCAAATGCTTTTCTTTTCATCTTGTAAGAGCTATTTTTAAGCTTGCCAGGATTGCAGAAGTGTGCGTTTTTTTCTTCTATTACCAACCATCTTTAGTGGAGGGCTTACCATCTAGACAGCAGTGGTGATTGGTCTCCTAATTAAAGGGGTGGTTCACTACTCTGCAATAGTGACCACATCCCTGTAAAACTGATAGGACAGGCTTTTTCTAAATACCTTGTTCAGCCAATTCTGTCTCTGAGCAGTGCTATTGCGGTCCGCTCGTCCCCATGAAGTGACCCCCAAGCTCCGTGACCTCCGAGATCTGGTGACATTAACTTCCAGTTGACCCAACATCACTGAGTCTGGCCCCAGTCTTCCTGATGGACTGGGCTGTGGGCGGCGTGTCACCAATCATCACAGCCCAGCACATCGCATGCTTTCTTTTTTGCTGCAGAGCGACACAAGCTGGAGTGATGCTGGGCTGTGACAGTGGGCTGTGACAAGCGACAAAACACTGCCCACAGCCCAGTCACTCAGGAAGACTGAGGCAGGCCTCGGTGATGACGGGTCAAATAGAAATTGACGTGACATCACTGGATTTCAAATGTCATGGAGCCCGAGGGGTCACTTCATGGGGATGAGCGGACCACAATAGCGCTGCTCAGAGGCAGAATTGGCTAAACAAGGTATTTAGAAATATGCCTTCCCTATCAGTTTTACAGGGATGTGGCCACTATTGCAGAGTAGTGAACCACCCCTTTAAACAATGGTAATAGAAAAAAATTAGAGATGACTGGATCACAATCCTGTTCCACTGTTCAGTACGGGCTCTCTGAGAGGAGCTATGAAAATTTCCTTACACTCTGGGATCCCAGACCCATCTAATGATTTGCTGGGCTGTCTAGTTGCGACATGTACACTGCACGCTTTACGAGGCTCTCACACCAGATTGGCGAATCAAGTGCTGCCCCAAGCAACCTAGAAGCTTAGGAAATTTGACAATCTTCTGTCCATGCCCAGAGAGCACTGACCTCAAATATGGAATGGGAATTGTGTGAAGCCATCCTCTCATCTCTAAAAAAAAAGTGTTATCCTAAGAATGGCTGTACATTTAAATAACCAGTAAATTGTAAAAATTATGTTTTTCCAACACAATCTGACAATATCCATTTGTGTAATTGGGAATATCACTTTCTATTCAGATGGGTCAGTTTTAATATGTGTTTTCAGTGTGGAATTACACTTAGAAAATCAGCATTGAAAATATTTGCTGTTCTAAAAGGGACTGGAGAAAGCTTTGAAAAACCCATTCATATACTAATGATAAAACCTGTAAGGAGTATAGAATGCTTCAGTATACTGATATGCATTTCAATTTTAATTTGCAGGTTGTTGATTGGATGTTATTTTCATAAAAATCCCTTAACTTCATAAAAATCCCTTTACTCACACAAACCTACTCTAATCTGGGGAATATTTGTTTGAAAGTGATACAAAATGTAAAACCTTTTTTAAGCAACCATCTGAGTATGACTTATATTTCTGTTTTAAAATGACTAAAGTAAGATTACAATTCTATAGTATCACAGTTCCAATAATATAAATATAATATATTGACTTTAAGTGTTTTTTCTTTATTTTATGCTGTAAGAACAGGAACTACTGTTGTTGAAGATTGGAGTTTGAAGGGCAAAGGAGCTATTACCCATGGTACTATTTACACCTTAATGTTTCTAGCCATCTGGTAAATTTCCAGAGATATGACAGAGCTCTCCCGCACCTTGGAATTTGCCCATTACCAGTGCTGTTTATGATCAAACAATAAAGAAATCCCTAAGATAGAAAACATTAAAGTAGTACATTACATTACTGGATGACGTTGCAATACAGCTCAAACAAGAGTCGGCGAACAAAGACTCAACCAATCACTCAAGTAAATAACTACTGGGTTATTGGATATTGCAAAAACAAGCATAACTGAATAAACATAAAATATGGCCAATCCTTTTGTTCAGGATTTCACTGTTTTCACAGAGATCAAATTTAAGTTGTTCACCTCATAAATTCTCCACCACAAGACCTTGTTCTCTGCTTTCTTGTCATTGCCTCATTGGACTAGACCTTAGTTTCTGTTCTGTGAAGTAATTTCTTCGATCTCAAGAGTTCTGCTTCTTGGTCACTTCATTATGCAACTTTGTTACCACAACCTCTCTCTTAGGCCTGTTTCACACGTCAGTGATTCTGGTACGTTTGTGCTTTTTTTTCTACGTACCAGAATCACTGACATACGCAGACCCATTATAATCAATGGGTCTGCTCACACATCAGTGATTTTTCACTGAACGTGTCTCCGTGCGGTGTACCCGTGAGACCGTGATTGCCGCACGGAGACATGTCCATTTCTTTCTGGCAACAGTGATGTCCCACGGACCACGCAGTGGTGTGATCCATGAAACACGTGCCAGAAAAAAACGTGCATATAAATAAAAATCATTTTTACTCACCCGGCTTCAGCCGCGCTCTGTGCCGCCTGTTCTGCCTGCTGCTTCTGAGCCGGCTCATTACTGTCATGCATATTCATGAATGCACAACACAGTCGACCCGGAAGCAGCTGCTGCGGGGGATCAGCGCCGGCTGGATGCTGCACCTCGGGAGTGTTCAGCACCATGGAGAGCGGGAGCGGGCACAGGTAAGTTCATCTCTATGTGCAATCACGGACCACGGAGAACGGAGCCCGGATTGCACTTAGACAACCCACGTGTGCCATGAATCATGGCACACGGAGGGACATGTGCGTGTTTTACATGTCAGTGAAGAACGTCTGTGTTTTTCACTGACGTGTGAAGCGGGCCTTATGTTGTAAAATCTTCACAGTCTCTAAATTTTCAATGTTTCTCTCACAATTATACAGGATCTTTCATACTGTCACCAAAAGACATTCAGTCCAAAGACCACGGTCCAAGTCCCTTTCATAAGGAAACACACCCACCCATATATGTGTTTACATATACAGTACATGGTTGCCGTGGCCATAAAATAGCCTAAGGTGTTTGGAACCGTGTGCAGACTGACCCAGTTGTTTTTAACTACACTACATAGAAACCAGTTGGCACTCGTAGTGACCACTGTCTTAACCTATTAAAACTAAACATTCTACCAAATGATATCAAACCCTTTCAATTTATGGTCTGCCATTCAGCTATCTCCTATTAGCAAGATGACACAACACATCAGTGCCTTCACATTGTTACTCCACAGCTGGTAGCAGGCTCTTCATGTGCCTAGCAAATATAATGTATCTCACCCACATGTGATTTCCAAATCTACCCACTTCTGCCAACAGTAGCATTCACACACAACAGTATAGTACGGTCCTGGGCTCAGAACATACACATAGGTCCAAAAATATTTGGACAATGGCATGAGTTTTTGGATTTTAGCCATTTATCAAATTTTATTTAAGACTTAGAAATGAAATAAAGTGGGTTTAAAGTGCAGATTCTCAGCTTTAGTTTGAGCATATTCACATCCTAATCGATGTAAGGGTTTAAGAATCCAGATCTTTAATATGTTTCTATTTCAAGGGCCCAAAAGTAATTAGACAAGTCTGTCAAAAGCTCTTTAATGGGCTGCAGAGGCTATTTCTTTTTTAATCCAGGCCTGGATATACAAGGAAGACCACAGTAGTGGATGATTGCAGAATGCTTTCTATGGTAAAGTAAAACTTCTCCATAACATTCACCCAAATGAAGAACACACTCAGGAAGTAGGTGTTTCAGTATCCATCTACCATAAAGAAATTACTTCATGAGAGCAAATACAGAGGGTTCACCACAAGGCGCAAACCATTATTCATCCTTGAAAACGGAGATGCCTTATTAGACTTTGCAAAAAAAAAAAACATACAAAAAATCCAGCCCAGTTCTGGAAACACATTTTTGGACACGTGAAACTAAGATCAATGTTATGATGGGAAGAACAAAGTTTGAAGAATGCTTGGAATAGCTCATGATCCAAGGCACATGTAGCACATGGTGGAGGCAATGTGATTGCTGGGGATGCATGGTTTGCAATGTCACTGGGTCACAAGTGTTTGTTGATAATGTGACTGAAGACAAAAGCAGCAACATGAATTCTAAAGTGTACAGGGCTATATTTTCTGCTCAGATTCAACCAAATTCAGCAAGGTTGATTGGACGGTGCATAACAGCACAGATGGACAATGACCCAAACATATTGTAAGATTAACTCAGAACTATTTTAAAGCAAAGAGGTAGAAAACTCTGCAATGGCCAAGCCAATCACCAGATTTCACCCCAGTGAGCACGCATTTCACATGTGAAACAAACCGTATGGTAGAAAGACCCACAAACAAGCAACAACTGAAGTCGGCTGTGTGAAGACCTAGCAGAGCATCACAAAGTGGAAAACCTAGCATTTGGTGACGCCCAAGGCTTTCAGGCTCCAATCATTCACTGCAAAGGATTCTATACACAGTATTAAACATAAACATTTTATTTAAAGATGAGTAAATTTATCTAATTACTTTTGTACCCCTGAAATGTAGAAAAATAATTGCAATTCCTAAACGTTTCACAGGATATTTTTGTTCAATCCCTTCAATTAAACCATAGTCTACGCTTTCTACACTTGCATCTTAGTTGTTTCTTTTTAAATAAAAAATAGATGCATGCAAAGCCCAAATCAATAAGGTTCAGTCACTGTCCAAATTTTTCTAGATGTTACTGTATGTATAGTGTAATAAAACTTATACAATGCTGTATATACCACAAACAGAAAATGAAAGACCTCAGCAATCTTTTTGCAAACATCAGTCTATAAAATGATATGCAGTAAAAAAGATACTTCCATAATCTTTTACAAATAGGGGTTCATATTTCAGCCTTTTAAAAATATTACCTACAAAAATCACTTGAAATCTACAAAATGTCTACTTTATTTCTTCTACACAATTATACCTACTACTAGAAGGTGGCCCGATTCTACGCATCGGGTATTCTAGAATTTACGTATTGTGTAGTTCATGTATGATTTTTGTTTTATATATATATATGTATATATATATATATATATATATATATATATATATATATATATATGTTGTTGTGTGTAGTTACCAAGTGTTTGTGTAGGGGCTGTACATGTTCTGGGTGTTGTCTGGGTGTGACGGGGGGTGAGAGCGGTGTTGTATGTGTGTTGCGTGTGTTGCGTTGTTTGTGGAGCGCTGTGTGTCTGTAGCGTTGTGTGTGTGTTGCGCGGTTTGTGTGTGTGTGGTGTGTTTTGGGGGGAGGTATGTTTTGTGCAATGTGTGTGTTGTGCGGTATGTGCGTATATTTGTGTGTGCCGCGGTGTTTGTGTGTTGGGTGCTGTGTGTGCGCAGCGTTGTCTGTGTGTGTGGGTGTCTGTGTAGGGCAGTTGTTTGTGGTTCCCAGTGTGTGTGTGTGTGTGTGATGTGTGGTGTGTGGTGTGTTGTGCAGTGCGCGCGCGCGTGTGTGTGTGTGTGTGTGTGTTTTGGGGGGAGGTGCGCACTCCCAAACGTGCTCCATCCCCCATGCAGCGCACTCCCCATCGTGCTCCATCCCCCATGCAGCGCACTCCCCATCGTGCTCCATCCCCTATGCTGCGCACCCCCCATCGTGCTCCATCTCCCATGCTGCGCACTCCCAAACGTGCTCCATCCGCCATGCTGCGCACTCCCAAACGTGCTCCATCCGCCATGCTGCGCACTCCCAAACGTGCTCCATCTGCCATACTCCGCACTCCCCATCGTGCTCCATCCCCCATGCAGCGCACTCCCCATCGTGCTCCATCCCCTATGCTGCGCACCCCCTATCGTGCTCCATCTCCCATGCTGCGCACTCCCAAACGTGCTCCACCCGCCATGCTGCGCACTCCCAAACGTGCTCCATCCCCCATGCTGTGAACTCCCCATCGTGCTCCATCCCCGATGCTGCGCACCCCCCCATCATGCTCCATCCCCGATGCTGCGCACCCCCCATCGTGCTCCATCCCCCATGCTGCACCAGCATCAGCCTCTCTGCCCCCAGCATCAGCTTCTCTGCCCCCAGCATCAGCCTCTCTCCTCCCAGCATCAGCCTCTCTCCTCCCAGCATCAGCCTCTCTCATCCTAGCATGAGCCTCTCTCCTCCCAGCATCAGCCTCTCCTCTCTGTCCCCAGCATCAGCCTCTCTCCTCCCAGCCTTCCCCAGCATCAGCCTCTCTCCTCCCAGCCTCCCTCCTCCCACCCTCCCCCAGCATCAGCCTCCCTCTACCAGCCTCCCCCAGCATCAGCCTCCCCCAGCATCAGCTTCTCTTCTCTCAGCCTACCTCTCCCAGCCTCCCTCCTCCCAGCCTCCCTCAGCATCAGCCTCCCTCTCCCAGCCTCCCCAAGCATCAGCCTCCACCAGCATCAGACTCTCTCCTTCCAGCCTCCCCCAGCATCAGCCTCCGCCAGCATCAGCCTCTTTCCTTCCAGCCTCCTCCAGCATCAGCCTCCCTCTCCCAGCCTTCCCCAGGTTCAGCCTCTCTCCTCCCAGCCTCCGTCCTCCCAGCCTTCCCTAGCATTAGCTTTCCCCTCCCAGCCTCCCTCAGCATCAGCCTTCCCCAGCATCAGCCTCTCTCCTCCCAGCCTCAGCCTCTCTCCTTCCAGCCTCCCCCAGCATCAGCCTCTCTCCTTCCAGCTTCCCTCAGCATCAGCCTCCCCTTCCCAGCCTTCCCGAGGATCAGCCTCTCTCCTCCCAGCCTCCTTCCTCCCAACCTCCCTCAGCATCAGCCTTCCGCTCCCAGTCTCCCCCAGCATCAGCCTCCCCAAGCATCAGCCTCCACCAGCATCAGCCTCTCTCCTTCCAGCCTCCCCCAGCATCAGCCTCCCCTTCCCAGCCTTCCCTAGGTTCAGCCTCTCTCCTCCCAGCCTCCTTCCTCCCAGCCTCCTTCCTCCCAGCCTCCCCCTCCCAGCCTCCCTCAGCATCAGCCTTCCGCTCCCAGTCTCCCCCAGCATCAGCCTCCCCAAGCATCAGCCTCCACCAGCATCAGCCTCTTTCCTTCCAGCCTCCCCCAGCATCAGCCTCACTCCTTCCAGCCTCCATCAGCATCAGCCTCCCGTTCCCAGCCTTCCCCAGGATCAGCCTCTCTCCTCCCAGCCTCCTTCCTCCCAGCCTCCCTCAGCATCAGCCTTCCCCTCCCAGTCTCCCCCAGCATCAGCCTCCCCAAGCATCAGCCTCCACCAGCATTAGCCTCTCTCCTTCCAGCCTCCCCCAGCATCAGCCTCCCCAAGCATCAGCCTCCACCAGCATCAGCCTCCCTCGTCCCAGCCTCCCCCAGCATCAGCCTCCCCCTCCCAGCCTCCCCCATCATCAGCCTCTCTCCTCCCAGCCTTCCCCATGATCAGCCTCTCTGCTCCCAGCCTCCTCCACCACGCCGTGCTCCTCTGCCGACACTCACACATCCGATCGCATCCACTCACACACACCCGATCGCATCCACTCACACACACCCGATCGCATCCACTCACACACACCCGATCGCATCCACTCACACACACCCGATCGCATCCACTCACACACACAGACACTGACGATATCGCACATACGCGCTGATACTCACAACATCCGGACATACCACATGCCTCTGGCCATGTGATCCTCCGTCAGGTCCTGGAAGATCACAACAGCACAGTATCGAGGCCGAGAAGCAAGCGATATCGCCGGATGCTGTGAGTATGTGGATGCGATGTGTGTGTGAGTGTGTGGATGCGATGTGTGTGTGAGGTGTGTGTGAGGTGTTTGTGAGAGTGAGTGCGATCTGATGTGTGTGTGTATGCGTGTGTGTGTGCTGTTATGTTTGTGCGTGTGGAAGTCCCGCCGCTGCAGGACCTTTATTTACTGGTAACTATGCAAGCATGGTTACCAGCGCAACACGTCCCCCGCTCGCACGGGAGCCAACACCAGCATACGGCGGCGGCGTACGCTGATGTGGGCTCCCGTTGGTGAGGGGGGAAAGGGGGGGGGAGGAGTACAGTACTCACCTCGGATTCGTGGCTCCGTGACCGTGTCAGTTCAGCAATGCGGGGGGGGGGGGGGGGGGGGGCTAGGCGAGAGCTAACGTCTATTGCGTGAGGGGGGCGGGGCGTGGCGTGGGCGAGTTGCCAATGCCTGCAGGGTGCCGGGGCGAGAGGCCAATCTGTGGGGGGGGGCAGAGCCTGGGCGAGCGGCTGGCCAATCCGTGTGGGGGCGCAGCCGGGGCGAGAGGCCAATCCGTGGGGGGCGGGCGGGGCCATGGCGAACCCAGCGGCCAATCAGCTTTGTGTCACCGTAAGGACATGTCACGGTGACACAATTTTGGAGCATGACAGACAGACAGACAGAATAAGGCAATTATATATATAGATAGTAACATCAAACCCTACTAGAGAAAGCTAATGGGAAGAAGGACATTAATTTTCAGAACCAGACACAGTATTTTGGAAATCAGGTCTCCTTATCAGATTCAATGACTTTAATGAATAAAAGGAATAAAGCATAAATATGTAAAGAGAGAGAATTACAACACTAGACTAACAATTCTAAAAATATGAGGGATTTAGTTTATTTGATGGATTAACAAGTAAGAGTAAACTGCATTTCAGGCCTGAAACACACGTCCTTGAAATCCACGTGCGTGTAATACGGGTCGTTTTTCGGGTCCGTTTTCTGTTTTTTAGGTCCGTTTTTATGGTATGTGTGGCCTGCGTGTGTTTCCCGTATGCTAGCCATATGTGCGTGGGAAATGTCGGTGTGTGCGTGTGAAACTTAACTGACATGTGTTTGTGTTTTCCGTGAGAAATGTTGCGTGTGTGATGCAAAATGTCGTTACTACATACCGGCTGACAGCAGAGAGAGTTGCGCGATGAGAATGAACTCGGGTAAACTTCACCCAAATTCATTGTCATGCTGCGGCTCTGTCTGTGTGCCGCGTAATGATTAGCGGTCACCCGTGAAGGATTCACCGGTGACCACTAATTCCCCCAGTGATGGAAGTGAGCAGCCCTCTCTCATACTCACTGATCCCCGATCACCGGCGCGGTGCTGCACGGCATTCACACTGCTCTGGCGGCTTTTATTATTTTGAAAAAGCCGGCTGCTCATTAAACAATCTCATATTCCCTGCTTTCCCCGCCCACCGGCAAACATGATTGGTTGCAGTGAGACACGCCCACACGCTGAGTAACAGCTGTCTAACTGCAACCAATCACAGCGGCCGGTGGACGTGTCACTATGGAGCAGAGAAATAAATAAATACATAATTAAAAAAAATGGCGTGCGGTCCCCCCCAATTTTAATACCAGCCAGATAAAGCCATACGGCTGCAGGCTGGTATTCTCAGGATGGGGAGCCCCACGTTATGGGGACCTCCCCAGCCTAATAATATCAACCAGCAGCCGCCCAGAATTGCCGCATACATTATATGCGACAGTTCTGGGACTGTACCCGGCTCTTCCCGATTTCCCCTGGTGCGTTGGCAATCGGGGTAATAAGGAGTTAATGGCAGCCCATAGCTGCCACTAAATCCTAGATTAAGCATGTCAGGCGTCTCCCCGAGATACTTTCCATGAGTAATCAGTAAGTTACAGTAAATAAATACACACACCTGAAAAAATCCTATATTTGCAATAAAAAACACTAACAAATACCCTCGTTTACCACTTTATTCAGCCCGAAAAAGCCCTCCATATCCAGCGTAATCCACGGAGTTGCAGCGTCACATCCAGCTCTGCTACATGGAGGTGACAGGAGCTGCAGAAGACACCGCTGCTCCAGACAGCTCCATGCAGCAACTGAAGACAGCCGCGCGATCAGCGATAATGTCAGTCAGGTAACTCGCGGCCACCGCTAGATCATACAGCTGTGACAGCAACTCACCTGTGACTTCATCGCTGTCACTCGGGCGACTTGCTGTCACAGTTATATGATCCAGCGGTGGCCGCGAGTAACCTCAGTGACATCATCGCTGATCGCGCGGCTCTCTTCAGTTGCTGCATGGAGCTGTCAGGAGCGGCGGTGTCTTCTGCAGCTCCTGTCACCTCCATGTAGCAGAGCTGGATGTGACGCTGGAACTCCGTGGATTACGCTGGACATGGAGGGCTTTTTCGGGCTGAATAAAATGGTGAATGAGGGTATTTTTTAGTGGTTTTTATTGCAAATAAAGGATTTTTTCAGGTGTGTGTATTTATTTACTGTAATTTACAGATTACTCATGGAAGGTATCTCGGGGAGACGCTTGACATGATTAATCTAGGATTTAATGGCAGCTATGGGCTTCCATTAACTTCTTATTACCTCGATTGTCAACGCACCAGGGCAAATCGGGAAGAGCCGGGTACAGTCCCAGAACTGTCGCATTTAATGTATGCGGCAATTCTGGGTGGCTGCTGGCTGATATTATTAGGCTGGGGAGCTCCCCATAACGTGGGGCTTCCCATCCTGAGAATACCAGCCGGCAGCCATATGGCTTTATCTGGCTGGTATTAAAATTGAGGGGGACCGCACGTCGTTTTTTTTTAATTATTTATTTATTTATTTCTCTGCTCCATAGTGACACGCCCACCGGCGGCTGTGATTGGTTGCAGTTAGACAGCTGTCACTCAGCGTGTGGGCGTGTCTCACTGCAACCAATCATATTTGCCGGTGGGCGGGGAAAGCAGGGAATACGAGATTGTTTAATGAGCGGCCGGCTTTTTCAAAATAGTAAAAGCAGCCGGAGCTTTTATAACAGCAGTGTAGCGCCGCGCCGGAGATCTGGGAACGGTAAGTATGAGAGAGGGGTAGGAAACTGACCGACAGACAGTGAGAGGGACAGATAAGACAGAGAGACCGACCGACAGACATAGAGAGTGACCGACCGACCGACGGACTGAGGGAGAGAATGACACAGAAAAAAAAAAAAGACAGACATCACATGAAAAAAGCATAAAACGTACACGGAGCATACATAAATGCATCCGTGTCACTTAGGCATGCGCACAGACCCATTGACTTTCATTGGGTCCGTGGTGCGTGTTCCGTGATGAAAACGGACATTCTTCCGTGCAAAATGGAGACACAAACGTAGCACGCACACGAACCCACGGACCTTAATGAAAAACGCACATGTGTCCTCAAACATTAAATAACATTGGTGCACATTTGTCTGTGTCTCCGGTATATACGGAAACGGACCAAACTCGCATGTGTTTGACGGATGTGTGTTGCAGGCCTCAGACAGCAGCAACAATATAACACTGACATTTGTCAGTCACTAGTATAACTTCAGGGTACAATTATTATGTAATTATGAGAGATGGCATTAGTTTTCTTTGGTCTATTTGTTTTTGTATTTTTACATCACTTTCCAAATGAATTGGCACCACCATCAACATTTATATAAATTACACAGTCCTGATGAAAATCATCACCAAAGATCTTGGAAGCCATAAGCATTAAATATGCTAAGTACATCAAAATGTGGTATAATATATTTTATAAAATGAATAAGGTTTATTTGCTGAAACCAGAAAAAAACTCTGCATTGAAAAATATATATTTAATTCTTAATGTTAGAATGGGGATAATTATAATTAAATAATAAAATGTATCTATTAAAATTGCTTTTAACAACATATCATTTTAACAAAGACTAAAAAATAGCACAGACTACTAAAGCTGTAGATCTGCAGATTGCAAGTATTTAAAATTTTTAGATACATTTAGATCCCAATTGATCAAAATATTTTTATGAGAATTATGGCATAAATTACTTCGATAAGTTGCCAAATTTTTGCGGCGTTGCGGAAAAACTTTGCAACTATTGGTATTTCCATACTAGTTTTTTCTAGCTTTCACAAAATGGGTAGGGCTAGGATCTGATGGGACACAGCAGAGTTTTGACACTACAGCTTATTAATTAGAAGGAGGGACGGCAATATACTCTAGATGACAAGTAGAGGACTGCCACAGAGTATATTTTTTTCCCATTATTAAGGAGTGAGACTGGTAGACTAGTAATCCTATGCACTATGTGCAAGGGCTGCAAGAAATTAGAAGGAGGGACTGCAAGACACCCTGAAAGATACATAGCGTAGGGCTTCAAAATACAATTTTTCCTATAATTAAAGAGTGGAACTCTTAAGGGGGTGTTACACGCAGCGATATTGCTAGCAATATCGCTGGTGAAAGCACCCACCCCCGTCGTTTGTGTGTCACGGGCAAATCGATGCCCGTGGCGCACAATATCATTCGGAGCCGTCACACGGGACTTACCTGCCTAGCAACGTCGGTGTTGCCGGCGAACCGCCTCCCATCTAAGGGGGCGGTTCGTTCGGCGTCACAGCGGCGTCACTAAGCGGCTGCCCAATAGAAGCAGAGGGGCGTTGATGAGCGGGACATAACATCCTGCCCACCTCCTTCCTTTCTCATTGCTGGCAGCCGCAGGTGACCTGCAGTTCGTCGTTCCCGAGGTGTCACACGTAGCGATGTGTGCTGTCTAGGGAACGACGAACAACCTGTGTGCTCAACAACCAACGATTTTTTAAAAAGGACCGATGTGTCAATGATGAACAATTTGGTGAGTATTTTTTATCGTCTCTAACGATGCCGGATGTGTGTCACGGAATCCGTGACCCCGGCAATATATCGTTAGATATGTCGCTGTGTGTGACGGGGCCTTTAGACTAGTAAAACTTATGCACTATGTGCAAGGGCTGAAAAAATTGGAAGGAGGGACTGCAACCCAAATAGAGACACATAGAGGAGGGCAACAGAATACAATATTTGCCCATTATTAAACAGTGGGACTCCTAAACTAGTAAAGCCTATGCACTAGCTGCCAGAAATTAGATAGAGGATTTGCAATGCACCCTGTAAGACACAAAGAGGAGGTTTCCAGAATACAATTTTTTCTCATTATTAACCCCTTCACCCCCAAGCGATTTTGAATTTTCTTTTTTTTTCCTCCACTTCTTCTAAGAACCATAACTTTTTCATTTTTCCCACAATATAACCATTGAGAACTTGTTTTTTTTGGGATGAGTAGTACATTTGAACAACATCATTTATTTTGCCCCATATTGTACTGGAAAATGGGAAAAAAATCCAAGTGCAGTGAAATTGCAAAAATAAAAAGTGCCTTTTCACAATCGTTTTTTGTGGGGTTTTATTCCCCATTTTCACAATATGGTAAATTCGACCTGGTAATAAGATTGCTCAGGTCAGTACGGGTACGAAAGATTGAGTAGTTTTTTTAAAAAAAGCATTGAGCTCTTGTTGCCATTTTCTGAGACCTGTAGCCTTCTAATTTTTTAAGGATATAGGGCGCAGTGATGGCTTTGTTTACCGCTTTGATCTGATATTTTTAGTTATAACATTTTTGGCTAGATTTGATATTTTGATTGGCTGTTACTGCATTTTGATGTGTATTTCTTTTTTTTTCTTGCTACACCCTTTGCCGATCCTAATAATTGATTTTATTTTTTTATAGAACAGGCATTTCTAAACTCAGGGATACCAAATATGTGCTGTTTTTTTATTTATTGTTTTATTTTCAATGGAACAAAAGGTAGGTAATTTGACTTCACAGGAAGCATGTCATGACAGTGACAGGGGTCATCATCTGACGTTCCATTGTCATGGCAACCCATTGGCATCCCGTGAACTTATCACAGCACAGAGGGACAGTTTATACTATATGTCCAGCTTGGATCCCAAATAATTGTACGGCACAGAGGAATTATGGAGGATGCTGGAATTGTCAGTTAGGTACTCCTTCTCTATCTTCAAAATTTTTCCCTCCTTGTCAGACTTCCCCATGGATCAGAAACTGGACTCTAGAAAGGTCTAATGAAATTGTTCCAGATCTTTGATAGTGCTCCCCTGCCTCTGTTGGGCCTGGTGTGTGTCTCCCTCATCCCCACTACTTGGTGGCCCAAGGAAATATGACTTCTTCAACCAGCATTGTCAGAAGGGAATTTTTGTACTAATTGTTTGACTAGGGGCTTCTGGTATTGCACCATTTTACTAGCCCCTTCCACCCCAGGAAGGACAGATAGACTCTTGTGCTTGTAGTGTGGGTCGAGAAGGATTTTGACCAAAATGAGTAGAATACAAGGTTCACAGGAAGGGCAGCAGGACATAAAGTCAGCCATGTGTGCCAGACTCCCAACAGGTAAGACATCCCTGTCCCCACCAGGAGGAAGACTCTATCTTTTCATTCTCTTCCTCCATCCTCTGCTGCTCCTCCTTTGCTTCAGCCCATCCAGACTGAACAGATGGGATGAAGTTTGTGTGGTTAGTACCCTCTTTGGAGCAGGCAACCATCTCTTGTTCTTCTTCCTCCTCAGCCTTCTTCTCCTCATTACCACCCAATCCATGCTGAAAAGATGTAATGAGGCTGGTAATCTTCCAGTTTAATTGTGAGGAGCAAGCATTGAGTTGTCACAGGTAAAATAAGGTGACGCTAATTATGGCGTCATCGCCACTCACAATCTTTATTGATTCCTCAAAATTTTTGGTAACCTCACTGATGTCAGACATCCATGCCCACTCATTGCTTCTTATGGCCATGGGCTGACCAGAATATCAACTTGCATGTTGTAGCAGCTATTCAAATATTGCCCTCTGCAGCTCATAAAGTTTTGACAACATTTGAAATGTGAAGATCCAAAATGTGGGCACATTATACAGCAGCTGGTGAGCTTGAACTTGCAAGGGCTGCTGCAGCACTACGAGACTAGTGGCATCTGTATCTGACTTGCGGAAAAGTGCACACATACTAGTTGTACCTTCACAAGTAGCTCAGGCAAATCTGAATAGGATTTCAGAAAGCACTGAACCAATAAGTTGATCACATGGGCCAGGAATGGTATATGTGATAGATTACCAAGCTTCACAACCACCACCAGGTTACACCAGCTATCATACACAACCATGCCTGGTTGTAGGTTTAGCGGTGACAGCCACAGAAATGTTTGGTATGATAGAGCTTTCCACAACTCTATTTACAGTAGGTGTGCTGTTTATCATTAAAGAAATTAGTTTTAGCAAAGCCTTTTTGATGCTTCACCAAAGCAGTGCTGCAATGCTTCCAGCTTGTGACATATGGATGACAATTCAGAGATGGAAGATGAAGAGGGGAAGGGGGTGCTAAACTTGGTGTAGGAGGTAGGGAAAACTCAGGATGGAACTATAATTCGCAATCCTAGGCATTGGTAGCATGTATGCCTTTCCAGTGTCCAACATGGTCCCAGCCTCCAGAAAGTTCACCCAGTGTTGTGTCCCAGAAGTAAAGCATCTATGAACACAAGCACTTGTTCATGTGTTGGTGGTTAAATGAGCTTCCCAGTAATTTCATTGGTCAGAGCATGGTTGATGTTATGAAACTTAAGCTTGTGTAAAGCGGGGATGGCACACCGGGAGAAATTGTGGTGGTTAGGGACCGAGTACAAAGGAAGAACCAAAATGGCAACATCTCCAAGGCAAGCAGTCTGGAAATGTGCCCATTGAGTGATTGGGCTTGTGGTGGGGTGGCGAGGAATTTCCTTTTTTATTCCAAGGCCCGGGATAGGTACAGCTGGATGCTGCCCTGAAAAAAGGAAGTAGACATGGTTGCTGATTGAGGTTGAATTTGAGCAATGACAAGTACAGGGCAGGGGGCATTTGTGCCTGCATACCGGACAGGGAACTGCAAAGCAGATAGCATAGGGGAAGAGGCAGTGGAGTGGTGTCACCTGTAGATACTGATTTTGGAACCAGGTGTTCGGCCGACGTAGTCAGATGATTTGATAACGTGTTTGAGCTGCTTATGGTGGTCAGGCTGATAGTGGTCAGGCCCCTGCTGAGCTTGGTATGGCACAGGTTGCAAATGGCCGTGTTTTTATTGCACCCTCAGCCTGGGAACTTGCTGCGCATAGGTGCTCTGGGAAACAGTTGCCTGCCTTTTCCCTCTGGCCACCTCATGGCCTCTACCTGCCTGTTGTGCTGATGCAGTTCCCCTCTTTGCTGCTTTCCTTGCTCTACATGGTACTTTAACAGGTTGGATCAGTGACTTAATCATTCACCACTTTGTCTTCCATTTCCGCAATCTGGTCACTTAACAGAATTAGTTGTTGGCAACTGAGTCTCATCATCATCTACCTCTTGAGTCACTAATTGCTGTTCCCCACTAGAGATGAGCGAGCCTCTGAAGGCTTGAGTTCGGTTAAGTTCATCGAACGGAGGCCCCATTTGAGTTCAGTTCGACGAACCGTTCGATAAACCTCTCGAACCCCATTGAAAACCATGGGAGGAAAACAGAAACACATAAAAACACATAGAAAACACCTTTAAAGGTGTCCAAAAGGTGACAAACAACTCCCAAGACACCACAAACACATGGGAAAGTGACAAGGACATACACTCATGCGAAAACCAAACAGCTGGACGGGGAAAAAGAGGAGGAGACTGTTACAGGGGGCTGTCTGATAATAAAACCTAAAGGAGTATCAGACAGTCAGGGTCCACTGTGCAAAGACTCTGTTGCAGACTATGGCAGAGTGCAATACCTCTGTTAAACTCACAGAGGAATATAATTAGTAAATAAGGCAATTCCTCCCTTACTTGGAAGGTGTGTGGAATGGTCTCTGTTAATAATCAAAGAGACAAAGGCAGTGAGTGTGAAATGGCACCTACCTAGGTCCGTTCCTCTAGTGGTGCCAGGAGACGGACAGCAGCGTAAGCCGCACAAAGCTCCTACCTGCGTTCACTCCACTAGTGTGCGAGGACACGAACCACAAGATATGGCACCTGTCTAGGTCCGCTCTTCTAGTGGTGCAAAAGAGACGAACAGCAGCGTAAGCCGCACAAAGCTCCTACCTGCGTTCGCTCCACTAGTGTACGAGGACAGGAACCACTAGATATGGCACCTGCCTAGGTCCGCTCTTCTAGTGGTGCAAAAGAGACGGACAGCAGCATAAGCCGCACAAAGCTCCTACCTCTGTTCGCTCCCCTAGTGTGCGAGGATGCGAACAACTGCCAGACGCAGTATAAGGAACGTTACCCTAGCGGCAACGTCCACCTACGAGTAGAATCACAAGGCCCAGCCGGACCATGTGCCTCAGGCCCCTGCCTATGTCCGCTCCCCTAAGAGGTAAAGATACGGACTGCAGCCGAAGCTGTAAGGTATAAGAACGCTACCCTGCCGGTAGCGCTCACCTAGCATAGACAGAGAGATGCCTAGAGGAACGTGCACAGAGCGTCTACTCTCATGCATGAACCAAGAGGACTGAGCGCCGTGCGGTGTGCGTCAGGGTCTTATATAGACTCTGTGCCTCATCCAAGATGGAGGACACCAGAGCCAATCCGCTGCCAGAACGACAGGAATGACGTCACGCTGGCCTATCACCGAGCAAAGCGTCTCAAGCATATGACCAGCGACCAATCGGCATAGAAGGTGTCAGAGACATGTGACCTCGTGTCAGCGATGATGTCACCCACACATGTGCAATGGCTCCAAGATAGGACTTAGTCTCCAGCGCTTGCACATGTGCAGTAGCAAGAAATCTGGACATAGTCTCCAGTGCTCGCACATATGCAGTAGCAAGAAATCTGGACATAGACTCCAGTGCCACAGCAACCGTAACAGAGACACAGATATATGAGTGTATGTAAGTGAACATCGATTCCATTACTGTGCAACTTGAGCCTTGCTCATTTTAGGCTTCCAATCTGATAAATTGCCTGAGCTCGCCACTTACGCCTTGAGGATCTTGTCGTGTCCCGCACCCAGCATTCTCTTGGAACGTGTCTTCAGTGCTGCTGGGGGTGTGCTGACAGATAAGCACACGCATCTATCCACTGACAATGTGGACAGACTAACGTTCATCAAGATGAGGAAGTCATGGATCATAGAGGACTTTTCTACCCCTGTGTCATCCAGGGGAGGCGAAAGTCTGGTGTATTTTTGAGAGTGCTTCATGCAAAGCATCTTTTTAAGAATACAACTTGGGGACAACTGATGCCAGTGAAGTGGTGTGTGTGTGGCCCAATTTTTGGAAACGAGGGAGACTGTGGTTGGAGTCCCCTTGCTTTTTTCAAAAAGGAACCAAGATGAACAAGTCATGGATCACAAAGGACTTTTCTACCTCTGTGTCATCCAGGGGAGGCGAAAGTCTGGTGTATTTTTGAGAGTGCTTCATGCAAAGCATCTTTTTAAGATTGCAACTGGGGGACAACTGATGCCAGTGAAGTGGTGTGTGTGTGGACCAATTAGTGGAAATGAGGGAGACTGTGGTTGGAGTCCCCTTGCTGTGTTTTAATTGATTTTAGAAGGGCATGACATGACTTGACTTTCAGCATCTGCAAACTGTTGGCTACAGAAATGCTGCCTTTCCAACCTTTTGAACAGAGGATTTTTGAGATCTTATGCCCATCGCAGTGCCCCAAGGGCCAATGCCCAGTCGCCACTCCTTCTCCAAGAAAGGCGTGCCCGCGCTCCACCAGCATGTCGCACACAACATCACCACTTCCTTGAGAAACTCTGTGTGTGACAGGGTGCATTTCAACACAGATACTTGGACCAGTAAGCATGGACAGGGGCATTACATGTCGCTGACTGGGCACTGTGTAACTATGGTGAGAGATGGAAAAGGGTCTGCTGTACAAGTCTTGCCGTCCCCACAAGTTGTGTGTCAATCCTTCCTCTGTATGTAGAAGTTCCTCCACTGATTCTGCCTCCTCAACCTCGTCTAGGTCCTCAACTTCCATTCAAAACCTGTATTGTAAGGCCACCGGTGTTGTAACTGTGCACAAGGAATCCCGCAACCTCCTTACTATGCTGGCAGCAGAGCTCAACGGCATCAGGTGGTCGACTCTTTACTTTGAAATGTTTGGAAAATGTGAGTCACACCACTGAGGAGTTGTGGACGGTAAGCTCTGGAGAGTGAGACCGAGTTTCATCAATGGTTGTCTCCACTCAACCAGCAGCCAGGGAAGGCCTTTTGCGACAATGATGCAAACCTGGGTGTGGCCCTTCGCCGTGTCAATGTGACACACGTGCCTTGCATGGCTCACATGTTGAACCTGGTTATCCAGCAATTTTTAAACCACTATCCCGGCCTACATGACCTTCTACAGAGGGCACGGTGTAAAGCCTGCTTGGATCCACACACTCAGACGGGCTGTAAAGGATAGGCTAGAGGGAAGCCATTCACCAAGCAGGACCCCAAGAACCCTGAAACCCTTTAACCCCTATACAGGGGTTTGGAATTACACAGGGCCCAAAGTGATCAAACCATGAATTGAGGAACATGAACAGAATCGGACGGCCAGGACTTATCAGAAAACAAGCAGAGGTCAAATGCGGATCGGGCAACGAGGTACATAAACAGCAGACAGGAGACGTAGTCAGGAAACAAGCGGTAGTCAGCACACAAAATCACAAAACATAACTGGATGGAAAAGGAACCAGATGTTCAGAACTATGTCTGGCAGTGGTCAGCAGACAGAAGGGGCCTAAAAAAGGGTGTGGTGTTTTCCCATTGTTTGTAGCTGACTGATGGTACTTTCGCTGTGAGACAACCACCACCTACAGTCAGCCAGTGGTTCTGTATATCTCAAGGTAACCCAGCCCAGTGGCTGAGCGAAACCTGCGTCCACCGGCACCGGTAGCATCGACTCCTCTCCCATCATCAGCACTATGTACGAAAGGAACTAGGTGTCAACTGGCGATCGGAGTACAAGTTGCTGGAGCGTACTCCGGTGGTGACTTAACAGCTGTGTGCGACAATGATGCAAACCTGGGTGCGGCCCTTCATCAGGGCAATGTGACACATGTGCCTTGTATGGCTCACGTATTGAACCTGGTTGTTCAGCAATTTTTAAACCACCATCCCGGCCTACATGGCTTTCTGTGTCGGCCACGCTCGCTATGTGCTCACTTTCACTGTTCACACCCAGCAGCTCAACAACTTGCATCACTCCAGAAGTCTTTCGGTCTGGCGGTTCACTGCCTGAAATGCGATGTGCTGACACGCAGGAATTTGAATCTGCACATGTTGCAGCGTCTGTGGCAGCACCGGCGAGCCCTGCTGCAATACGTTATGACGTATAGCCTGGGCTAAAGAGATCCAGAGGTGGGGCAGATCACGCTGCTGGAGTGGTCTCAGATCAAGGACCTATGTACCCTTCTTCGAAGTTTACAAATGGCGATGGAGATGTTTAGCGCTAACGTTGCCATTATCGGCATGACAATTCCGGTCATCTACATGCTGGAGCACACTCTAAACAGCATTCATAGTCAGGTGGTGGGACAAGAGGAATGGGAGGAAGTAGAGGAGGAGTCATATGCTGAAGGTATAACAAGATCTACAAGGTCCAGACGGTCAGCAACACCAAGGCGGCAGGCATGGGACGGTGGGGGAGAGGGATTAACAAGGGCGCTTAGTATCAGCTTAACTGTTGAGGTGGAAGAGCCCAGTAAGAAATGGAGGACGAACTGGCGATGGGCATGGAAGACTGAGAAGATGAGGGAGAGCTTGCTCACCTTTCGGTTGTTCGAGGTTGGGGGGAGAGGGCAGAGGATGAAGGCATGATTCTCACCTCTCCACCACCAACACAGCAAGGACTTGGTCCTCCTGGATACACAAGGCACATGAGCGCCTTCTTGCTGCACTACCTACAACATGACCCTCGGATTGTCCGAATTCGAAGTAAGGCTGACTAATGGGTTGCCACACTGTTAGATCCCCGGTACAAGACCAAATTTGGCGAAGTAAATCCTGCCATTGAAAGGGACTCACGTATGCAGGAGTATCAGCAGAAGCAGGTACGCAATCTTAGCTCGGCTTTTCCACTAAACAACAGTGCTGCACAGAGTGAATCTCAACGCTTTGTAATGGCTAGGAGGAAATGGTCTTTTACTTGTCCACATCAGAGGGACCGAGGGCTGGCTGCTGTGCTGAGACGGCGTTGAGTAGGGTGTCCCTGCAGAGTTGCAAATTTGTAAATATACAAAATGAGTGGCAAAAGGCCTTATGCTGGTGGAAAAGGGAACAGGTGTGTTGTAAAGGAGAAAAAAGTTTGTGTTCGTGGGTTTGGTGGTTAAGCAACAGTAACATCTGCTGAAGAAACATTATCTGTTACGGGGGGACTGTGAGATTAGGATAAGGTGGTATATATCCCAATCGCTAGTTGGGGTCCACCGTGCTCCCAGATGGAAAAGGAGATGCTGGCAACACGAAGGTTAGGCGGAGGATACAGAGCTGGGTGGCTCTGAAACTAATAGTAGCCTGAACCGAGTTAGCCGACACTCGGATCTGGAGACTTGGAGCCCTGTTAGCGTCACAGGGTGTCACGCTCCCCGGATCCTCTGCCATGCTCCCCGGCTCCCCTGCCATGCTCCCCGGCTCCCCTGCCTTGCTCACCGGCTCCCCTGCCACGCTTCCCCGCTCTCAGGTTACGCTCCGCCGCTCCCGTGCCAGGCTTCCCGGTCCCCCACTCCACAGCCTTCATGCCCCATCACCTGCGGTCCCCAGGCAGCCCGGTCCCCGCTCCCAGCGCCCATCGGTAATGCTGAGCCAGCTCGGCACTCCTGCCTCCTGTGCACCGCTCCCTGCTCTGGCTTCTGGCACCCGGGCCTCGCGCATGTGCATTAGGGCGCGCGCGCGGTCATTGACCCTCTCTTAAAGGGCCAGTGTCCTCCAACAGGATATTGAAAAATCAGGTACAGGGTATATAGGGGGATCCTTTCCAAGTGGGCGGGGCCTGTTCTTCGTGTTTGCTAAGCTAGGAGTCAGGTCTCCTTGTGTCTTGTGCCATACTTACCTATCTGTCTTGTAGAGTCGCCCCTGTCTCGCCAACCGGTCCTGACGACTCCCAAACCCCGAACGGTGACTGCCTGCCATCCCGTCAGTCCCTACCATCTCCGATCCCTGGATCCATGTGGTGACCCACCTCCTCGCTCCGTTGGTTCCGGATTCTGCCTGACGTCATCTCGGCCTCCGAACCTGAGCTCCGTCACCTGGACTACCTTCAGAGTCTCCGTGGTCCCAGGGACTTCTTCACTCCACTCCTCTGAACGGACTGTCCTGCTACCTGTAGTGCTCCGGCTACCGGGCACCTTGCCCTCGGTGAGGTGTTCAGCCCAGTGGATCCACCTCCTGGGCCTACCCGTCCTCCTGGTCCTAACACAGGGTCCACACACCTAGCCCAGGAACTCCCTATAAACAACACAGAGGCCATTGGGTACGCAGTCCGTGTGCGTAGGGGGCACACCTGTGGACAGCAGGCGCAGCAGCAGCAGCCCAGTTAATGCCACTGGGCTGCACTAGCATGACTGGTAGGACTGGAGCTGGTCTTAATTGTTCTGCGTTACCAAGTGTGGTGGTGGCCTGCACCAACGCCGTATCCCTGCCTACCTCTGGCCTAAATCCGCAATGGGTTCAACACATGGAGGTGTGCTCTTTCTGAGCATAATAGAAGACTGCACACCTCCTTGTTGTCTCCAGATCCTTATATATCCTGAGTCCGCCCCAACCCAGGGTGGACAACAATGCACCTCCAGGAGCCAAAAGCAGAGTGCCACGTCATCAGTGGCATAACCAGTGGCCTATTCGGAACCACCACTTCAATGATGACCTCATGGCAGCCACAATCCAAACACCTCACCAGTCATCGTCTGACCAACAATAATGAGGTGACAAGTCATAGGGGCGGGCCTCTGCAAGCCAGTCCGGAGTTGCATGGCCACATCATCAGGACACCTGATACCCTGTGGCCTATCTGGGCCTGCCACGTCACGGACAGGGCCAAAGAGTTCATTACCGGACCTAGCCTCTGATGCAGTAAGTGCCTGAGCATGCTCAGTAGCCTGAACAACAGTCTCAGAAAAAAGACTATCAGCTTCAGCATGCTCTCTAGGCACAACATCGGACTTAGACACGGCACGGAGTCCAAGTACCTGTGCAAAGAGGCTTTTCACACTAAGTGTGGGAGCATGGGCTGTAGTCTGAACTGAGGACTTAGCCTCAGGAATGGCACAGTCAGGTTGAGTATACTCACTAGGCGAAACAATGGACTTAGGCTGTGGCTGGGTAAATCGGCACACGCATGCACACTAGCCGCCTCTCCACACTTAGACGTGGAGGAGAAAACAGCAAGCTGGACGACCCGAGGCACAGACAAAAATGGCAGCTGACGCCTGGGCGCAACTGGAACCGCAGCAGGCTGCAAGCGTCTACAGCGGCACTAATTTGTAACACCATCTACCAGCAAAAATAAGAGGTGTACTTCTTCCTGTGGATAATCTGATATAATCCCCTTCTTCACGGACACGACCATCGCTGCCAAATGTAGATGAGGCACCAAAAGAGCAGGTGCTTCAATGGATCTCAAGTGCTCCATAAAGTGGCCTCTCCTCCACCTCAAGTTCAAGATCCCAAATACTCCATTCCTCTGTGGTGTCAACCCAATCACTCTTGCTTCCTAACAGCTCTCAAGTTTCCACCAGCCCTGCTGAGTATGGGGTAACAGAGATGGTTGAGTCTGCAGAGCTGTTAAGTCACACTATAGCCTGGGAATCAGACTGCTCCAAAGCTGTTGTGAGTCCAGACAAGGAAATGATCTGCACTGATGCCCAGAAGCTTTGTGAGTCAGACCCAGGCCCTGATGAAGAAGGTGCTGAGCATAATGTACACCCTCATTCCCAAACTGTAAATCCTCCTGGTGGAGGCAATGGGGAACATGCTGATGAGTCTCAGTTACCTATTGGAACAACAACTTTACTGTTCGGTCAGGGCAGGAAGAAGTTGGCTGGGAGGACTCAGGATGAGGGGAGTGAAAACACACAGGGTGATGATGAGGTTGAAAACCCCACTTACTGACAAACCAAAGTTACCCAGTCATGAGGTCAGCAGAGGAGGTGGAGGAGGATGCTACTGACGACAAGGTTAGGTTGCATCTTCCTGGACAGAGACAAAGTACTGGAAGCACGTCAACAACTGAATCCTCAGCCACAACTCTGCCTCTGAGTAGAAGTCATGGTGGTTCTACAGGTCGCATGGACTATAAGCTTTGTTTAGCCTGGGGCTTTTTTGACATCGCAAAGGATCACCCAAGTCATGTAATCTGTAAGATTTGTCACCAATCTCTAAGTAGAGGCCAAAAACTACTTAGAGTACTTCGTCCATGAAGTGTCACATGTGTCACAAGTGTCACATGAATTGATAGCGTGAGGGTGTATTGATCAGCTTTATCCACTGTCAATGCAACATGCTTACTTGCCGTTCATTGCATGCATTGTTGCAGACTACACACAAGAGGCAGCTGTTTTTTGGCATCTGACTTTGTCTGTTGGGTCACAATAGCAATAGCAAAACAGTCTTTGGCTGTGGACTTGGAGAGCGGAGGAGCTGCTGTATATGAACCGAAGGAAAATCTAAAGGTGTGTGTTACAGCAAGGAGCCACCGCGGAAACACTTTGGTCAATTGGGAGGGGAGTCGTGTTGGAGTTTGGTGAGGAGGACCGTAATGCCTGTGAGCAGCATCCTGTGCCACAGACCGACATTCTTCCGGTGCTGTCTATACTGTTTACCGTGAGAGGAGCGTAAAGTCTGTATTTATGGCAACTGCACACCACAGTACCTGGGTACGGTAGGCTGGGCCCAGACAGTAATGCGTGCACGCAAAACTTTGTTTTCTTAGCAAAACACATATCTGTTCTGGTTAGGCCAACTATATAGACAATAAGACTTGCTGCCTCAGCACTGTCAAATTGTCACTTACAGTTAAAATCATAGAGGGACAGCGACACATGTTTGCATTGACTGTTGCTTTACAAGATTTCCAGGACTGTGTTGCTGAGCTGTGTGGTTTGCATTCCCACTGTTATCATCTGCCTTATCTGTGAGGCTTCAGCTAAGAAGGGTATTCAGGGGGGTAATGGGTTTTGTCTATGTTTAGGTAGATAAGTTGTAAGCTCTTGTGATGCGACACTGGTAAGTCGTGTTCGCACACACACACACACACACACACACACAATTACTCCTGCTACGCAGCGGGATTACCAGGTAGTAGGCAACTATTTAGACAGTCCCTTGGTTAGGCAAAAGTTGGTGAACAGGGGTATAAATCACCATTACGAGTGTCGCAGCATAGGGGTGTAGGCTTTTGGAATTGTGAATAGATTTTTCTATTCTTTCAGTTTTATGCATGGTTCTTATTGTTTGTTTTGGGAAAGTTAAACAATCATTTATCAACCCAACTGCCTAGAGTCCTTTTCCTAGTGTGTGGTTTTGCTGTATACTGGGGAGCCCACCCTGTACACTACTTTAAATGAAGCATAAGTCACAGTGGAAAGGTCACTATGCTACAATGCATCCTAGCAGGGAGGTGCAACCACCGTCTGCCCCATCAATGGCATCTGTGTGCTCTTCATCCTTTGTGACTGTGGGGACAGCAGTCACACGTGCTTTTTTACTCTGACCTTCCGTCCCTTTACTCGCAACAGGGAGTGTGATTGTCATGTCGTCAGTTGTTTTGGAAGTGGAAACAGCTAGTGGTGTTGAGCTCTCTCAGACATCGAGAGAACCACCTTTGGATGAAGGAAACATTATATCCACGCCTGCACCTTCATCACAGATTGGCTGGACTACCTACAGTTAAAAATTGCATAGCAGAAATGAAGAGGAGTGTAGAATGGTGTACCTTGCTTGACAGCAAAGGAACACTAAGGTAGTATCCAGACAATTGTAGTATGCCCCAAAAAGTGTCAGCTCTTTGGGGAAATAAAATAGCGTGGCAAAAATGGGCAGGTGGGTAGAATGCACGGGTGCTGTGGGTCAGTGGACAGCAAAGGAACACTAACTTAGTATTCCAGACACTTTTAGAATGCCACAAAAAGTGTCAGCTCTTTGGGGAAATAAAATAGCTTGGCAAAAATGGGCAGGTGGGTAGAATGCACGGGTGCTGTGGGTCAGTGGACAGCAAAGGAACACTAAGTTATTATTCCAGACACTTTTAGGATGCCAGAAAAAGTGTCAGCTCTTTGGGGAAATAAAATAGTGTGGCAAAAATGGGCAGGTGGGTAGAATGCACGGGTGCTGTAGGTAGCAGCAAAAGGAAGTGTGGCGCCCTGGACTAGCCAGGTCGTCACAGGTACTACAACACACACCCCCACCCTGAGACAGGCACATCAGCCAGACACAAAATCCTTGTTGCCTCCCTCCAGAGGCTGATGTCCACACCAGGTGGGGTGGAGCCAGGCGGTTGGCCCCACCCACTGAGGAGTTCACAGTCCTGGAGGTGGGAAAGGAAGGGAGTTCAGTTAGGGAAGTGCAAGTGAGAGGAGTAAACTGACCGCGTCCGGGTGTGTGGCCCGGGCACCAAGAGCAAGGTTGGCAGACGGTGGTGGCCGTCTGCAGGAGAGGCAGATCAACGTGGAACCGTAGGACGGTGGCCCGCCATTACCGAACCGGGGAGCGAAGTGAAGCCAGCACACACGGTCAGGGCCTGCGGACCCCGACCAGGTTTGGAGTCGCCATTAGAGGTCAAATCCATCAGTGACCGGAACCCCAGGGGTTTCCAAACAGCCAAGATCCGATTGAAGGCAACCGTCTGACCAGTAAAAGGAAATACAGCTACCGCCACAGCTAGAGTTCCAAAGGGCCAGAGCCTGCGGGCAAAAGGGCTCCTCTGGCACATATACACGCTGGAGAGCGGGTTACTGGTGGGAATCCATCGGGACCGAACATACACAAAGGTGCAGAGAATCCACAGCAGCCGGCTGGTGACCCGTCCATCCAGCCGTTTGGTTTACCAGAGACTTTGTGTACATTTGTGGCTGAGTGAGTACAACCTTGCCGTCCGGCACTGCACTGTGCAGTCCAGGCGACCCTGCACCTTGCCAACCCTGCCTCCCCGTCACCTCACCGGGACCACCAACCCCTACCCACGGAGGGGGAAACAACATCCCAGCTGCTCCCTACCATCGCTCCCGGGATCCCTGTCACCAGCAGTGGTGGTGCCCAACCTCACCACAACCCGTGGGTGGTATAACGGACCAAATCCCCAAACCAAACTATCCCCTTTCACTCACGGGCGAGGAGCACCGCTTGAGTCCCCGGATCCAGCCCACCGCTCGAGCCACCAAGCAGCCATCGCAGCAGCGCCGGACCCGAGCATTAGCGAGCGCAGCGGCGTCCTCCCCGCCCACGACAGAAGCCTCACTTCTATCCCTGCTAATGAAAAAATGCAGCAAGGAATTGCCTGAGCTGAGGTAGCCAGACGCTGTTACCTAAAGCCCTACACAGCGTTTGCACGGACCTGCCTAGCAGCTATGGCTATGAACGCCTGTAAATCAGCCCTGAAAAGAGCTGAAATAACCAGTAGTCCCTAATCCCTAAAGAGCTGTGTAGATTGCACTGTATCTCTATAGCACACACAGCAGCAGCAGCGGGAGCGGTGACTGTCACCCACATGCAGCAGAGATATAATAGCGGCGACAGGGAAAATGGCCGTGTCTTATAAGGCAAGGATATGGGACATGCACAGCCTATGACACATGCCCTTGCTTGTCTGGCAAAAATCCACTTTGCAGTGTGTGTTTCTGTGATTTTCTGACAGCCTTGCCTGCCCCACTGTACGCGCGGTTAGGGAAAAAAAAAATGGCGATCGGCATTCTCTCAGCATTCAGCAGCAGCACTGATCTAAACCCCGTCCCCCCCGCACACTATAAGCTGAATTTTGATAATAGCGTCATTCAAAGTGATCGAACCGTTCTCGAACGCTACTCGAACTGTCGAGCTTTTAGCAAAAGGCTTGAGTTCGTCGAACGTCTCAAACACCCCCCACAATCCCTCGAACATGAAATTGGAGAAACTCGAGCCTCGAAACATCACTTATCTCTATTCCCCACCATCATCATCTTCTGATTAATTATTTGGGGAACACTACACTTAATTACCTGATTTCCCTCTTGAAACATGCAGGGTGAGAAGACAGAATCAAGAAATAGAAATGTAAAGTGCTTCTTGGAGTGTTTGAGTATGGGAACACTTATCTACTGGGACTCATTATAGTGCTGGAAGAATGATCGGGGTGAGGATTACGCCATTTAGACTCATGGCTGGTGAAACTGGACCAAGTGGAAGATGAAGTGGTGCTTGTAAACATACTGGAAGTATTATCTGCCAACCCACCGACCACCTATTTGCATAGTTTTGGCTTCAAGAGTGGTGTCTCGCGCCACCCTACAAAGTGAAACAGAAAGCTAAGTCTCATAGATGAGCATGCTTCTTGTGCTCCTACAGAAGGCAGTACGTCATCGAACTGAATGTCCTTGTAAAGCTCCTAATATGTGAGCTAAAAAAGATACTTTCTTTCAACTTTGCATGACTTAATTGATGAAATTTTGAGGTCAAATACCTAAAACCCTCATTTTCTTGTTGCACGCGCTCTGCAAAATTTTTCATTAGTCTTAGTTTGATGTTTAGCAAAGAAAATATTTTTTTTGTAGAATTAACCAATGGTTCATATTGAACATTTTTGGTACCAGGCTGCAGTGTTTCTCTTGCAGGCAAGGATTTTTTTTAATATAATGAAGCTTACTAGCCTTACTATCCAATTCAAACAGGAAGCAGCAAAACTTAAGAGTATCCGAACTGCAATCTCAAAAGAAAAGCAATAACTTTGAGATCTTCACACAGTTGCCACTGAAAGTTTCTTTAACATAGCATTAATTAAAACTTTCATGTTGTCATATCATTCTTTTATGCGAGCAGCATGCCTAGTGGAAACAGAAGGAAATTTGTTGCCCTTATGGTGGAGAACAGCTTTCAAACTCATCTTTGAAAAATCTCTGAAAAGTATCCACTCACCAGGAATGTAATTAAAGGAGAGAGCCTATATGTCCATGCATACAAAAAGTGTGTCTTGAAGAGAGTAAAAAGGTGTGCAGTTCTATCAAGTCCAGTAGGCTGAGATATTAACTGAATGTTCAAGCAACTTCCACTGTTGTAATCTTGATAGTAACAGATAGATTCAAGTCTCTCACCAAGTCACTCAGCTCATGTTGAGTGATTTTGTGAGGGTTGTCATCACTTCATAGGAAAACTCAGGATCATATGAAAGACACTACCATCATCACTTGTTCCCTCATCACAGTCCAATTGATACTCTACTGGTGCTTCTGAAATACATAGATTTTCTACATGTGGAACAGTTCGAATGGCTGAGGGGATATGCGGATAGGTTATACTACTTTTCTTCTTTTTAGATATTCCTTGCTAAATAGATGGTACTAGGGGCTGCTGATAAGTCTTTGGCTTTGCACAGAAAGAAATGTGATAGGATGATGAAACTTTACATTTATTCCACAAACACTACACTGATGTCAATACACTTCTTACATCGGTATTCTAAGTTCTGTAAGCCTAGCAAAACGAAGCATTTCGGTTGTTCCTCAACCAGGCATCCGTAGAAGCCATGGCATCAGAAACAGTGGGAAATTTGGTAGCCTTGAGGTATTTCTTCAAGTTTGGAAACAGATGATAGTCAGATCGAGCTAGATTTGGTGAATAAGGTAATTAGTCAACCAGCTGGAAGCCCAGATCTGCCAGTTTTGGCATGGTCACTTGTGCAGTGTGAGTGGAGGCGTTGTTTTGCAGGATCAAGACTCCTTTGGACAACTTGCCATACCTTTTGGCCTTCAGAGCTGCCTACAATTGGTCCAAAAGTTCAATGTAATACCTTGCATTGATGGTGGAACCCTTTTGAAGTTAGTCCACTAGCAGCATGCTCTCTTTATCCCAGATTGCAGATGCCACCATCTTAGTGGCTGATTTTTTCACATTGAACTTCTTTGGATGAGGAGAACCACTGGCCCTCCACTCTTTTGACTGCTCCTTGTTTTCAGGGTTATACAAATAAATGCAGGTCTCATCCATAGTTACCAGTTGATCCAGGAAGTTCTTATCAGTCCGGAAATGCTGACAAATGGTCCGGGAAGTTTTCACTCGCATGCTTCTCTGATCTGTTGTCAAACATTTGTGGACCCACTTTGCAGATAGCTTCCTCATGTTCAAATGTTCATGGATAATGACATAAACAGGGGCAAAATAATCACGGTCGCAGGGGTCGCCACTGAGACTGGGCCCGGGGGCTCATGGGGCCAGAGAAACTCAGCACTTGTTTCAGCTTAATGTTCGCCCAAGTGGGCAGATCCAGCGGAACTATATTGCAGCACTGACTGTCTGGTCACTGCACATTGCTGGTCACAGGAGGAAGCCTTTATGGACTTCACACATGTCCCAGCTACTTAAGCAATTGTATATTCACTGCTCTCCACGTGCCAACCTCTTTCCACTGAAGCCGGTGTTGATAAGTGGGCAGGATTATAGTCACTGTGATCAACCGGCATCTGGCCTTGAGCATCTGCTGGGCGATGGATCCCCCACTGAGCCCCTGACAGTCTCTTTTCCAGTATATAGCACATATGCTGCATATTCCATCCATCAAAAGAGGGGAGAAATGCTGAGCACAGCCATCCCCACACTCACTGCTCCGGAGCCTCACAGGAATAAGCCCTGCCAACCGGGAGTAAGCCCCGCCCATGCGCATGGAGCTGCTGTGGAGTCTCAGGCCTGTGCAGGGTCTGCTGTAGAAATATGAGACTTCTGAGGAGTTTGTATCCCTCTCTCCTACACTGCCCTTTCTCTGTAGTCGGCAGTAGCAGGAGGCTTCAAAGGAACACAATGCAACCTGAAGTGGGTACTGGAGCTCCCTGAATGATGACTTTAGCCCACTGTCCTCTTCCCTCCTCTTATTTGCCTCTCACAGCTGCACACTTCTGCCCCCCTCCCCCACAGCTGCACTCTCCTTCCCCCTTCCCAACAGCTACACTCTCCTGCCCCCTCCCCAACAGCTACACTCTCCTGCTCCCTCCCCCACAGCTGGACTCTCTTGCCCCTCTTCACCACTACCCTCTTCTCCTATTTGCCTCTCACAGCTGCAATGTCCTGCCCCCTCCCTCACAGCTACACTCTCCTGCCCCTCCTTCACAGCTACACTCTCCTGCCCCCTGCCTAACAGCTACACTCTCCTGCCCCCTGCCTCACAGCTACACTCTCCTGCCCCCTCCCCCACAGCTTCACTCTCCTGCCCCCTCCCCCACAGCTACACTTTCCTGCCCCCTCCCTCACAGGTGCACTCTCCTGCCCCCTCCACCACTACTCCCATCTAACCTCCTATTTTCCTCACACAGCTGCACTGTCCTGCCCCCCTCCCTCACAGCTGCACTCTCCTTCCCCCCACAACTGCAGTGTCCCTCCCCCTCCACCACAGCTGCATTATAATGCCCCCTCCCTCACAGCTGCACTGTCATGCCCCCTCCCCCACAGCTACACTATCCTGCCCCTCCTTCACAGCTACACTCTCCTGCCCCCTGCCTAACAGCTACACTCTCCTGCCCCCTGCCTCACAGCTACACTCTCCTGCCCCCTCCCCCACAGCTTCACTCTCCTGCCCCCTCCCCCACAGCTACACTTTCCTGCCCCCTCCCTCACAGGTGCACTCTCCTGCCCCCTCCACCACTACTCCCATCTAACCTCCTATTTTCCTCACACAGCTGCACTGTCCAGCCCCCCTCCCCCACAGCTGCACTCTCCTTCCCCCCACAGCTGCAGTGTCTCTCCCCCTCCACCACAGCTGCATTATAATGCCCCCTCCCTCACAGCTGCACTGTCATGCCCCCTCCCCCACAGCTGCACTATCCTGCCCCCTCCCCCACTGCCCTGTAACTGATTATATGCCTCACAACTGTCCTGTGATGGTGGCCGGGTCTCCTCATCTTCATGGTATGCTGTCAGACATCCAACTTTCTTATTTATTTGTATATACAGTGTGTACAAAATGCTCACATATACAGTATATAAAGAGAAATCTAGTGTATATGGCTGCATTTGTGTGAATGTGTACATGTGTGGCATTTTTAAAATTCAGATACTAAAAAGCAGAATTAATACTAAAAGAGCCAACAAAACCTCTTAAAAATACCAAAACTTGTATACCATTAAAAAAAACAACTACCATTTTTAGATGCAACATTAATAAATCTATAATGTTATTTATAGCACAATATAATGTACAGAAAAAAAAGATGGATAGGGCTATATACAAGGATTGGAGACAAAGATACAAGCATGGGATGGGAAAGCTGGGTGCTGAGGGAAAGAAGCGCTTCCCCTCAGCACCCAGCTTTCTAATGCTCTGCTATACATTTTTCCCTCAGCACCCAGCTTTACCATGCTCTGATATCCCTCAGAACCCAGATTTCATATATTCTGATATCTATCTTGTCCTCCGTGCCCAGCTGATGCTGAGTACTGGGTCACCCACCCATGCTCTGCTATACATCTTTCTCTTAGCACTCAACTTTCCGATGTTTTGCTATACATCTTTCTTTCACCACCCAGCTTTTCCATGCTCTGATATCAAGGGCAAGCTGGGTGCTGAGGGAAAGTTGTATAGCAGAGCATTGGAAACCTGGGTGCTTAGGACAAGATGGATATCAGAACATGGAAAGCTGGGTACTGAGGGAAAAAGGGATATCGAAGCATGGAAAAGCTGGGTACTGAGGGAAAGAGCCAATTGTCAGTGTAATCATCCTTTACCCCGAGGGGGGACCCCAGTCCTAATTTTGCACCGGGGCCCATCAAACTCTAGTTACACCATTGGACATAAACACGGTCACGGGAAGTCCCCATGATGTCTGCTATAGCTTACACTGAAATTCAGTGATTCTCCAGTATGAGTTTGTGCACAGCATCGACGATCTCCGGTCATCCAGGATGTTCCTCATCATTGGTGCTGAAGTGGCCTGTTTTAAATTTGGTAATCCTCTTCTTAACTGTGGAATATGAAGGGCATTGATCCCCCAATGTCTGCGACATATCACCATCAATATCCTTCGCGGACTTTCCTTGCAGAAACAAGAATTTTATCACTCCCCTGCTCTCAGTTGCTGTGAATATCGCATTAGACTCCGTCATTTTGTTTTCCCGCATATGTAGAATACTGTTGCCATAAGCAAAAAACACTAAATTTTGAAAACATATATTAGACACATAAGGCTTTCATGTGATGTAACGTTCGTTACCATAGAAACAAAAAAATATCACAAAGCCAAAGTCTTTTCAGCAGCCTCTCGTATCATACACAACTAGCAGTCTATTGAATTATTTGTGGATTCTTTTCAAATCATGGGCACTGCAAAGAGCATTGAGTGACTTTTACCATGAATCCAATTTCACAAGTTGCTGGCACAAATGTTGCCAAGAATATGCTGTGCCGATGTTTTATCTTGGTCTCCGATTTGACAATCAAATTAACGGTGATATGCTGTTTCAATCAGTGGCATGATTGCTTGTTTTTTATTAAAAAGGTTTACTTCACCCCACGCATAACAAAAGTTGTCAAGAATGTTCACACAAACTCGAGGCATTTTAAACAGAGGAAATTAAATCCCAAAAGAATACGATAAAGAAACAATAATACACTATTAAAATGTAAATAAAGTCCAAATATTTAATTACAGCGGCAAAACAAACAATACCTATAAGCACCGGTTGAGTCTAGCGATAAACGAAACAAATTAGAGGTTATGTTACTCACACTGTTGCCAACAAGAAATAAACAACTATCTTCACTTATTGGCAACTAAAATGAAAAGATTTCCCTGGATATTGCCAACCTAATAGGAACAAAATGCTTCCATAGATTTACTGCATTACAATTTTCCACGATCAACATAAAAACTAGAACTAAATATCAATTTTATCTGTCATTTTCGTTTTCAGCAGCATCAAATCTCAACAAATTAGCTAATTTTTTCAATTTACAATTTTGTTGTTGAACAGTGGATCTTTAGCCCTGTAGTTATCAAATGTTTAATTGCTCCTAACTACAGAAAAACATTACAGCATTATAGTTCAGCAAGGTAAATGGCCATCTGCTCCAGCTTCTTAAGTCTGTTTGAAGAAGTACCACAAATCTTTGGTATCAGTTACAGCACCTCGGGCCTGTACTCTATATGAAAATCAATTAGTGAACATTTTGTTCTAGGCTATAATTTCTCCTATAGTCTTGGAACTCACAACTTACAAATGTGTTTTTAGAAAGCTATTGAATCACTTTATAATTTCTTCTTAGAAAGGTCAAAAAGGTTTCCGCAAAACAAATAATGTTAAAAAGGTAGAGTGCTTGAAGTATATGATTTGGACTTCTCACACTATGAATGACAGCCTTCAAACCTTTGAAAATCCTTTAATTATGGTGATTACGATACACTTAACCCTGAAGACAATCATCTTAACTTTGTTTTTAATGGATATCCCTTAAAATTTAGTTAAGATTGCCTGTGGTTGAAAATTGAAAATAGAAGTCTTAACCCCTTAACGACCTTGGACGTACTGAGTACGTCATGGTGACATGGTGCTAAAGGACCCATGACGTACTCAGTACGTCCTGGCGAAATCGCGGTCCCGGAGCCCCGGGGAGTGAAATTTATTTACTTAAACGGTGGATTCGGGAAGGAGGGGACCTCTGCCTGACGTCAGGAGGGGTGGTGCCTCCTCCCCGAACCTACAGAGGCTGTGATTGGCTGACGAACGCCGCTCAGCCAATTACAGCCACTGTAATGTTCCAGCCATTGAAAATGGCTGGAACATTGAAATCCAGCCCTGATCAGTGCTGCTGTAGCACTGGCCATTGGCTGGAGCTGGGTGATCGATGCTTCACCCGCCCCCAGCTCTGATTGGAGAGACCGGTCTTGTGACCGCTCTCTCCAATCAATGTGGATCTGCGGCCTGTGACCGTCCCTGGAAGCCGAAGCTCTGCGGGTGCCCATCGGTAAGTTGCTGCCCCCGCTCGCCCGCCCCTGTCCCAGCCGCTCGCCCGCCCGCCCGCCCCTGTCCCAGCCGCTCGCCCGCCCGCCCGCCCCTGTCCCAGCCGCTCGCCCGCCCCTGTCCCAGCCGCTCGCCCGCCCCTGTCCCAGCCGCTCGCCCCGCCCGCCCCTGTCCCAGCCGCTCGCCCGCCCCTGTCCCAGCTGCTCGCCCCTGTCTCCGATCGCCCCGCCGCCACGCTCGATTTACCGCTGTCCCCGCCGCCGCTCCGATCCACCGCTGTCCCGGCCGCCGCTCCGATCCACCGCTGTCCCGGCCGCCGCTCCGATCCACCGCTGTCCCGGCCGCCGCTCCGATCCACCGCTGTCCCGGCCGCCGCTCCGATCCACCGCTGTCCCGGCCGCCGCTCCGATCCACCGCTGTCCCCGCCGCCGCTCCGATCCACCGCTGTCCCGGCCGCCGCTCCGATCCACCGCTGTCCCGGCCGCCGCTCCGATCCACCGCTGTCCCGGCCGCCGCTCCGATCCACCGCTGTCCCGGCCGCCGCTCCGATCCACCGCTGTCCCGGCCGCCGCTCCGATCCACCGCTGTCCCGGCCGCCGCTCCGATCCACCGCTGTCCCGGCCGCCGCTCCGATCCACCGCTGTCCCGGCCGCCGCTCCGATCCACCGCTGTCCCGGCCGCCGCTCCGATCCACCGCTGTCCCGGCCGCCGCTCCGATCCACCGCTGTCCCGGCCGCCGCTCCGATCCACCGCTGTCCCGGCCGCCGCTCCGATCCACCGCTGTCCCGGCCGCCGCTCCGATCCACCGCTGTCCCCGGCCGCCGCTCCGATCCACCGCTGTCCCGGCCGCCGCTCCGATCCACCGCTGTCCCGGCCGCCGCTCCGATCCACCGCTGTCCCGGCCGCCGCTCCGATCCACCGCTGTCCCGGCCGCCGCTCCGATCCACCGCTGTCCCGGCAGTGCTGCAAGCCACCCTCCCCCCCCCACATGTGCTGCAAGCCACCCTCCCCCCCCCACATGTGCTGCAAGCCACCCTCCCCCTCCCCCCTCCATGTTCTGGGGCCCCCCCCTCCTCCATGAGCCATCTCTCTCTCCCATCAGACTCTGCCCCCCTCCCCGATCTGCTGCCTGCTCTCTCCCATCCTCTTCATCTACTGCCCCCTCTCACCCTCCTCAATCTGTTGCCTCCTTCATCTGCTGCCTCTTCTGTCTGCTGTGATCCTGCTGCCTAGATCCATCCTGTAAGGTAGGTATCCCCATCTCACCTCCCCCCCCCCCATCCTCTGCCGCTCCTCCACCCGCTGCGCCATTTCCCATCATCCATCCGTTGCGCCCTTTCCCATCCTCTGCCGCTCCTCCATCCGCTGCGCCATTTTCCATCTTCCATCCGCTGCGCCCTTTCCCATCCTCTGCCGCTCCTCCATCCGCTGCGCACTTTCCCATCTTCCATCCGCTGCGCCCTTTCTCATCTGCCGCCCCGCCCTCTCGCATCGCATTATCCAGCGCAGTTGCTTGCTTCCAGACTGGAGTGGATGATGCGATGCGAGACTCGTGCATTGCTCTCACGTTTGGCACTGGTCTTAGTGGCAGGCGCTCATATTTTTTTTTTTTTTATTCATTTTTTTTTTTTTTTTACTGATGTCTGTATTTTTTATTTCGCCAAACTAATTTTTTTGTATGGGGGGGGGGGGGGTCTAGTTTCCAAAATGGGATCACATGTGGGGGAGCTCCATTGTTTAGGCACCTCAGGGGGTCTCCAAATGCAACATGGCGTCTGCTAATAATTCCAACCAATTTTACTGTGAAATGGCGCTCCTTCTCTTCTGAGCCCCGCCGTATGCCCAAACAATTGATTTCCACCACATATGAGGTACCTGTGTACTCAGGAGAAATTGCACAATACATTTTATGGTGCATTTTTTCCTGATACCCTTGTGAAAAAAAAGCTACCTGTTTGAAAAAACAATTTTGTGGTAAAAAAAATAATAAAATATTTTCACGGCTGAACATTACAAACGTTTGTGAAGCCTCCAGGGGTTCAAAGTGCTCACTAAATAGCTAGATAAATTCCATGAGGGGTCTAGTTTCCAAAATGGGATCACATGTGGGGGAGCTCCATTGTTTAGGCACTTCAGGGGGGTCTCCAAATGCAACATGGCGTCCGCTAATAA
Organism: Anomaloglossus baeobatrachus; assembly: GCF_048569485.1. Classification (NCBI taxonomy): domain Eukaryota; kingdom Metazoa; phylum Chordata; class Amphibia; order Anura; family Aromobatidae; genus Anomaloglossus; species Anomaloglossus baeobatrachus. The sequence goes on along the minus strand of NC_134354.1, from coordinate 171,711,022 downwards.
TTCCAACCAATTTTGCTGTGAAATGGCGCTCCTTGCCTGCCGAGTCCTGCTGTGTGCCCAAACATTTGATTTCCACCACATATGGGGTATCTGCGTACTCAGGAGAAAATGCACAATACATTTTATGGTGCATTTTTTCCTGATACCGTTGTGATAAAAAAAGCTACCTGGTTGAAGCAACAGTTTTGTGGTAAAAAAATTTTTTTTTCTTTTCACGGCTCAACGTTATAAACTTCTGTGAAGCCCCCAGGGGATCAAAGTGCACATCAAACATCTAGAAAAAATATTTGAGGGGTCTAGTTTCCAAAATGGGGTCACTTGTGGGGGAGGTCCATTGTTTAGGCACCTCAGGGAGTCTTCAAACCCGACATGGCGTCCGCTAATGAGTGCAGCTAATTTTGCACTCAAAAATTCAAATGGCGCTCCTTGCCTTCCGAGTCCTGCCGTGTGCCCAAACATTTGATTTCCACCACATATGGCGTATCTGCGTACTCAGGAGAAAATGCACAATACATTTTATGGTGCATTTTTTCCTGATACCGTTGTGATAAAAAAAGCTACCTGGTTGAAGCAACAGTTTTGTGGTAAAAAAAATTTTTTTTCTTTTCACGGCTCAACGTTATAAACTTCTGTGAAGCCCCCAGGGGTTCAAAGTGCACATCAAACATCTAGAAAAAATATTTGAGGGGTCTAGTTTCCAAAATGGGGTCACTTGTGGGGGAGCTACATTGTTTAGGCACCTCAGGGAGTCTTCAAACCCGACATGGCGTCCGCTAATGAGTGCAGCTAATTTTGCGTTCAAAAATTCAAATGGTGCTCCTTGCCTTCCGAGTCCTGCCGTGTGCCCAAACATTTGATTTCCACCACATATGAGGTATCTGCGTACTCAGGAGAAAATGCACAATACATTTTATGATGCATTTTTCCTGATACCCTTGTGAAAATACTAATTTTTATGGCTAAAGTAACATTTTTGTGTTAAAAAAGTAAAATTTTCATTTTTTCGTCTACATTGCTTTGGTTGCTGTGAAGCTCCTAAAGGGTTAATAAACTTCTTGGATGTGGTTTTGAGCAGAGTGAGGGGTGCAGATTTTAGAATGGGGTCACTTTTGGGTATTTTCTGTCGCCTAGGTTTCTCAAATCACTCCAAATGTGATGTGGTACCTAAAAATTTTTTTTATGTAAATTTTGTTGGAAAAATGAGAAATTGCTGATGAACTTTGAACCCTTCTAACTTCCTAACGGAATTTTTTTTTTTTTCAAAAATTGCGCTGGTGTAAAGCAGACAAGTGGGAAATGTTATTTAGTAACTATTTTGTGTGACCTATCTCTCAGATTTATGGGCATAAAATTTCAAATTTTGAAAATTGCGAAATTTTCAAAATTTTCGCCAAATTTCCGAAATTTTCACAAATTAACGCAAAACATATCGGCCTAAATTTACTACTGACATGAAGCACAATATGTCACGAAAAAACAATCTCAGAATCGCCAGGATCCGTTGAAGTGTTCCAGAGTTATAACCTGTCAAAGTGACACTGGTCAAAATTGCAAAAAATGGCCGGGTCTTTAAGGTGAAAACAGGCTGGGGGCTGAAGGGGTTAAAGTATTATAACCAATTTTTCTTTAATTATATAAAATACCCTTTTAATGCTTAAGTAAGGACCAATGTCTGTCAAATGATTGAAAAGAACTATTCAATATAAAACTAACTTGATTGAACAAGTTGACAGTGATTGATTTTAATTAGGGATGATTGAATATCACAAATATTCGGCAATATTCAGTTTCGCGAATATCCGACGAATAGGTCGCCGCTATGCGAATATTCGATGCGAAATGTAAGTCTATGGGAAGCCCGAATAGTTGCTATTCGGCAACTATTTGGGTTTCCCATAGACTTACATTGTGCATTGAATATTCGCAAATAGTCGAATAGCGGCGACCTATTGGGCGAATATGGGCGTTGCCGAATATTTGAGGTATTCGATCATCCCTAATTTTAATGTGTTAATAATGTTTATAGCATTCAGCAAGAACGAACATCTGCAAATTATATATGAAGTTCATTAGTACAAGCAATTGAGATGAGCAAACCTGTCAAGGTTCGTCTCAGTTTGTGTCTGCCAAATTTACCTGTGTACATCGAATAGTTCAACGAACACATCCGAACCTCATTGAATTCAATGGGTGGTAATACTTATATGTTAGTAATGTCTAACGGGGTTGGTGTTAGTAAGGACTAGGGAGGCGGCATAAGAAAAAACATAAGGAATAAAGCCTGACTCTACTTACCAACCTCCCCGCTGCTCAGTCCACTACTTCTGGGTCCGATGTTTAGCTCTCATACATATTGACTGCCTACCCCAACCACTGGCAGTCCTTGCGTCTGTGATTGTTTAAGGTCAGACCGTGCCCCCACCCTGTGTAACAGCGTCTCTGATTGGTTGGAATCACACACGCTTTGTGGGTCCATATATTGATATAAAAATAAATATTGTGATACCCAGAGGAGATTTAAGCAGATGGATACAGGTTGCAGCCCTCAGCCATGTGCTTCATCTTAAGGAGGAACTCCGGCACACTACCCCGAAAAAAATAAAAAAAAAGGAAAAAAGAAAAAAACACAACTTCCTTGCAGTAAAAAAAAAGGGAAATATTATTGGTGTACAGGTGGAAAATTGCAGTTAATCTGACATATTAGTCAATCTGATATATTGTGACGTTTCAGCCTATTCAGCTTTCATCAGACAGGGCTATCTCAATATAAGTAAACAAAAAACACCAATTATTACAGATAAACATCTGTCGAAAATGTTACAAAACATATCACATACCATAAGAAGTGAGACCATAGATGAATACATAAAAAAATCATAGAAGGATACAAAATAAACATTCTATACAAGAGTATTCATTGTCGCTCCGAAAAATCCAGTTAAACATAATTGGGAATGTGCGTGAACTCAGTGCATGGGATAACCCATCTAAGTACATAGGACATAGTGAGATTAATACCTTTATCGGATCTAATACAGCTACGGTGAGTAGTCGCCTGGGAGGGGCAGTAAGATGCCTCTCAACCAACAGGTACTGGTTGGGATAGAGCAAGAGCAGAGATGGCTAATTAAAAAGCAGACAAGACCATGAGTAAGAATATGACTAAATAAAGTGAGTAAAAGGAGTACGGTAATACATGAAGTACAAGAACCAACACTTGAGATATGAAGGAACATACCTAGGAAGATGTGCTTATTGATATGAAGGGCTGCAGTAAAGAACTGGCCTAAATAGATAACTGATGGATGCCGTCATATGGTTTAAGATCTGCTGAGTACACAGGATAACAGGAACATAATCACTATGGAGAGATCACCAACTGGGATAATATAACTGTACTAGAAAAATTGCATACCTGTGAATTAGACCGGATATAGATGCCCGGTTGCAATAAAGATTGCAGAAGCCTGAAAAGGACAGCAGCCTGCATATAAAGTGGAGATCTATTATAGCGGGACCCAAAATTTAATATTGTGTAAAGTTATATGTGTGCATCTTATGCAGCAGACATACCTGTAACTCAAGCAAGCTAAAGTGAATAGATGATATATCATGCGTAAAATTCAGTAATGGGGACCTCCCGCTTATACTGAGGAAATGGCAGCCTAATGCAAGGAATGAGAATTGTATAAAGGCATAGTTATAACATCCCTCAGGAAAAGAGGATACAGGTATGTAATGTAAGTAATCATATCTGCTCTTAAGTATATGAGGCATATAGAGAATTAACCCCAAAGGAGTAGAAGCTGGAATGAAAAAAAACAGAAGTGAGAAAATACAAGGCAAAGTGTGCCAAGTTGTCTCCCAGGGGCTACTCACCAGGGTCAGATGCCAGACGTGTTAATTTCGTGTGTCTCGCTGTGCAGTGAGGAGCAGAGTGAAAAGGAGCTGCTTTTTATTCACATGTGAAGCGCTGTGCTCACTTCCGGTATTGGAAAACCGAAAGTGAGCTGGTGGAATGCATGGTGATGCTTGTGTTCCACCGGTCACATGGGCGGCAGCATCATCAAATGGGCCGGTACTCCAAACAAGGAAGTGAATAGGAGGAGTGTATAACAGAGCCTGTGTTCCACCAGTCACATGGGCAGTAGCGTCATCAAATGGGCCGGCAGTCCAGACTAGGAAGTGAAAAGGAGGAATGCATAACAAAGCCTGCGTTCCACCTGACATTACTGTGACAGCATTACTATGTGAGATCAGAGCAATCAGTCACTGCCGGTCAGGGAAACCATGAAAATTAACTAAAAGGGGTTTATAATGCTGGCGTAAACTTGTTAATAATAGTGTTAAATATTATGTTAATGTACAAATAAGGCGCTTAAACACAGGGAATCCTTAGGTGAATATGGACGTGCACCAGTTATAGTGAGGGCTCCATTCCACTATCTGTGAACTGTGATATAGCGGGTAAGATGGGGACAGTTGGTGCTCAGCAATGGTTTAATAGTTCTGTGGAAAAAGGAAAAAAAATATTAAAATATCAAATAAAATGAAAAACTGTATAGATCCGATAAAGGTATTAATCTCACTATGTCCTATGTACTTCAATGGGTTATCCCGTGCACTGAGTACACGCACATTCCCAATTATGTTTATCTGGATTTTTCGGAGAGACAATGAATACTCTTGTATAGAATGTTTATTTTGTATCCTTCTATGATTTTTTTTATGTATTCTTCTATGGTCTCACTTCTTTATATGTAATAATGGTGTTTTTTGTTTACTTATATTCAGATAGCCCTGTCTGATGAAAGCTGAATAGGCTGAAATGTATATATATCAGATTGAGCAATATGTCAGATTAACTGCAATTTTCAACCTGTATACCAATAATATTTCCCTTTTTTATACTGCAAGAACGTTGTTTCTTTTTCTTTTTTCCTTTTTCTTTATTTTTTTTCGGGGTAGCATGCCGGAGTTCCTCCTTAAGATTACTGTACTTTTCTCCAGAGCACCTATTTGGTGATGCGGGGCATTAATCTATAATCTATGTGCTTTATCTTGACTGTGTATCAAAATAAGAGAGACCCCATGCAGCTTTTTTAATTATTTAAATATATAATTTTTTTTAAAAAAAGACATGCTGTCATCCCCAATTTTGATACCCAGCCATGATAAAGCCGATCGCTAGGGGCTGGTATTTTAAGGTTCTGAAGGCCTATGGTTATTGGGCCCCCAGACTAAAAATAGCAGCCCCCCAGAAATGTTGAATCCATTAAATACGACAAGACTGACACTTTATCTGGCTACATGCTTTATCTGCAGTGGGTATCAATATTCAGGAGGAATTTCTAACATTTCATTTATTTATTTTTAGAGTCCATTAGGGAACCAAGACAGCCTTTATGAAGGCAACCAATCAGAGATGCCGACATATTGGCAGTCTGACTGTAATGAATCACAGATGCTGTCACAGACGATGGCCGAGTAAAGCAGTGAATATACAGTATATGAGATGTAATTAGCGGACCTGGAAGCAGTGTGACACCTCTTAAGCCCCCCACTCGTTAATCATACAGCACCACTATCCTAGACTAAGTTGTAATAACATAGAATAAAAGCATTAGTGCAAGTGCGAACAGTTACCGAACAAAGCCGAACACTGCCGATTTTTGAGACAAGTGCTCAGTCTTCCAAACACAAATCTGAATAGACAAGGCTTGTGCCAAATTTGAGATTGGAGAACCTTCTTCAAACAAGTTCACTCATCTTTAACAGGCAGCTGCATTACTGTGACGGTTGTCACACTTCATATAGCATCTACTCATATATCAATATCTTATGTTTCTTCAGCTATATCCTAGGCGTGTTTTTGATGAAGGTATAAGGGGCAAAACATTATGTTTTACACTTTGGATTGTATGACATGAAAAAAATCACTATCATTGCATCCAATAGAGTTCAAAATGTATTGCTACATGTAGGGACCCTATCCGAGCATCTAAGTTCTAGGAGTGTAAACTATTCTCAACCCAAATAATCATTTCAAATCATCAAGCACTGAAAGAAGCAAAAACAGAATTGCCATCCCACAATTTTTATATCATGTAAGTTGATGATAAAAATGAGGAAACTCACTTGGCAGGGGGTACGCAGGTGGCCTCCAACCCCTGTATCCTGGTGCAAGGAATCCCCAACAGAATTATCCTCAATATTACGATGCTCACATTACTGCTGTCTCCCTGAATGTGGCGGAAAGCCTTCAGCTCTACATGCGCTGTCTGGATGCCAGGTCAGCAGAGTTGTAACGCAGCTGCATACCATTAACTCATCTTGCTGTAGGTAATGATTGATCACTCCCATGGATATTAATGGGTATAATGAAAAAAGATTTTTAAATTAAACATAAAAACAATTTCAACGTGTTTCTGGGGAGCCCCCTTCCACAAGCATAAAAATATATGATAAAAAAACAGAATTAATTTTGACTCTTATTTACTTGGTCTTTATACACCCCTCCCTCCATCACCCTTATTAACCCTCACAAGACTGCATGCAATTAATCATTCATAGAGCAAGGTGCTGCTAACACCAGAGTGATAATTTTATTGGAAAAAGTTTACTAGAAAAGTAAAAAAAAAAAAAAACTTTTTTAACAAAACAAACCAACAAATTATATATATATATATATATATATCTATATATATATATAGATATATATATATCTATATATATATATAGATATATATATATATATATATATATATATATATAATTATAATTGTTTTTTGTAATTGAAATGATTCTTTTGACATTTATTAGTGCCACTTATCACTTATTTATTAGAAATGTTTATATTATTAAATGTTACTTTTATTCATATTGTCAATTAATTATATATTTCGCACATTACACATTGTAGTATTTCATCAACACATTCCTGTGCACTACTGTATAAGGTAATTTGCACTTTTTTTTATAACCTTACTTGTAATATACTTATATGATCTCCTTCATCTTCAGAAATATGGCATTGGTTATGCACAAGCCCCCTTGTGTTCCTGCACCATGTGCTGTTAGGCATCCATATGGGACATGCGTTGGTATAATTACATAACAATAAGTACACTTTTTGATCCGCCAACATCATCAGGCTGGTACAAGGGATCACATTTTCACAGATGTGTATAACACCGTGCATTCGCTGTATCACCAGACTCTCTTCATTCTCCTGGCAAAATTCATGTATAAAGACACAGCACACTGATATATACAGATCAGACCCTCGAGGTAGTCCATGCAAAACATGCGTAAGAGCAGTGAGGCCTACGTCCCTGACATGGGTAAGCTGCTCCTACCTTTACTATATATTGCCATGTTCATATTTTAGCTCCAATGTCCGTTACATACTGTATCTTTGACTACAGTGTCATTCTATATTGTTGGAGTATATACTTGTCTGATACCTTTGCACGTGTCTTTATCATGGACTTTTTTTGGTCACTGACTTTGCAGTAGTACATCAAAATTTGGTTAATACCCATTGTTTAAGGTTTTTTTTTTCCTTCTTTTTCAGCTCTGAGAACCTAATATCTTACTATCATGTGTTTGTTTATTATCTATTTTTCTGATTTTCCTGTATGTCTCACTGATACAACTTGTGCTCTAATCTCTGAATTTTTAAGTGGTTGTTATAATAAAAATATCTTTTTATTCAATTAATTAGGATATTGTGTGCAAGGATTCTAGCCCTACAGATCTTGCTGCTGCTACGTAAAAATAACTTTTTTTGTTTCCTAGTTATACCACTCTTGGTTGCATTTAGTGTAGGGTAGGCTGTCGGAGAAGAGACACTTTATTAGATAAATGTACATAAGGATTATAGCCTCACAGACCTTGCTGCTGCTACTTAAAAAAATCTCTTCTATTGTCTACTAAAACAGCTCTTAGCTGTTTTCAGTGTAGGACAAGCTTCTGCAGAGGGAATAGTGTGTTAGGCCTCTGCCACACTTACGTGACAAAACGTACCATTTTTGTCACGTACGTGTTAAAGGGGTGGTTTGATCCGTGTGTGCCGTGTTTGTGGCACGCACGTGTTCTCCGTGTGTTATACGTAATAACACACGGAGAACGGAAAGCCCCGACTTACCTACTTCTTCCGGTGCTGTCTGCGGTGCTGAATGTCAGTCTCCGCCCCAGGCCATGCCCCGCTGACGCTACTTCCGGCCCCCAGTGAAGGAGAAGCGCTGTTCAAAATCACTGGGGGACGGATGCAGGGGACAGCCGCGGCAGAGACAGCAGGACTCGTGGAGGTGAGTATGTGTTTATTTAATTTTTAACATGTCACGTGACTTTCTCCGGCGCGTGTCACACTGACCCGCATCCACACTACATCCGAGTGGTACGGGTGCGGGCCGTGTGACACCCGTGGTCCCGGAAAAAAACTGACATGCTGCCGTTTTGAAAAAATGGACACACGTAAGTACGGAACGGACACACGTTCCGTTCCGAAATACTTACGTGTGTCCTAATCATTATGATTACCTAGGTCCCCGTGTGCACGTGTCTCCGGTACGTGGAAAAAAAGGCACACACGTTCCAGAGACACGTGAGTGTGGCAGAGGCCTTAAAGGTAGGAAGGGGTTCTAGCCTTACATACCTTGCTGCTGCTATGTAAAAAAATGTATTCTAGTATCTAATAATACCACCTTTAGCTACATTCAGTATAATACAAGCTATTAGAGAAGGGATAGTGTCTAGTCTTACAGACCTTGCTGCTGCTACATAAAAAAATCTATTTATTTCTCTAATAATACTGCTCTTAGCTGCATTTAGTGTAGGGCAAGGTGATAGAGAAGGGATAGTGTATCCCTGTAGACAGAGATTCTAGCCTTACAGACCTTGCTGCTGCTACATAAAAAAAATAAATCTTTAATAATACTGCTCTTAGCTGCACATAAAGTAGGGCAAGTTGCTAGAGAAGGGATAGTGTATTGGAAGCATATAGGTAGAGATTCTGGCAGTACAGACCTTGCTGCTGCTACTTAATAATCTATTCTCTAATAAGACAGCTACAATTTGTGTAGGGTATCTGCAGGAGAAGGGACAGGGTATTAGAGGAATGTAAGCAGTAATTCTAGCCTTACAGACCTTGCTGTTGCAATCCTTTTCAGGAATACTCGTACATCTATTCTTTTCTCTATTAATACTGCTATTACAGTAGCTACATTCAGTGTAGGAATAGCTGCTGAAGGAGGGATAGTTTTGGATTAGAGACATATAGTAAGGTTATATTCCTCTACAGTCCTTCCAAAGGTATAATGCTGTTGCAACTTAATTGCGTTGTCAGGACATGGGTGATGTTGTGGGACACGTGCGAATGTAAGGTGTTGACGGCACACCGGGAAATATATTGTTGGCTTGGAAACGAGTACCGCAGGAAAGCTGCCACTATCAGGTTGTAAAGCCTCAGAGTACAGAAGTTTCATTGGCAATATTTCCAATGCAAGCAGTCAGGATATGCAAGCACGTAGCCCCCTGTGTACTGTCTCCATCTCCACAAGGTCCACAGGTGAAGATTCTTCTTTACTTATCAGCAGCAAGCACTTGCATTAACACAGAAGTGGGATGGTTACGCTCATTATGGCATCATAGCCCCTCACCATCATGGTTGATTCACAAAGTTTTGACAGTTGACTGAGAGGTGCCTGATGGCCTCCCAAAATTTTATTTAAGTGAGGTCTGCATGCTGGTCCTGCAAATATTATGAGTGAGGGCTGACTACTGGCCCTCTAAAAATTGAGTGAGTGCCGCCTGCTGGCCCTCCAAAAATTATGAGTGCTAGCTGCTAGCCTTCTAAAAGCTGATTGAGGGCCACCTGTTGGCCCTCTAAAAAATTATGTGAGGGACAGCTGATGGCCCTTCAAAATGTATGCATGTAGAAAGGTGGCTGGCCCTCTAAAAATTTTGAGTGATTGCTGGCTGCTGGTTTTCTAAAAATTGATTGAGGGCCACTTACTGGTCCACCCCAAAAATTGAGTGCAGGCTGGCTGCTAGCCCTCAAAAACTTATGAGTGACCAATGGCTGCGTCCTTTTAGAAATTATGAGTAAGGGCTGGCTGCTGGCCCTCCAAAAATGTATTGAGGGCTGCCTACTGGTCCTCCAAAAATTATGAATGTGGGCTGTCTACTGTCCCTCCAAAAATAATGGAAGTTATGGACATTATCACACACAAATATGCCTTGTTGTAGATTAAGTAACAAGAGTCACAGTTCCTTATGGTCTGTTATTTGATTTCAACAACTCTACAGGAGTGTGGTGTTTGTCACCTAAAGAAATTAGTTTCACTGAGGCAGTGCTGAAGTTCTTAAAGCTTGTGACTCATATGGACTACTTGCTCGAAGATGACATGATGTAGATGGTAAAGGAAACTGTGCAGCAACTAGCGTAGGAGGTGGCGGAAACCCTGATGGAACAAAATCCTGCAATCCTCAAGGTCAGTAGCATGTGTGGCATCACAGGGTCAACTCTATCCTGACCCCCACATGGCTCCTCCAGTGTGCTGTCAGGCAAATGTAGCATCCCTGGCCATAAGCACTTTTCCATGTGCTGGTGGTTAAGTGGACCTTCCCAGTAATTGCATTGGTAGGGGCACAGATGATGTTATTGGACACATGCATAAAATAGGGATGGAACACCAGGAAAAATAATGGTGACCAGGGAAGAAGTAAATTGGCCCATCTGCTGGCACTCTAAAAACTCTGAGTGAGAGCTGGCTAATGGCCCACTAAAAATTGTGTGAAGGTCAGCTGCTGGCCCTCTAAAAATTGAGTGAAAACCAGCTGCTGACCCTCTAAAAATATTGAGTGATTTTGGCAGCCCTTGCACATAGTGCATACGCTTTATCAGTCACGTTCCAAATGGGAAAAACATATCTCCTGAAGCTATCCTCTATGTGTATTCTATGATGTATTGCAATTCCTCCTTTCAGTTTTTGATAGGCCTTGCACTTACTGCAAATGCTTCACTAGTTTAGGAGTTCCACTTCTTACAACTGGGAAAAAAATTGAGAAATCTCATGCACAAGATTCCATATTTTTCTTTTTTGAAATGGGAAAATGCTGCATTTTTGAAATAAGGAGCATAACAATGCTTTCTAGATTGTTTTTGCAGTGTTTCACCATTGAAAGCAATGAGAATGCGAAAATTCTACAAAAACGCTAAAGGATGGAGGAGGCAGTTCTCTGCAGTTAAATTTGCCTTATATACAAGTCATTATACAGGAAAGAATTCATAGTTTCATAGTTTCATAGTTTTTAAGGTTGAAGGGAGACTCTAAGTCCATCTAGTTCAACCTGTAGCCTAACATGCTGATCCAGAGAAAGGCAAAAAAACCCCAATGTGTCAAACAAGCTCCAATGGGGAAAAAAAATCCTTCCTGAATGTTTCCTTAGATTTTTTTTCCTGTTAAATCCATGTTATCTTCAGTTTAGAATATTTATTGTCAGTCCATAAAAGTGGTGTAATACTCTTACAACATTGTTCCCAGCAGTGAGCTGGGAGTTTAAGATGTGTCAAGGCATCTTTCCCATCCTGTTCCCATACCATTTTAGTGCTGTTGCAATCTATTTCAGTGATTTTCCTGCCCCCAGACCTCCTGGGGGTGTTTTTTGGAAAAATGCTCAAGTTTCCCATTGGCTTCCATTATGCTTGTTACTTGAGATGAGCACACGATCATTGCAAATTGCTCAACTAGAGTACCAAGCACCCAAGCATTTTAGTGTTCGTCCATCACTAATAAAGATGTGGAAAAATGTTCTTCTCTTATGCAAACTCTGAGTTCGTCTGGACATTACTGTACATCCCCCACTAAAAGCACAAGTTTGATATTCCATTTAGTTTAGCAGTATAAACCAAATTTTACAATATACATCTACAGTATACTGTATATAACATACTGTATGAACTGTATGTAATATTAATCCATCAAGGACTAGTGATTAGAGATAAGTGGACTCGTACAAGTTCAGTTCGACTGGTTCATCCAGGCTTTAGATAAGGTTTTGTTTGGAACCCAGACTTGACCTGAACCCCAATGAAAGTTGCTAATTGGGCAGTTCAAGTCTCCGCCCACATGCAGAAAGGCATAAACAGATCATTTCTAGAGGTGGGTGGGCAGGGGTTTTCCATTTTTTTGCTTGGTGCACATTGCAGCAGATCATGCTGTTGTTACTCCCAGTGCGATCTGTTCAATAACTGCTAGCGGCTTGCCATGTGCTGAGCCCCGAGCATACCTGAGTATAACTATGCTTGCGTGAGTGGTATGAATACGTAAAGCACTTGAACTCCAAACTAAACCTCTGTTCTTTTTTGTAAAGTCTGTGTTTGGTACGAACATTACACCTTGAGTTTGCTCATCTATACTATGCTTGAGTGGACTCATGAAAGTTCGGGTTCTCCGGGTTGGGTTGAACTTAAGTTAAAAGTTCAGTCGGGGACCCAGATTTGACCAAAGCTTGAACCCGAACTCCCCATAAGTCAATGGGGACTTTAACTCTGGTGCTTTTAACTGGCTTTAATATGGTCATAGCAAGGAAAGCAAAAAGGGGGCAATTGCCCTGTATACATATGGATATGGAATAGATTTAGATAAACAATCTTGGGACCTGGACTTAACCTAAACCTCAATGAAAGTTTCTAATTGGGTAGTTCTGGTCTTCGTCCACATGTAGCTAGCCATAAACAGATTTTTTTAGAGTGCACACTACATTCAATCACTGCAAGTGGCTCACACTGGGCTGATGACTGAGCATACCTGACAACAGATATACTTGCATGAACAGTTTTCATACTTAAAAAACCCAAACTTCAAACCTGAACTCTGTGTTTGGTATGAACACAAAACACTGAACCTCGGGTTCGCTCATCTCTACTCCCATCTTTTTATGATAACCAGTGCAGGTAAAGCAGGGAGACAGCTGTGGGCTGCAACCATCAGCTGTTTGCTTTATATTGGCTGATTATCAGGTACAGAGCTTGAAAATTCCGGGCATGCCACTGGACCGGCATTGTCCTATGGAGCCTCGTTCTCAGAATGAAGCGCTATATGAATTGTGGACATTGTGGGACCTTTCACTTTGGATCATATCAGAATTTCCAGGATTTACTTTGAATTCATAAATTGGTGAATGGGTGCATGTGGATGAGTCTTTATTTAAAAAAACTTTGTTTTATTCAAGTGTCTATGGACTTTTTAACTCTATCCTTGCTGGGTTAATAATTTTGCTATTTGATAGACACCTATCCATTAATCACCCTTGGGGTTTATGTCAGCTGTCTATTCATAGGTGTCATCAACTCAACAAGTATTTCCCCAATTGCCAATGCACCAGGGCAATCAGGAAGAGCCAGATAAAGTGCCAGAAATGGCCCATCTAATGAATGTGCCACTTCTAGGGTGGCTGTGGGCTGGAAAAGACACAATAACCATGGGTCTTTCCAGCCTGATAATGTAATCCCCCCGCTGTCGGCGTTACCGTGGCTGGTTATGAAAAATAGTGGGCACCCCAAGTGTTTTTTTAATTATTTAAATTCTTAAAAAAATATTTTTCCCCTCATAGTTTCAGCCTGTAGCTGTCTGCTTTAACTTGTTATCAAAAATAGGCAGTAGTCCATATCATTTTATTTCTTTTACTCTTTATTGTTCACAGCAGCCTTTCAACAAACTTTATTAGCATACAAACAGTAGACGAACTCAGAACTAAGACAGTTTATTTAAAAGTTTGTGTTAAAGTTCGAGCCCCGGACACCCAGTGTCCTGTACGAATCCTGAACTTTACTGTTCGGGTTCACTCATCCCATTCAAGGACCAGACCTAATTTTATCTTATTGTCCATGTATTTTTTTTAAAATGTTTACATATCACATTTTATTACTTTGTAGACGTAACTGTATGAAAGCTTATTTCTTTGTGAGAAGTGTTGCATTTGTTGTATTTGTCAGTGGCACAATTTTGGGTTATATACAATTTGATACCTAGCTTTTATTAACTTATTTTTAGGAAGAAATAAATAAAAATCCCATCAATTCTGCTGTTTGTCTTTTATAATTTTACATTTCTCAATTTTTACTTTATGCACCAATAAATTGTTCATGATTTTATTTATCACCATATTCTGATAGAAACAAGCTTAACAGCTTTCCCAACAATAAAAACTACATGAGGGCTTACTTTGGTGTCATTTTGGGGTTTATATGACTTTTTGATCAGTTTTTTTGATCAGTTTTAATTACTTTTATAAAGGTGGAAAGAAGAAAAAAGTATTAATTTGTTTCTTTTTAAACACCAGTCAAAGTCCAGTATAATGAACATGACACTTTTTTATTAACGTGCATACAGTAAGGATAATACTATTTACTGTTAGTTATGTACACTAGAGCAAAGCAAATTGATTTGAGTGTAATTGAATTCTACTCAAATATTTAAAATATCTGCATTTTGAAAAAAAAAAATGAAAATTTGGTTCCATGAACTCAACAAAATACCGCTAGGCTGGCTATCTTTTTGTAAAACTAATAAGAGCTGGCTAAAGGTTGAAAATAAAAACATATCTCACTGCTCACTTCCCTTCTCCTTTACTACTCACCATTTGGTCCTCAGAGCTGCTTTGTCTTTTCCCCATTCTCCCTTTTATTCATTTTAGGCTGAAACTTCTGAACATGATAAGACCCTGTTGTCACTGATACAGTTCAAAGTTGCGACTAAGGAAAATAGAAGACAAGCTGATAGCACTACCTACTACCCACCATTCATTTCCTTATGGCCTGTCTTTTTTGTTGTCATTGATTTAGTATGTTAACTGTTGGCTGTGACTTTTGCTCACAACCATGAATCAGAGGTCACTGCACATTACACATTCATGTCATCATGACATATGATACATGTGGCGCCCCTGAGGCTTCAGTCACCACAGAGGTACTGCACCTCAGCCAGAGGTGTGGTATCCCATCCTAAGTGCGGAAGAGGTCATCCACCGGTATGCACACAAAACACACAACACTCTAGTTAGCAAGCTCACCACCGGGTATGGGTTTGGTTTCATTAATGCTATGTATAGCCACCACTGCTGATGGTACCTCCCTTCCTCTAATCCGACACCTGGGGGGTGGAGTCTAGTTAATTGGAGCAGCCTGTGACAGAAAGTTGGGGAGTTGTGAAGGTGCAGTGGAGGAGCGAAGACCTGTGGCCTGGAGCTGGAGCAGCTCAGCCCAGGCACAAGGCAGAAAGGGTCCTAGAGTCCATGGGAAGTGCGCTATACACCCCTGGACTCGTTCCACATATGACAAATTGCAGTGGAGGGACTTGGCCAAAGAACGGAGACTGATCCCTAGACTAGAGGAGAGGAACCAACATGCTTATCTAGTAAAACCAGAGGCTGAGGACACATCTAGTACCAAAGCCAACTCCGCACACGAATCTGCTCAAAGGTGACCACATAGGGCCAAGGGATAGAGCTTCAAGCCACCCGACAAGGTCTGTAGACACTGGCTCAGGGCACTGTGTGCGTAGGTGTGGGAAAGGCAGGAGAGAAGTCAGCACAGTAAGACAACCAGGGAAGGAACATAAGAAAGGTGCACTGGTCTTGACCTCCAAACTACCCGGGATCCATTGGAGCCCATTACAGTGTAACCCAGCACTCCAAAGGCGGTCACTGACTAGTCATGTAACCTTGGAACCCGCTACAGTGAGTAAAAACCTGTGTCGCTCCGTTATTTGCCTGCACCTCTGGCACTGCACCGCCACCATCTGCGGCCCAGTAATGAGTAACCCCACAGCCCCGGTGCGGGCGTGTCAATACGCAGTGACCTTTGAGGTGTGGTCACAGTCAGAAGTAACACTGCTGAGTGAACAGATGCCACTCATAACAGGGATAGAAGCAGTGGCTTTGTAGACAGGAGCACTGAGAATAAGGTTTCTTTTTTGTTTGTTTTTACATTTCACATTTATTATGCTCTGCTGTTTGTAGAGACCCGAGAGTACAACGAGTGATTTTCAATTCATGGAAAATAAGTTGACTGGAAATCAAATTTTGCCATGAGGATTTGTGCTATTTGGTGAATTTGACTTTTAATAAAAAACTATCTACTTCTTTAATAGACAAAACTGTGCAAGCATTTTGCTTTTTCCATGAGACTCAGTATTGGAGAAGTAAGAATCTGTTTAGTTAGTGAGTTAATTACTTCTGTCTCTCTGTAAAGTAGTTTCTCAGAATCACTAAGGTACAATGAAATATCCCTAAATGACCATCGTTTTCAATAAGACTACAAACGTGTCCAGATCAGATTTTCTGTGACATTGTTTCAGATCCCTCTTATGTCCATTCTTCATCGTATAAGCATGTTGGCTATCCTCTTTGTGAAGACCACCCTACTGCAAGGTTAACTGAACACGTTTCACTGTAAATATAGTGAATAGTGTCCCTACAGCTAAGGAACCACACTTATTAAAGAATGATGCAACTACTCTGAGAAGGAAGGAAAGATAGAAAGTCTGATGTAAGCAAGAGAAGAGACCATTTAAACCATTAGACAGAATTTGACTTAGGCTGTTTCAGTATAATGACCCAAAAAATTGAATTGCCGTTTATCACTTCTAGGTTCTTAATAATGCCCCCTACATCATCCAGAGCATGCGACACCTGCCTTATCAAGCATCACAACTATGCCTTTGCCTGAACCAATAATCAGTTTGTGTGTTATGAGTACCTAATTGTTAATTGAGCTGAATTGGGAGACTGAAACAAAAATAGCCCCAATTTGTTGCCTCCCTGTGCATAAATCGTGCAGTCAGATGCTGTCACATAGGCTGGGGGCACATCTGACTTCCATGGATATGCAATGAGTGGCCCAGGGAGGCTGCAGGAGCAGCGTACAGCTGGCCGGACCCTCGGTAAGTGTGAAGCTCAAGCTTCATTTTTATTTTCTTTATTTTTTTTTTAAATTTCCTAAGTTCCGGATCAAACAGCCAGAATACCAGGCCCGGGTCCGGCACCCAGGCAACTTTGAAATTGCGTGGATCCAGACTTTTACAGTCCGGGTCACCCCAGCCCTATTAACTAATTAAAATTTCACAATAGCAAATATTGAGATGATTCAATAAATGAGTAGATGGCCTGACAAAGAAAAGTATAAGGCAAAACAAAGTTTATGAACAATAAAAAAATAAAAAGTACATGATGAATCTTGGAAATGTAGTTTACTGATGCCATGACCAATAGGTAAAATAACTGCATACAAGGACTACATGCATGACTAAATGTCACAAAAGCTTTTGGACCTTACAACTTACATGTGGCCTAATGCATTGGTACTTGAAAAACATTGGAGATGTTTTAAAGTGTAGCAAGTTTATTTGAACTTTTAATTTTTTTTATCCAAATAAAAATGGAAATTTGCTGTCAACATGTGACATCTCATGATATTTTCTCCTTAATATATTTTAGGAATAATGTTACATATTTTACATATACTTTACATTTAATATACATATAGCCACCCACCTAACTGCAAACATTCCACAGTCATTTTCTTCCAATTTTCAATGAGTTAAAACAAAACACATTTTGTTAATGAAAATCTGCCTTTGTGTTCTTAGTAAGTCAAATACAATTGCTGTGAACTGTATGGATGGAAATCATGGGCCACAGTATAATTACATCCCGATGTCTTTAGTACAAGCTGTAAACAAAGTACGCATGTTTTATTTCGCTTTATGCACTTTTAACCCCTACAATAAATTCTAATAATCACTCCTAAAGATATTCCAAATAATGACGCAGAGTAGCAAATAATTTTTTCCATGATGATCTAATTATATTTCATTTCTTTTACGCACTTCTAAGCCTATTAAGTTAGTCAGTGTTGTCCATCTACAATACCCTGAGGCAACACCAAAATGTAATAATATTTGTTAAGAGGCAGTAGTTGGACCTCCAACACTGCTATTCCTTCTTGGCTATAGGAACGTACTGCCTGCGATGGTAAATCCTCTGTCTATAAATGCTTTACTAGCATGCTTATTACTAATCAAAAGCTTCTTCTGTAGTTGTTTAATATGGGTTTATATATTACTAAGATTAATCACAACCAGAGGTTCATTCTTCCAGTAGCTCCTAGCGGGATTTGGAGTGTGTTCAAAAAAATTCACTGCAACTATTGTTATTCACCATAGGTTGATTTTAATTCATGTCTGGCTTTCATTACCTGTGATTTAATGCTTACTCTTGTCCAACAGAAACATCTCAATTTTGTAAATATAAACATTTCCATAAAGGTATGTGTTTTCATTTGTATAGTACAGATCTGTACTCATCTGGAGTGAAATACAAAGAATGTGGACAATGCCAAAAGTTCACAAACTCTATCTGTTGTATAGTTACATTTCCGAGACCTGACACATGTTTTTCTTTGTTCACTGCTGCACTCTTATTGGCCGTACTAAAAAAAAGTATAAAAACATGTATTTTATTAGTAAAGGAAAGTATGCATTTTATTAGTTTAATAGAAAAGTTTCAAAACTTAAGGGAACTTTAATGTTTTGTGTGTTTACATGCTGTCATGTTATGTAGTTGTCTAGAGTGTGCACATGTGTTCCCTAGAAATGTACTTCCACAGTTCTTTTTCCTTCAATAAAAAAAAGTGTTGTAGGGTTATAAGATCTGCCCTAATGTGCCAAAAAATGTCAACATCTATTCTTATATTTCTGGCGTGGTGAACTCCTTTATGGGAAAAATCCTGAGTGTGAATGTGCTTGTCACAAATCATCAACTTCTACTCATTGACTGCTCTGTTCTCATCCTAGAAACTCAACTGAAGTGACTTCTTTTAGACTGGGCCTCTTGCTGAGTAACTGCATATATATATATATATATACAGTGGAACCTCAGATTACGAGTAACCCGGTGTGCGAGCATTTTGCTATACGATCAAAGCTTTCTGCAAAAAAACAAGGTTTGCGAGGTTTGCGAGCAATGTTTTGCTGTACAAGAAAATACTCACTGCACAAACTTCCAGTTCCATACTTTCACTGCACTCTGACCCGCTCTGTCTGCTTCTTGTGGTCTGCAGGCACATGGATCTGGTAACAATCACAGCCGGTGCAGGGATTGCTGCTGTCTGTACTTCATGTCTGCCGGTGCTGAGCTCTCGCTGCACACCTCCCAAAGGCAGTGCACTGATCAATCAGAGGCAAACGGCTCATGCGTATGACGTCAGCGCGCTGGCCAATCAGAGACAAGCGGCTCTTGCGTATGACGTCTGCTGCTGAAGCACTGACAGTGGCAGCTCCTGCATCGGCCGCAATTAATACTGGGTCCACATGCCTGTGAACTGCAAGAACCAGGGAAGAGGCTCCGAGGGAACGGAGGATAGGTGAGAATAATGTGTGTGTGTGTGTGTGTGTGTGTGTGTGTGTATAATGGCGCAATAGGGAAGTTGTGGTACAAATTGAGTTTCAATTGTTTTCTATGGGAAAAGTTGCCTTGCTATACAAGTAGCTTGGATTACGAGCACACTCCCAGAATGAATTTTGCTTGTAATCCAAGATTCCACTGTACAGTCATGGCCAAAAGTTTTGAGAATGCTACAAATATTAATTTTTACAAAGTCTACTGCTTAAGTTTTTCTAATGGCAATTTGCATATACTCCAGAATGTCATAAAGAGTGATCAGCTTAACAGCAATTACTTGCAAAGTCAATATTGGCTAAGAAAATGAACTTTAACCCCCAAAACACATTTCAACATCATTGCATTCCTGCCTTAAAAGGAGCAGCTAACATTGTTTTAGTGATTGTTCCATTAACACAGGTGTGGGTGTTGATGAGGACAGGGCTGGCGATCAATCAGTCATGATTATGTAAGAATGACACCACTGGACACTTTAAAAGGAGGCTGGTGCTTGGTATCATTGTTTCTCTTCAGTTAACCATGGTTATCTCTAAAGAAACACATGCAGCCATCATTGCTCTGCACAAAAATGGCCTAACAGGGAAGAGTATTGCAGCTACAAAGATTGCACCTCAGTCAACAATCTATCGCATCATCAATAACTTCAAGGAGAGAGCTTCCATTGTTGCCAAAAAGTTGATTGAGAGCATGCCAGGGAGAATTGCAGAGGTCCTGAAGAAGAAGGGTCAACACTGCAAATATTGACTTGCTGCATTAACTCATTCTAACTGTCAATATAACCTTTTGGTACTCATAATATGATTGCAATTATATTTCTGTATGTGATGTAAACATCAGACAAACACAATTAAAAACCAGAGGGCAACAGATCATGTGAAAATATAGTTTTGGTGTCATTCTCAAAACTTTTGGCCATGACTGTATACAATATTTGTTCATTAACTAGAACAGTGGTTCCTAGCTTTTCTTACTTTGAAAGACACATTAAGGTCTGAAAGAGGAACTTGAGCCACCTCCATAGTTTTTCCCTCATTCAAATAGAGACATTCAGCTCACACTTCCCCCATAGTTGTGACATCCACAGCCCCCATTATTGGTATAGTGGCAGCCAACTTTCTCCACAGACGTCACACTGAGGCAGTAAACCTGCATCCAGGGATTCCTTCCTTGCCCTCATTGGGAATTTTTGCATCAAGCACTTCCACCAGACACCCAGATTCAATCAACTGCTCTATCTGGCAGCATCATCTTATCTCAAGTTTACCCCTTAATTTCTGTCTCCAAACTCAAGGCCAGTTTATACGCATCCAGATTTGCTCTTCTGTGGGGATCATAAGTTACCATCTGGTGACCTGCTCTTCATAGCCATTTTCTAGACCTGCTGCTGTTGCACCAAACTGGCACAAATCACCCAGTCACACATCTGGGTCCTTGAGCCACATGTGGCCCGAAACCATAGGTTGAGGATCCCTGAACTATATGACTTGAGGAGGTCCCCTACAATATAAAACCTGGAATGGTTACTCTGGGACTTGTAATTCCACAAGTCTTATTAAGCCCTTTTTTTCACGGAAAATCTGCAGGGTTGTATCTGAAGCTGTGCGTGGTCCCCCGGATTAAACTGGACTGTATGTAATTTCTGTTATGAAAAGCCGAAGAAAGGCTCATGCTTAGTTCATTTAAAGCGGTTTATTTTATTTCTTAATAAAGTGCCTGGATTGATTAAATAGAAAACTATTCCTGTGTGCCTCAATCTAGTAGCCAAGTGAGTATCCCCCAGTACATTAAGTGAGTACAGTCTCACAGGGCATAAAAATTAAAAGTATGAAATCTGCAAAATTTTCAAACATTTTGCCACAATGCTGATATTTTCATAAATAAACGTAAAACATTTCAACCAAAATTGACCAATAACATTAAGTACTACAAATGACAAAAAAAAACTCAGAATCACTTGTATCCGTTGAAGCATTTTTTTACAAGTTAGTGACATGCTCAGAGGTTGGCTGTGACATGGCAGGGACCTCCGACAGTCTGAGCAGAATGTTAAACTAGGAACCTCATGGTTCAATTCAAGTTTAATTTAACTGGTCCAAATAAAACAAAAGCAAAGGTTACAGTAATGCAATGTGCCAGAAATGTAGAAAATTAAATGGACTGCACATCCTAAAATTATATGTTGACTGTTGACATAATACCACAAGGCAAAAATTTATACAATTGAACATGAGGTTCAATTGTATAAATTTTTGCCTTGTGGTATTATGTCAACATATCATTTTAGGATGTGCAGTCCATTTAATTTTCTATATTTCTGGCACATTGCATTACTGTAACCTTTGCTTTTGTTTTATTTGGACCAGCACTCCTCCCATTTGGCAAAAGTATTTTTAATTAGCAGGAGACTGCAAGAGGGTTCAGCCTATTTTTGCTTTAAGTTCACAGTCTGAGAGCTGGTGGAAGATGAGTTTTATAGCTCCTTTCACCAGGTAGATGTGCACTGTATCGGTCATTGCGGCTGTGGTTTTGTGCCTGTGAGGCAGTGTGGCATGGAGTAATTGGGACTCAGCCTTGCAGCATGGGAGTTGTGAGGCACTGGGTCAGCCACCCTGATGATGCACTGTTGCTGTGGCAGATATTGGCACTTTATGCCACTCCTTGAAGCCTATTACTAGGTAGGGAGTCACTCAGAGGTTCACCGTGACATGGCATTGGGCGTCATACAGTCTGATCAGAAACTTAAACTAGAATCTCATGTTCTGTTGCATAGATTTTTGCCTAGTGAGATTAGATCAATGTATGATTTTTGGAAGTGCGGTCCATGTCTTTTTCTACAGTTCTGGAGTTTCATAATTACCAACTAAAGTGATAAACTGTTCACAATTATTAAATTTGGCCTTGTTGTCAGAGAGGTGAAAACAGGCTTTGGCGGTAAGGGAATAAAACCCTAATTTCCAGCATAATCATTACATATAGAAGCATGAGGAAAGGCAAAAATGTATTTCATCATTCAGGGGCACTGTATTCCTGCTGTGTATAAAATATCTGAAGTGCATTCTACAATAGTTGTATTGATCATGATTGGCTTGAGTCTTATGAGTCACTATACTTCAGCGTAGAGTCACACAACTGTTTTTTGTCCATCCAAGAGAAATGGTCTAATTATGCTAATCAGATTCTGATTAGAGTTTGGTCAGATTCTTATGAGAGTGTGATCCATTTTTCTAGTAGCTGGAGAAAAAAGTCTATTCCCCTTCTCCATTCAGTCAGCCTCTTATAATATCATCTGAGAGTGATCTGATGTTTTCCACACACCCATAGACTTTCATTACCAATTTGTAATCTCACAATCGGATCAAAATCGGTCATGGCTCCAGTTTTCCTTTCTTTTAGGTTGGAGGAAAAGATTGTAAATGTTCACAGCCTTATAGAATAACATTGGTAAGGGCAGAGTTACACTGGAATATGACTCGCACGAGTGCAATGTGAGAAAATAGCGCATTGCACTAGACCCCATTTAAGACAATGCTGCAGCTCAGATTTTTATGTTTTTCCTCAGCCCTAAATGGGCTGACAATAGAAGAGATGGGGAGATTAATCCCTCCTACTCCTCCGCTGATGTGACCCGATCGCAAGATCAGGTAACAGTCGCATGACACTGGGCACACTCTGACAGTAGAGCCTGAGCCAGGGGTTATTAGCATATTGCATCCTTTGCTCTTGCATCGAATGCCATATGCTAATGTGACCCGAAATTCCACTATGCACGGCCGTATTAAGAGGCCCAGCTGCACCCCGCATAGTCAAAGTGCAAAAAATACATATAAAATATATGTGAGGTATTAGTTTGTAAATTGGCCAATGTACGTAAGCCCACAATCCTCATCATGGATCCTCACGCTTGTGGGTCCCTACACTGATAAATATCAAAAATAGCAACAAAAAGAGGAGCTAAAAACTCCCCCAAAAATGTATTATAAAATGTACTCACAGAAAAAAAGGGCAACCAGTCCAGTTAGCCCAGGCCAACACATCTAATGCACAAACAGGATGCAGACAAGCCTCTCAACATGATGGACACTTCACATGGTGTCCAGCCAGCAACCTATTACCACGCCCTTACTATTAGATTAGGTGGGTAAGGGCGTGGTAATAGGTTGCTGGCTGGACACCATGCGCATACAAGTGTGAACAGTGCCCTATGCGCGCCACTGGTGTGCAATTTACCTTGCACCTGTGAAGTGTTTTTGTTGCTATTTTTGATATTTATCAGTGTAGGGACCCGCAAGCGTGAGGATCCGTGATGAGGATTGTGGGCTTACGTACATTGGCCAATTTACAAACTAATACCTCACATATATTTTATATGTATTTTTTGCACTTTGACTATGCGGGGTGCAGCCGGGCCTCTTAATACGGCCGTGCATAGTGGAATTTCTGTCCCTTACGTGCTGCAGTGAGTAGTGTCCGGGTAACCCGCCTAATCTAATAGTAAGGGCGTGGTAATAGGTTGCTGGCTGGACACCATGCGCATACAAGTGTGAACAGTGCCCTATGCGCGCCACTGGTGTGCAATTTACCTTGCACCTGTGAAGTGTCCATCATGTTGAGAGGCTTGTCTGCATCCTGTTTGTGCATTAGATGTGTTGGCCTGGGCTGACTGGACTGGTTGCCCTTTTTTGCTGTGAGTACATTTTATAATACATTTTTGGGGGAGTTTTTAGCTCCTCTTTTTGTTGCTATTTTTGATATTTATCAGTGTAGGGACCCGCAAGCATGAGGATCCGTGATGAGGATTGTGGGCTTACGTACATTGGCCAATTTACAAACTAATACCTCACATATATTTTATATGTATTTTTTGCACTTTGACTATGCGGGGTGCAGCCGGGCCTCTTAATACGGCCGTGCATAGTGGAATTTCTGTCCCTTACGTGCTGCAGTGAGTAGTGTCCGGGTAACCCGCCTAATCTAATAGTAAGGGCGTGGTAATAGGTTGCTGGCTGGACACCATGCGCATACAAGTGTGAACAGTGCCCTATGCGCGCCACTGGTGTGCAATTTACCTTGCACCTGTGAAGTGTCCATCATATTGAGAGGCTTGTCTGCATCCTGTTTGTGCATTAGATGTGTTGGCCTGGGCTGACTGGACTGGTTGCCCTTTTTTGCTGTGAGTACATTTTATAATACATTTTTGGGGGAGTTTTTAGCTCCTCTTTTTGTTGCTATTTTTAATGTGACCCGAGCCTAAAGTGGGCTATACACGCAACGACATCGCTAACGAGATGTTGTTGGGGTCACGGAATTCGTGACGCACATCCGGCCTCGTTAGCAACATCGTTGCGTGTGAAACGCAGAACGACCGTTAACGATCAAAATTACTTACTTAATCATTGATGGTTGACACGTCGTTCTTTTCCCAAATATCGTTGCTGTTGCAGAACGCAGGTTGTTTGTTGTTCCTGCGGCAGCACACATCGCTATGTGTGACACCGCAGGAACGAGGAACATTACTGTACCTGTGGCCGCCAGCAATGAGGAAGAAAGGAGGTGGGCGGGATGTTCAGCCCACTCATCTCTGCTCATCCGCTTCTATTGGATGGCCGCTTAGTGGCGCCACTGTGACGCCGAATGAACCGCCCCCTTAGAAAGGAGGCGGTTCACCGGCCACAGCGACGTCGCTAGGCGAGTGCTTTCACCAGCGACATCGCTAGAGATGTCGCTGTGTGAAAAGCCCACTTAAGAGTGATATCTGTCAAAACCATAGAAAGCACTTATTTGCTTTAAATGGTTGTGTGAACAAACTCTTCCAGTTGTTCTCCTCTGTGCAGATTTTGAAAAGTCCATTTCTAAAGTTACTAAAGTCTATAGTGTAAAAGAAAAATGAAATAAAGTCCCCAACTTTTAAAAAAAATTTTTTTTAGCAAAAATTACTAAAAAAATGACTAGCTATATTATTAAAAAAAATTGAATAACTAATGATGTGTAAGGGCGGCTTTACACACTATGAGATCGCTACAGCAATCTCGTTGGGGTCACGGATTTTGTGACACACATCCGGCCGCTGTAGCGATCTCGTTGTGCGTGACTCCTAGGAGCGATTTTGGATTGTTGCAAAAACGTCCAAAATCGCTCCTCGTTGACATAAGGGTCCTCTCCCAATTATCGCTGCTGTCGCTGGGGCGAAGTTGATCCTCGTCCCTGCGGCAGCACACATCGCTATGTGTGACGCCGCAGGAACGAGGAACCTCTCCTTACCTGCCACACACCAGCAATGAGGAAGGAAGAAGGTGGGCGGGATGTTTGTCCCGCTCATCTCTGCCCCTCCGCTTTGATTTGGCGGCCGCTTAGTGACGTCGCTGTGACGTCGTCACATATTGGCATAATGATAGGGCGGGTGCTATCATGATCGCCATCTCTAGCATCGGCTAGCGATGTCGCAACGTGTAAAGCCCGCTTAAGAAATATACTGTATATTCAACTCAAATGATTAGAACTTGAAAGGAGACTTTTATTATTACTGTCATTTTTCTTTCTTTTTTACAAATCATTAACTCCAGAATTACAGTTGTGTAAAAAGTGGTAATGCAAAAATGAAAAGATAGTAAAACAAAAATAAGAGATAAGCTGCAATGGCAAACCAAGCTGTAGTCAGCTTTATGTGTTGGTGTGTTACATGACTTTTTATTATGCAGAATACATTCCTCATGTATAAATAATGTCTCTGGGGTGTATAAAAAATGTGTCAGCCAAGCAATATATTCATAAAATTGTTACATGGTATATAAGGAAACTGCCAAACCTGACATCATGTTTGATACATTGGTGTGCTTGTAAAATTGCAAAAATGTTTTATGCTTCCATTGTGCAAAACAACCACACCTATTAAACAGTTTGTTAGCGCTCCTAACATAATTCACGCAGCAGGTTGAGATGAAAAAGTATATGTGCCTGTTTTAAAACTTAAATTATATTTCCATTGTGGAATCTTTTCAGGCCTCCTTTACAATCTGGTTTTTTTTTTAGCATTTTTAAATAGATGTAAGAAATGCCAGGAGTTTTATGGCTATGTTTTACAAGCATTTTTTGGTGGCGTCTTTTCAGGCTATGACACCCAATACAGTCTTCTTTTCAAGCCTCTTTGAAGTTATTAGGAGAATCCTATTGCGAATAACACCAGACAATGTCACATATCTAAAAAATGTTGCGTTTTGATAAATCTCAACTGATCACAAAAATGTTAAAAAATGCTCATAAATCTCTATATGTAGATTTTCTCATATGTATTGTTAGAAATGTGATGTTAATACTGTATACGCTCTACTGTCCCAAAGCATCATTATATTGTAAAAAAATAACTTTGCACTGGCACAAAAAGGATACTTCCAATTGTTTTACAAATATATATTGATTATGCTTAGCTATATAATACCATTAATTCCACAGCACTTTACATACATCATCATCAATGTCCCCATTAGGGCTCAAAATGTAGATTCCCTAACAGTATGTTTTTGGAGTGGGGGAGGAAACAGAGCAAACTCATAGAAACATGGGGAAAACATACAAACTCCCTGTAGATATTGTCCTATGTAGGATTATAACCCAGGACTCCATTGCTGTAAATCAACAGTTCTAACCACTTAGCCATCGTGCAGCCCTTTGTTATTATTATTATCATAATGTTTTATTCAAATGCGTCTTTCATATGACGTCATTGTATATACTTTATGTTGTATAGGATTTCAGTACAGAACAAAATGCATAATAAAAAAGTACAATAATCATAATTAACTGAGTGAGGGAGAGACAGAGTGGTACAGAGGAAGAGAGGCTTTTAGTAGGATTGTGCCAGAAGAATAGTGATAGTCACTGTGCCCCTAGAAAACATCACCCTCCTTAACATTATCCTACTGCAATTTGCATTACCCCAAAGTATTGATACTCTCAGTAATTTATTAAGACAAATTATAGTAGCTCTGTAACAGGTACAGTGCTCCAGAACACAGACACCAACAGTAATAATATTATAATCATTTCAGTTACACTGTCTCAAGAACAAAGCCTCCCTACATAATATTATAATAATGTCTGTTACAGTTCCTCAAAGACAAATCCATACTCCATATTAGTATTATAATATTGCCAGTTAAGGTGGGTCTAGAACAAAGCCTTTCTTTGCAAAAATATTATAATGCCAGTTACAGTTCATCAATGACAAAGCCTCCTTCCATATTAGTGTTTAAATATGGCTAGTTGCAATTCTTCTAGAACAAAGCCTTTCTTCATAAAAACATTACCATAATGGCAGTTACAGTGGCTCTAGAACAAAGCTTTTCTTTGCAAAAATATTATAATTCCAGTTACATTGACTCTCGTATTAAACCTGCCTCTGTAATATTATAGTAATATCAGTTACAGTACTTCTAGAATAAAGTTTCTCTTCGTAATACTTATAATAAAACTAGTTACAGTACCTCTAATACAAAGCCTCATTCTGTAATAATATAATATTGCCCAGGGCCACCATCAGGGCATGAACACCATGACTTCTGTATGGGGCTCCATGAGCAGAAGCCTTTCATTGTTCTGCTCATAAGGCCCCAGGGGCAGGGGGCAGGGCCATTCATGTCACCACAATTCAGAGCTGGCCGGGCAGTGCAGTCGGCCAATCATATTAAGAAAATGTGTTGACGTGCCATGCATGCAGTCCGCACACAGCCCTCTTTGGAAGTCTATATAACCTTCCATCCACAGGCACAGCAGGCAACCCATTGATTTCACAAAAAAAAACCGCATCGGATAAAAATTCGCAAAAAGCGCATGTAGTTTCTTGCTGCGTTTTCTGGCACAAGGTGCAGTTTTTTTGTGAACAAAGTATGTCTAGTCTAAAATCTCCTTTTGTTATAATGTAATATAATATTATATATTGCAATGTGATGGGCATCCATGTTATATGGCTGTTTGAATGTGTCCTAAGAAAAAGCTCCCATCCTTATTAAGTATTGTAATAATGCTAATTACAATGGCTCTAGAACAATGCAACTCTCAGTTATATAAACAAAATTATCAGTATCTTTGTATTATAATGCTAGACATAGTTTCATTAGAAAAATGTCAAACACAGTAATAATATTACAGTCTGACACCATGCCCCTGAATTAAAGTAATAGTAATAAAATTGTAATGGTACTAATATCAGTGCCCCTAGAATAAAATATACTACATTTCTCACCCATGTGCTGCTCTTTCTTAATTCTCAAAGCACTCATCAGCTGCTCTCTAATGACTCTTTCCTGTGCAGATCTCTGCAATCAGAACCAGACACTTGGGAGGTCGACCACTGATTGACATGTCGATATGCTGGAAAAAGCTTTGCAGTTCAGTGCCTCAGAGGCTCTAACTGATGCCTTAGTACACTGAAGGTAATATGTTGCTAAAACTCACAGTAAAAATGTGCCAAAAAATAAAGCAACATTAACTAAGGGAGTCTTTCAGATGAAACGGGATATATTTGAGTACAAGTGGACGTGAATACACTTTACTTTGTTTTCTGAGCAATAATATTTATATTATATATATAAAATTATTTTTTAAAAAACTTTAATATAGCTTTTGATTTTTTCTTCTAAAATTCAGGACTGCACACATGAAACAGGCTTAGCCGTTAACTACCTGTTTTATTAGTGAATTGGGACACTCAGATTACTCCCTCTAGGCAGGTAATAGGAGAATGATCTTCAGAAATAAAGGTTCCATTCATTTGGTTATGTGAACATCTAAACTACAGGGAGTGCAAGTTCCTTCAGTCAATGAGCTGTTGTTTGATAAGGATATATCTTTCAGTGAAAGATGATTATGAGATATGCACTTCTCAGTGACCGTTTTGCATTAGATTTTCTGATTACTGCAAAGGAGCATTTTCTATTATTACCTTTTCGATTGCAGCACTAACACATTTTATGATACCATTTTGTGTCTATGTGAATGTTTCTTCTAAATTCCTTTTCAATTGTACCTACATATGTGTCCCAAATTTCACAACAGATATGAAGCAGTTGCTTTATATGTGTGACAATGACAATATTATGTTAACATTTGGTCAAGTGAACAAAAAATACTTTGGACAGTACCAAATTTAAAGATTGAATAGTTTTGATGTATTTTACACATTTTTTAAAAAAACAATGTAATTTTATATTGCCACCTCTGAAGAGCCATAGCAATTTTTGTATTTTGGTTGATGCAACCTATTTTTTGTGGAGCAACTTTATTAGCACTCCTGTTGGAAATGTTGGGCTTGTTGACTAATTTGTATTCTAATTTCTTTTAGGATGATTTAAAAACTTTCCTGGTAATTATTTTATTTATTTTTTTTATTTATTTTTAAATCATAGGTTATACAAAACAAAAGTTCATTGCAAATATTTTTTCATCTAGATCTAATGAACACTATCATTCCTCACTATTTAGCTGTTATAGCAATTAGCAATTGCATGCATAAGTGCTCCAACTATGGTGAAAGTTTACAAAATTTCACCATCTATGTCATTGTCACTCATTTTCTACTAAGTAACAACTACTTCCTTTTCATAGTAAGATTCTTTTTTCAATGACAATGTTCTTCCATGGGTGCAAAATGTCCCCCTTGTTAGCCAATATTTTCATGAACTGGTGGGAGGAAACATACATTTATAATGATGCAAATCCCTTTTTGTCTGATTTATATATTTACCATCCATTCATAAATGATGTGCTTATAATTTGGTGGGCTCAGAAGTGCCCATTACTACCTTTGTGGAATACACTAGCAATAATCCATGCAATATTAGTTTTTACTTCCAATATCACAATTTTGAGATTTCTTTTTGAATATTTTATTATCTGGTAACAATACTGATTGCATCATGTTTCGCAAATCTACGGCCGGGAATTCACTTGTGTCACCAGCTGTCATCATAGGCACATAATCCACAACATACCAGTGGGTGAATATATCAGAGCCTAGAGATGTTGCACCACTGAGACTTCCTACTGACATGAGTCTGCTATTATTTATAGACATTTTTGCCAAATGGGCTATTCAGACCATGTATTTCAACGTTCAAAAGGAGCTTGTAATACCAAAATCAGGGAACAATATATTTCCCTTTAACCGAAAATTGGAAACATGAACAATTAATCTTTACCTATATTTTCCACTCAATATAATAACAATTACTATCAAGTTATAAATTTTGTAAAAATGTTTTTACCAATCTTATTCACTGATAATATTTTTAAAAATATTTTACTTAATTGAATAAAATTTGTTTAAAAAAAAAAGGAACCAGAATTGGCAATCTACTGACCATACTTACATGACCCTGTAATGCAAGGGTAGTGATGGGATGATCGGACAGGACAGGACAGCAAATGCAGTATGCCAGACACATTTTGCACTATCTATCACACAACTGTACAGCCTAAAGGGCCGAGGTACTTTTCATCCCCTTTCCATTCCTGGAGGGGGCAACTTTGGTGGCTGGGCACACAGTCCACAGTCAGATCAAATGCACTAATGCCATTATGAAAAGTAGTAACAACAAAAATAGGTATTAGGGTAGGCTAGGAACAAAGCCAAGACCAAAATACCAGAGCAGAGAACAAACCAGCACAAACACAACTACTAGCCTTACTACCCAAGCACAACTGAAAATAATCAGCAATGACCACAGGATGTGGTGGGTTTAAATATCCCTGTAATGGATTAGCTGACACGGCTGAGCTAACTCCCAGTCTCCACCTTCAACCCAGAGTGGCAAAGGAGGGGGTGAGGAAGATAGAGTGGCAGGAACCTCCCACCACATTGCTGAACCAAAACACATAGCAGCCGATATCCCCTGGCAACAGCTGATACTAGAGGACCCGGTGTCCCCGGACCACTGAACCGCATAATCGCTGGGGGCAATGGTGCCTTGCCTCCCAGCAATATCACAGTCTGAAGTAAGTCTCTTTGAGTGCAAAATACGGCCAGAGTAAGCACCTGCACTAGCTCTGCCCTCTGGAAGCAACACCATAACCCTTATGGCTAGTGATGGGCAATAGGTGACCCAACAGAGAGCCAGAATATGCTCAAGAGTACAAGGGACTCTCTTGCAGAAGTATGACGATTAACCCCCTCTGACCCGGAGACCTGCCATGATGCCCATCAACCTGCAAACGCCAGACCAGACAGAACCATGGTAAAATTAAAAATAATAATAGGTAGGGCAGCTGGTAATCCACCACAAGTTCATATCAATGTGGACTAAAATGTGCTGTCTTTGTCCTTATAAAACGAATACTAAGACCTCTATTTTTATATTCACATAGAAGAAATTTAAAATCAATTGTTTTATGAATTGCAGAAGTACATGTACAGTTTATGTAATTTCTTGTGAAAAATTCTGCCAACAATATATAGGGTGTACCATACGTACCTTACGAAGATATACAGTATATCAGAACATATCTATGATTCTCAGAATAAAACAGCTTGTCCAACACCTCTCAACACTTTCTACTATCTATAATGCTGATGTCAGCACACTGAGGGCTAATATCATTGAAAAATCTATCTACCTAAATGGAGGTTATATGTCAAAAACTTTACATCATAGAGAAGCTTGCTGCATCTTCCACATGGGCACAAGAGTTCCCAAAGGTATGCACATTAAGTCTGATTTGAAGTACTTTTTTTGATGATTTGTATTATAATTATCTACATAGTATAGAGCACGTGATTTTATATGACCAGCTTTCCAAATGTAACTACTCATTTTTCTGTTTAAATGGTATTACTGACTATGGGAATCACACTAGGATTAAGAACCTTTTAGTTTGAAACACATAAATGTGCCAGATTCCCAGGATATCTCACCATTTATGACTCCATGTCTTTTCAATACTTTTTCGAATAAAGGAACGTTTTTATTATCCTTTGGACATTGATGCTCGATATCCACTACAGATGAGTGATCCTGATCAGCAAGGATCGAAAAATGTTACAATCGTACAATCTTTGGCCAGATCGAGATCGGACATCTGAATATTTACTGCAAACGTCGGTGATCTTGCCAAGGATCAGATGGCAAAATCCATCCTCTCCCTGCCCATCTCAGCCATGTCAAGTATTGGCATGGCTATGATTTGCCACTGTAAAATAAAAAGATAAGCAAAAGGGTTAAAGCAGTCCATATTTACCGAGTTTCCACATGGCTGCAGCGCTACTTCAGTGTCCACTAATCAATTCATCAATTTAAAAAAATTCTGTGTGGTTCCCTTACATATTGATACCAGCACAGATAAAGCCCACGGCTACAGGCTGCAGCCCCCAGCAGTGTACTTATCTTGGCATTGTCTCAAAATAAGAGGTACCGCATGCGGCTTTATTAAAAAAATAAATAAATAATTTTAGAAATTTGAATGCGGTCCTGCCATTTTAATACCCAGCCAAAATAAAGCCCGACAGCTGGCGGCTGGAATTCTCAGGCTGGGGAGACTCATGCTTATTGGGCCCCCCAACCAAAAAATTGCAGCATGCATCCACCAAGAATTGTCTCATTCATTAGATGTGACAATCCCAGCACTTTACCCATCTCTTCCCGATTTCCCTGGTGCGGTGGCAATCAGGGTAATAAGGGGTAAATGGCAGCCTACAGCTGCCACTAAGCCCTACATTAGTAATAGGGAGGGTCTATGAGACCCTCTATTACTAATCTGTAAGTGAAAAGAAATAATCAGAAACACTGAAAAAAAAATATTTTAAATAAACAGGTTATTTGTGGTCACAGCTGGAAGTTCCCACGACCCTCCACCTGTGACCGCAGGTAATCTGACCTCAGGGGCCATTCTGAGATAAGGTCACTGAGTTCAATGTGGTCCCCTGAGGACAGGTTACCTGCAGTCACAGGTGGAGGGCTTTGGGAACCTCCAGCTGTGGCTGCAACTAACCTGTTGTGAATGTCATCCGAGTGGGTGCTATTGTGGAGCTCCCTCTGGTGGCCAGGAATGGTAATGAAGCTGAGTCTGAACCTGTGACTCAAACAGGTGATGGAATTAATTAGGAATCCAGGAAGTTCTATTGTAGATCAGCCTAGTGTATTTAGGAGGGCAGTTTCTGCCTGCCAGCCGCCAGTGATATATGTTCCCTGCTGTTTCTGAAGATAGCTGGAAGTTTTCCCTTCAGTTTCTCCCATTTATTCTGTGCCTGAATCTACTCCAGATAAGTTTACTTGTTTCTGTGCTTAATTGCTGGAATTGCACTTCAGGGTGTTTCTGTTTATTCCATTCTGTTCTGGGTTTTGGTTTCTTGTTTGTGAGGATCTGTCTCTCTGCTTTTTGTGAGCACGGCAGTTCCTCCAGCAAGAAAGGGAGCTTGCTCCCAGTTCATGTTTGGATTATTTGCACTTTAGAATATTATTTGTTCTGTAATTTTGTTTCTTCCCATTATATCTGCAGTTCTGTTTAAAGTGTCTGGCACAAGAGTACCTGATATAGTGAGTGAGAGACCGTTTGGTCTCAGGATTTTTATTTATCAGGAGTTTGGTATTTCTTGCCTGTTTTTTTGCTGGCCTCAATCAGTTATCTTTCCTGTCCTGTTGTATCTAGTAAGTCAGGCCAAACCATTGCTAATGAGATAAACATAGAGCCTCATAACCGGAATAGATATATATAACTATCAGAGACCTCCTCAAGAGAGGGGCCCCATGGTAGGCACCTACTCCATGGAATACATGAAAAAAACTTAGAAAAAGGAGTATATACGGTGCAAAATTATAACAAAGTTTATTAAATTACATGATTAAAATGACGCACAAGCAATCAGGGTCATGATAAAAAGGGTTAAAACCACATGGAAGGGTAATAATTCTGGGGGACTCTAAGTACCTTGAAAAAAACACTTTATATGGGGTTACAGAAAGGATTGAAAACCATGGAAGGTAAGAGACGATATCCAGTATAGTAAATCAGAATGCAATAGAAAAAATAAGTCAATGTTGTAAATTAGATATAACTGGGTATCGCATCTACCGAAGAGCATGTGCCAGGTAAGAACAATAAGTCATAATAGGTACCATGGGAAGGGTAATGTAGCAATCCTCATAATCAAATTGTGATTGTCAGGGACAAAGAAAGCTCCCCCAGAGAGATATTACTACCCAACCTGCCCTAAAGCCATCCTCCAATGTATGTTTCGCTAAACGGTGAATCACAGTGGCTCCAGCTTCATCAGGGAAAGGCAATGCTGAGGCTTAGGAAGGCTGCATTAATTAATGCCCACCTACAACAGATTTCCGGGTGCATCGCCCCCCCTGTGACGCGCACCGAGACTGACCCCGCCCCCAAACATCACCGCGAGTGCCATCAGGCCCATGCGTGCACGCGAGGGAATAGGGATGCATCACACATATCCCACGCTGATGCCACGGCCAACTGTGATGTCGATCACGGTAATGAAGGAGGGGAACTTGGCCACAGAGCACGATCAGGGGGCGGTGGACAGGGAAGTCAGGTGACATAACAATGAGGTAGCAATCACATGATAAGAAAGGGGCGGTGACAACACATCCTTGTGATCCCCGTTGTCAGAGTGTAAATAAACAAAAAAGTCAATGATTCTGTAGATTTCCATGGTCCATATTGTATACTAGTTAGAGTCTTCTCATGACATGTGGGCTCATCAGGTCCATGTATGGAAGCATGAAGGGGTAAAAGATATATTCAAGTTATTAGTCCCGCACTCGATACACTCATTTGAAGTATGATGAATCATATGTGAGATAACATTTCACATCGCTCAGCTGTAAATATGATTGAAAATATACAATAATTAGGAGCAAATATGCAAAGCAGCCAGCACAAAAAAGGGGGCATCCATGCACAAACATAGAATCATTATTTGTATGTACTACTGATAAAACATATAAAATATGTGAATATAGGATCACAAGTGGTGGTGAGGAGGGTGCATCAAAAGGAAAAAAGGGAGAGGTTGCCTTTAAAAAGGAACAAAGCTGATAGCCTCGTTTAGTCCTTTAGAGATAAGGGTGTCGAGGGTTGAAATCCATCGGGTTTCACATTGGGCCAATAGCCGTTTTAAGTTCCCACCTCTAGATCCGCCATTAATTGCATTGATACCACGTATTTGAAGTAGTGTGGCATCACATGCATGGTGTTTTTTAAAATGGCGTGGGAGGGTTTTGAGCAATGACCAATCCTCGACAGATGTGGCTGCCATTATGTCGCGCACATGCTCCCTGAACCTAACGTGGAGCTCACATGAAGTAAGCCCCACGTAGATTAGGGAGCATGGGCATGTCGCGAAATACACCACGTGTGTGGTAGCACACGAGATGTATTTGCGGATGGTGTAAGGTTTTTTGCCGTCGGAAGAAGTAAAGGTCTTGCTGCGAATGATGTTACTGCAGGCTAAACAATGGCCACACTTAAAACATCCAACCAGTGGGCCACGGTTACTGAAGGGGTTCTGTATATTTGGCACATAGTGGCTCCTCACTACCATGTCCTTAATATTAGGAGCCCGTCTGGCTGTCATAAGTGGGGCGTCAGTGAGCATACCGGAAAGTACCAGATCTGCTGTTAAGATGGGCCAATGCCTATGAAGGATCTCCCTCATTGTACCCCACTCATGATTATAGGTTCCAATGAACCTAAGATCACCCTCCGTGGATCCTTTTGTTGGGCCTGTAAGTGAGGAGTTGTGTCCTGGAGTATGATAGCCTCCACAGCTCCCTATGCATAATAGCCCTACTGCTCCATAAATACAGAATAACTGCTCCACAACTCCCTATATATAGGATTGTTTTCTCATATCTCCCCTTATCTAGTACGATGTCCCAACAGTTCCATATATATGTCAGGGCCAGGCGGACAGGCAGACCCAGGAGGTGGATCCACTGGGCCGAACTCCAAGATGGTGGTAAGGAGTCCGGTAGCTGAAGCACTATAGGCAGCTGAACAGTCCGTGCATATGAGGATAACGGAGAAGTCCCTGGGACCACGGAGTCACTGATGGTAGTCCGGGTGACGCAGCTCAGGTTCGGAAGCCGAGATGATGTCAGGCGGGGTCCGGAACCTTTGGAACGAGATGACGGGTCACCGCAGGGATCCGAGATGGTGCGGACTGTCAGATGGTAGATGAACAGCGTGCGGGGTTCGGGATTCAGCAGGACCGGATGGCGAGGCAGGATCAGCTCTAGAAGAGAGATACGTGAGTATGGCAAAGCAACACCAGGAGACCTGACTCCTAGCTTGGAAAACACGAAGATCAGGCCCCGCCCCCTTGGACATTAAACCCCTTTATACCCTGTACCTGTTTGCATCATTTCCTGTTAATGGACGCTGGCCCTTTAAGAAAGGGTCAATGACCGCGCGCGCAGCCCTAATGCGCATGCGCGCTGCCCGAGTGCCAGAAGCCAGAGCAGGAAGCTGCGAGGAGGAAGCAGCAGGGACGGCCTGGGGCTGAGAAGCCGACGGGCGCCGGGAGCGGGGGCCAGGGCGCCGGGGACGCGCTGGCAATGGAGGCAGGAGAGCGGGGAGCGGCGGTGACCGGACCAAGGAACCGGGAAGCGAGGCAGGGGAGCCGGGGAGCGTGACAGGTGAGCCGGAGGGCAGCGCAGGGGACCCGGGGAGCGTGACAGTACCCCCCCCCCCCCACGCCCCCCTCCCCGCAACCGGGACAGGAAGGCACGGATCAGCGGAGTGCCCACATTCTCCCGAGGCTCCCAGGACCTATCCTCAGGACCATACCCAGCCCAGTCCACCAGGAAGAACTGTCGACCTCGTACGGTCTTCATGGCCACGATATCCCTTACCGCATAGATGTCGTCATCGGCAATAGGAGGAGGAGCCGAACTGGCAGCAGCGGAGAAGGGACCAAGTACAACCGGCTTGAGCAGGGAGACGTGGAAGGAATTGGGTATCCTCATCGTGGCCGGGAGCTGTAGCTTGTAGGAGACCTCATTGATCTTGTTGAGGACCTTAAACGGCCCGATGTAGCGAGGACCCAGCTTGTAGGATGGTATCTTCAATCGGACGTACTTGGAAGCAAGCCAGACTAGGTCTCCAGGAGAGAAACACGGAGGGTCCAGACGTCTCTTGTCTGCGTGTCTCTTCATCCGCAGGGAAGCACGCCCAAGGGACGCCTTGACAGAGTCCCAAATGGTAGCGAAGTCACGGGCTACAGTATCAGCAGCAGGGACATCCGAAGAAGGGGATATAGGCAATGAGACGGAGGGTTGAAGTCCGTAAACAACATGGAAGGGAGAGCTGGAGGACGACTCACTGATGTGGTGGTTATGGGAGAATTCAGCCCAAGGAAGAAGCGTGGACCAGTCGTCGTGATGGGCGTTGACATAGTGACGTAAGAAGGAGGTCAAGATTTGATTGAAACCTCTCCACTTGGCCATTAGACTGAGGATGGTAGGCAGAGGAAAAGTCCAGAGTCACTCCCAGATGTTTGCAGAGCGCCCTCCAGAAGCGGGAGGTGAACTGAGTTCCTCTGTCGGACACGATGTGTGATGGAAAGCCATGCAAGCGGAAGATGTGCTGTATGTAGGCTTCCGCGAGTTCCTGAGCAGAGGGCAGTCCAGCCATAGGGACGAAATGAGCCATTTTAGAGAACCGATCCACCACGACCCATATGACTGTGTGTCCGGAGGACAATGGCAAGTCCGTAATAAAGTCCATCGCTATGTGTTGCCACGGAACTGAGGGTATCAGCAGAGGCAGAAGACGGCCATATGGCAGGTGTTTGGGCGTCTTGTTCCTGGCACATAAGGAGCAGGCAGAGACAAAAGCAGCGACGTCCGTGCGAAGGGATGGCCACCAGTAATGACGTACAATCGCACCCCATGTTCTCTTCTGGCCAGCATGACCGGCTGTTTTCGAGGCATGACCCCAGTGTAACACTTTTTGCCTGTCAGTCTCAGAGACATAGGTCTTCCCGGGCGGTATCTGGGCCAGGGTGACAGGAGCCACCGGAATGATTTTGCTAGGAGAGATGATGGGTTGGGTAGTCTCCTCCTCCTGCTCCATGGGCATGAAAGACCTAGGCAAGGCATCAGCGCGTACATTCTTGTCCGCGGGTCGGAAATGTAGCTGGAAATCAAACCTGGCAAAGAATAAGGACCACCTGGCTTGCCGTGGGTTCAGTCGTTGAGCGGACCGCAGGTATTCCAGGTTCTTGTGGTCCGTATAAATAATCACGGTATATACTGCTCCTTCCAGAAGGTAGCGCCATTCTTCCAGAGCCAGTTTGACCGCCAATAGCTCTCGGTCACCGATGGTGTAGTTGCGTTCAGGCGCTGAGAAGCTCTTGGAGAAGAATCCGCAGGTCACCATCTTCCCGGAGGAGGACTTCTGCATGAGCACTGCTCCGGCTCCCGAGGAGGAGGCATCCACCTCCAAGGTGAACTGGCGGTTTAACTCCGGACGGTGGAGTACAGGAGAGGAGGCAAATGCCCGCTTCAGAGAGTCAAACGCGGCGTCGGCCGCAGGTGACCAGTCCTTTGGATTAGCCTCTTTTTTGGTCAAAGCGGAGAGAGGAGCAGTCAGGGCAGAGAAGTGAGGGATAAACTGGCGGTAGTAGTTGGCGAATCCCAGGAAACGTTGGATT
This sequence comes from Anomaloglossus baeobatrachus, assembly GCF_048569485.1. Taxonomy (NCBI): domain Eukaryota; kingdom Metazoa; phylum Chordata; class Amphibia; order Anura; family Aromobatidae; genus Anomaloglossus; species Anomaloglossus baeobatrachus. Next base: position 171,671,895 of record NC_134354.1, on the reverse strand, counting down.
GCCTTCAGTCCAGAAGGAGGAGGCCAGTTGAGGATGGAGGAGACCTTCTTTGGATCCATCTGCAGTCCGGTATCAGAGATGATGTACCCCAGGAAGGGGAGAGAAGACTGCTCAAAGACACACTTCTCGTACTTGGCGTAGAGACGATTCTCTCTCAGTCTTTGTAGAACCAGCTGTACGTTCTCTCTGTGGGTCTGGAGGTCCGGAGAGAAGACAAGGATGTCATCCAGATACACTACTACACAGACGTAAAGAAGGTCCCGGAAAATGTCGTTCACCAATTCTTGGAAGACTGCTGGTGCGTTACACAGGCCGAAGGGCATCACGCAGTATTCATAGTGCCCATCGCGAGTGTTGAACGCGGTCTTCCATTCGTCCCCAGAGCGGATGCGTACCAGATTGTAAGCACCCCGAAGATCCAGCTTGGTGAACACACGAGCTCCTCTAAGTCGGTCAAACAATTCGGGGATGAGCGGCAGAGGGTACTTGTTTTTTACGGTGATTTGATTCAATCCCCGGTAATCAATGCATGGGCGTAAGTCGCCTTCTTTCTTCTTGACGAAGAAGAAGCCTGCTCCCGCAGGAGAGGAGGACCTCCGAATGAATCCCCTTGCCAGGCTCTCTGTGATGTAGGCAGACATGGCCCTTGTTTCGGCTGGAGACAACGGATATATCCGTCCTCGAGGTGGTGTTGTTCCTGGGAGCAGGTCGATGGCGCAATCGTAAGGACGATGCGGCGGAAGTACCTCAGATTCCTTTTTGTCAAAAACGTCTGCGAAGGACCAATAGGCCGAGGGCAGTCCCGGTAGGTTCTCTGGAACTGGAGGTCGTCGGATGGGTTGTATGGACTTCAGACACTTCTCATGGCACGAAGAGCCCCATCGGGTGATTTCGCCAGTGCCCCAGCTGACTGATGGTTCGTGTGTCCGCAACCAGGGAAGTCCCAGCAGGATTTGATGGGACATGTGTGGAAGGACGTAGAGAGCGATGTTCTCGGTGTGCAGGGCACCGATACGCAGTTCGACCGGCCTGGTGATCCAGGAGATGGTGTCAGAGAGGGGTCTCCCATCCACAGAGGCAATCACTAGGGGCTTGTCGAGTGGAGTAACAGGCACCTGGTACTTGTCCACCGTGGCCTGCTGGATGAAATTGCCTGCTGCTCCGGAATCGAGGTACGCCTCAGCCGTGAACCGCATCTCTCCCGTTGTCACTTGCACAGTCCAGGTAACCGGGTCTGAGAGAGTCCCAGCACCTAGGGTGGCCTCTCCTACCAACCCTAGGCTTTGGCGTTTCCCGACCTCTCAGGACAGGAGCGTAGGAGGTGTGTGCCCTCTCCGCAGTAAAAGCAGAGACCTTTGGCGAGCCGCTCTGCTCGACGTTGTTCAGACTGTCGTACTCGGTCGATCTGCATGGGCTCGTGGACGGGATTCCCAGCTGTTGATGACTGTAATACGGAGGGCTTCTGCGGAGGAGAGGAATGCCGTACCGGACGTCTCTCACGAGACAGCTCTTTGGATCGCTCCTGAAAACGAATGTCCACTCGAGTCGCTAGGGTAATCAGGGCATCCAGAGTGGACGGCACGCCACGACCTGCCAGCTCATCTTTGATGCGACCCGAGAGTCCTTCCCAGAAGGCGGCTGTTAGGGCCTCGTTATTCCACCCGAGTTCTGACGCCAAAGTACGGAAACGGATGGCGTATTGACCCACCGTCAGTGTTCCTTGACGTAACCGGAGAAGGGATGAAGCAGACGCAGAGGCGCGTCCCGGCTCGTCAAAGGTGCTGCGAAAGGCCTGCAGGAACTCTTGAAGATCCTTGGTCATAGGGTCCTCCTTCTCCCACAAGGGGTTCATCCATGCCAGTGCCTCGCCCTCTAGGTGAGACATTATGAAGGCGACCTTGGCTTGGTCGGAGGCAAACAAATGTGGCAGCTGCGTAAAATGAAGGGAACATTGGTTTATGAAGCCCCTGCAGGTCTTGGGATCTCCGGCATAACGGGGTGGTGAAGCCAAACGGAGTCTGGAAGCATCCGAAGAGGCTGCCACGGGTGCGGGAGCCGTGGATTGACTAGTGGAGACCTGGGACGCAGAAGATGGGACCGAGGCTTGTAGCGTGGTCAGGCGGGCGTCCACGGAAGTCATAAAGTTCAGCATGCGGGTCTGGACTTCACGCTGGCGTTGGAGTTCCTCTTGCAAGGCCGGTAGTGCTGCAGCGGGATCCATGGCCTGATCTTACTGTCAGGGCCAGGCGGACAGGCAGACCCAGGAGGTGGATCCACTGGGCCGAACTCCAAGATGGTGGTAAGGAGTCCGGTAGCTGAAGCACTATAGGCAGCTGAACAGTCCGTGCATATGAGGATAACGGAGAAGTCCCTGGGACCACGGAGTCACTGATGGTAGTCCGGGTGACGCAGCTCAGGTTCGGAAGCCGAGATGATGTCAGGCGGGGTCCGGAACCTTTGGAACGAGATGACGGGTCACCGCAGGGATCCGAGATGGTGCGGACTGTCAGATGGTAGATGAACAGCGTGCGGGGTTCGGGATTCAGCAGGACCGGATGGCGAGGCAGGATCAGCTCTAGAAGAGAGATACGTGAGTATGGCAAAGCAACACCAGGAGACCTGACTCCTAGCTTGGAAAACACGAAGATCAGGCCCCGCCCCCTTGGACATTAAACCCCTTTATACCCTGTACCTGTTTGCATCATTTCCTGTTAATGGACGCTGGCCCTTTAAGAAAGGGTCAATGACCGCGCGCGCGCCCTAATGCGCATGCGCGCTGCCCGAGTGCCAGAAGCCAGAGCAGGAAGCTGCGAGGAGGAAGCAGCAGGGACGGCCTGGGGCTGAGAAGCCGACGGGCGCCGGGAGCGGGGGCCAGGACGCCGGGGACGCGCTGGCAATGGAGGCAGGAGAGCGGGGAGCGGCGGTGACCGGACCAAGGAACCGGGAAGCGAGGCAGGGGAGCCGGGGAGCGTGACAGGTGAGCCGGAGGGCAGCGCAGGGGACCCGGGGAGCGTGACAGTACCCCCCCCCCACGCCCCCCTCCCCGCAACCGGGACAGGAAGGCACGGATCAGCGGAGTGCCCACATTCTCCCGAGGCTCCCAGGACCTATCCTCAGGACCATACCCAGCCCAGTCCACCAGGAAGAACTGTCGACCTCGTACGGTCTTCATGGCCACGATATCCCTTACCGCATAGATGTCGTCATCGGCAATAGGAGGAGGAGCCGAACTGGCAGCAGCGGAGAAGGGACCAAGTACAACCGGCTTGAGCAGGGAGACGTGGAAGGAATTGGGTATCCTCATCGTGGCCGGGAGCTGTAGCTTGTAGGAGACCTCATTGATCTTGTTGAGGACCTTAAACGGCCCGATGTAGCGAGGACCCAGCTTGTAGGATGGTATCTTCAATCGGACGTACTTGGAAGCAAGCCAGACTAGGTCTCCAGGAGAGAAACACGGAGGGTCCAGACGTCTCTTGTCTGCGTGTCTCTTCATCCGCAGGGAAGCACGCCCAAGGGACGCCTTGACAGAGTCCCAAATGGTAGCGAAGTCACGGGCTACAGTATCAGCAGCAGGGACATCCGAAGAAGGGGATATAGGCAATGGGACGGAGGGTTGAAGTCCGTAAACAACATGGAAGGGAGAGCTGGAGGACGACTCACTGATGTGGTGGTTATGGGAGAATTCAGCCCAAGGAAGAAGCGTGGACCAGTCGTCGTGATGGGCGTTGACATAGTGACGTAAGAAGGAGGTCAAGATTTGATTGACCCTCTCCACTTGGCCATTAGACTGAGGATGGTAGGCAGAGGAAAAGTCCAGAGTCACTCCCAGATGTTTGCAGAGCGCCCTCCAGAAGCGGGAGGTGAACTGAGTTCCTCTGTCGGACACGATGTGTGATGGAAAGCCATGCAAGCGGAAGATGTGCTGTATGTAGGCTTCCGCGAGTTCCTGAGCAGAGGGCAGTCCAGCCATAGGGATGAAATGAGCCATTTTAGAGAACCGATCCACCACGACCCATATGACTGTGTGTCCGGAGGACAATGGCAAGTCCGTAATAAAGTCCATCGCTATGTGTTGCCACGGAACTGAGGGTATCGGCAGAGGCAGAAGACGGCCATATGGCAGGTGTTTGGGCGTCTTGTTCCTGGCACATAAGGAGCAGGCAGAGACAAAAGCAGCGACGTCCGTGCGAAGGGATGGCCACCAGTAATGACGTACAATCGCACCCCATGTTCTCTTCTGGCCAGCATGACCGGCTGTTTTCGAGGCATGACCCCAGTGTAACACTTTTTGCCTGTCAGTCTCAGAGACATAGGTCTTCCCGGGCGGTATCTGGGCCAGGGTGACAGGAGCCACCGGAATGATTTTGCTAGGAGAGATGATGGGTTGGGTAGTCTCCTCCTCCTGCTCCATGGGCATGAAAGACCTAGGCAAGGCATCAGCGCGTACATTCTTGTCCGCGGGTCGGAAATGTAGCTGGAAATCAAACCTGGCAAAGAATAAGGACCACCTGGCTTGCCGTGGGTTCAGTCGTTGAGCGGACCGCAGGTATTCCAGGTTCTTGTGGTCCGTATAAATAATCACGGGATATACTGCTCCTTCCAGAAGGTAGCGCCATTCTTCCAGAGCCAGTTTGACCGCCAATAGCTCTCGGTCACCGATGGTGTAGTTGCGTTCAGGCGCTGAGAAGCTCTTGGAGAAGAATCCGCAGGTCACCATCTTCCCGGAGGAGGACTTCTGCATGAGCACTGCTCCGGCTCCCGAGGAGGAGGCATCCACCTCCAAGGTGAACTGGCGGTTTAACTCCGGACGGTGGAGTACAGGAGAGGAGGCAAATGCCCGCTTCAGAGAGTCAAACGCGGCGTCGGCCGCAGGTGACCAGTCCTTTGGATTAGCCTCTTTTTTGGTCAAAGCGGAGAGAGGAGCAGTCAGGGCAGAGAAGTGAGGGATAAACTGGCGGTAGTAGTTGTCGAATCCCAGGAAACGTTGGATTGCCTTCAGTCCAGAAGGAGGAGGCCAGTTGAGGATGGAGGAGACCTTCTTTGGATCCATCTGCAGTCCGGTATCAGAGATGATGTACCCCAGGAAGGGGAGAGAAGACTGCTCAAAGACACACTTCTCGTACTTGGCGTAGAGACGATTCTCTCTCAGTCTTTGTAGAACCAGCTGTACGTTCTCTCTGTGGGTCTGGAGGTCCGGAGAGAAGACAAGGATGTCATCCAGATACACTACTACACAGACGTAAAGAAGGTCCCGGAAAATGTCGTTCACCAATTCTTGGAAGACTGCTGGTGCGTTACACAGGCCGAAGGGCATCACGCAGTATTCATAGTGCCCATCGCGAGTGTTGAACGCGGTCTTCCATTCGTCCCCAGAGCGGATGCGTACCAGATTGTAAGCACCCCGAAGATCCAGCTTGGTGAACACACGAGCTCCTCTAAGTCGGTCAAACAATTCGGGGATGAGCGGCAGAGGGTACTTGTTTTTTACGGTGATTTGATTCAATCCCCGGTAATCAATGCATGGGCGTAAGTCGCCTTCTTTCTTCTTGACGAAGAAGAAGCCTGCTCCCGCAGGAGAGGAGGACCTCCGAATGAATCCCCTTGCCAGGCTCTCTGTGATGTAGGCAGACATGGCCCTTGTTTCGGCTGGAGACAACGGATATATCCGTCCTCGAGGTGGTGCTGTTCCTGGGAGCAGGTCGATGGCGCAATCGTAAGGACGATGCGGCGGAAGTACCTCAGATTCCTTTTTGTCAAAAACGTCTGCGAAGGACCAATAGGCCGAGGGCAGTCCCGGTAGGTTCTCTGGAACTGGAGGTCGTCGGATGGGTTGTATGGACTTCAGACACTTCTCATGGCACGAAGAGCCCCATCGGGTGATTTCGCCAGTGCCCCAGCTGACTGATGGTTCGTGTGTCCGCAACCAGGGAAGTCCCAGCAGGATTTGATGGGACATGTGTGGAAGGACGTAGAGAGCGATGTTCTCGGTGTGCAGGGCACCGATACGCAGTTCGACCGGCCTGGTGATCCAGGAGATGGTGTCAGAGAGGGGTCTCCCATCCACAGAGGCAATCACCAGGGGCTTGTCGAGTGGAGTAACAGGCACCTGGTACTTGTCCACCGTGGCCTGCTGGATGAAATTGCCTGCTGCTCCGGAATCGAGGTACGCCTCAGCCGTGAACCGCATCTCTCCCGTTGTCACTTGCACAGTCCAGGTAACCGGGTCTGAGAGAGTCCCAGCACCTAGGGTGGCCTCTCCTACCAACCCTAGGCTTTGGCGTTTCCCGACCTCTCAGGACAGGAGCGTAGGAGGTGTGTGCCCTCTCCGCAGTAAAAGCAGAGACCTTTGGCGAGCCGCTCTGCTCGACGTTGTTCAGACTGTCGTACTCGGTCGATCTGCATGGGCTCGTGGACGGGATTCCCAGCTGTTGATGACTGTAATACGGAGGGCTTCTGCGGAGGAGAGGAATGCCGTACCGGACGTCTCTCACGAGACAGCTCTTTGGATCGCTCCTGAAAACGAATGTCCACTCGAGTCGCTAGGGTAATCAGGGCATCCAGAGTGGACGGCACGTCACGACCTGCCAGCTCATCTTTGATGCGACCCGAGAGTCCTTCCCAGAAGGCGGCTGTTAGGGCCTCGTTATTCCACCCGAGTTCTGACGCCAAAGTACGGAAACGGATGGCGTATTGACCCACCGTCAGTGTTCCTTGACGTAACCGGAGAAGGGATGAAGCAGACGCAGAGGCGCGTCCCGGCTCGTCAAAGGTGCTGCGAAAGGCCTGCAGGAACTCTTGAAGATCCTTGGTCATAGGGTCCTCCTTCTCCCACAAGGGGTTCATCCATGCCAGTGCCTCGCCCTCTAGGTGAGACATTATGAAGGCGACCTTGGCTTGGTCGGAGGCAAACAAATGTGGCAGCTGCGTAAAATGAAGGGAACATTGGTTTATGAAGCCCCTGCAGGTCTTGGGATCTCCGGCATAACGGGGTGGTGAAGCCAAACGGAGTCTGGAAGCATCCGAAGAGGCTGCCACGGGTGCGGGAGCCGTGGATTGACTAGTGGAGACCTGGGACGCAGAAGATGGGACCGAGGCTTGTAGCGTGGTCAGGCGGGCGTCCACGGAAGTCATAAAGTTCAGCATGCGGGTCTGGACTTCACGCTGGCGTTGGAGTTCCTCTTGCAAGGCCGGTAGTGCTGCAGCGGGATCCATGGCCTGATCTTACTGTCAGGGCCAGGCGGACAGGCAGACCCAGGAGGTGGATCCACTGGGCCGAACTCCAAGATGGTGGTAAGGAGTCCGGTAGCTGAAGCACTATAGGCAGCTGAACAGTCCGTGCATATGAGGATAACGGAGAAGTCCCTGGGACCACGGAGTCACTGATGGTAGTCCGGGTGACGCAGCTCAGGTTCGGAAGCCGAGATGATGTCAGGCGGGGTCCGGAACCTTTGGAACGAGATGACGGGTCACCGCAGGGATCCGAGATGGTGCGGACTGTCAGATGGTAGATGAACAGCGTGCGGGGTTCGGGATTCAGCAGGACCGGATGGCGAGGCAGGATCAGCTCTAGAAGAGAGATACGTGAGTATGGCATAGCAACACCAGGAGACCTGACTCCTAGCTTGGAAAACACGAAGATCAGGCCCCGCCCCCTTGGACATTAAACCCCTTTATACCCTGTACCTGTTTGCATCATTTCCTGTTAATGGATGCTGGCCCTTTAAGAAAGGGTCAATGACCGCGCGCGCGCCCTAATGCGCATGCGCGCTGCCCGAGTGCCAGAAGCCAGAGCAGGAAGCTGCGAGGAGGAAGCAGCAGGGACGGCCTGGGGCTGAGAAGCCGACGGGCGCCGGGAGCGGGGGCCAGGACGCCGGGGACGCGCTGGCAATGGAGGCAGGAGAGCGGGGAGCGGCGGTGACCGGACCAAGGAACCGGGAAGCGAGGCAGGGGAGCCGGGGAGCGTGACAGGTGAGCCGGAGGGCAGCGCAGGGGACCCGGGGAGCGTGACAATATATATATAGTATGATAACCTCCACACTTCCCCAAAATACAGTATGCTATTTCCACAGCTCCTATATATGAAGTATGTGACAACATAGCTCCCTAAATATAGTTTGATGACCCACAGCTCCTTATATAAAGAATTGATGCACCGTAGCTCCCTATATGTTTTATGAAGGCCACAAAGCTCCCTTATGTGCAGTTCAATGGCCCTAACACACTATGATTTACATTATCGGTGCACCATAGCTTCCCTATGTAGAGTATGGGATTTAACAAGGAATAGCTGATAACAAAATGCAAAAAAATACCGAGATGCATCACTGCAAATTGTTATCTGTGTCTATGCAGCAGGCGAGATCAAGTTACATTATTGCGCTTGCCATGTCTACTCTAAGGTGCACAGGCTGGATAGTACAGGAGGGAGCCATTTGCTCTCTCATTGTATTTAATAGAATCCCCATTCTCAGGACACAAATACCAACTAAAATCAAGATGACAACGACATTGCAACCTCATCGGGTCTCCATTTCACACCGTGTTCTCCTAGACTCAAGGACCCCATAGCAGTCTCAAAATCTGCCGTTATTGACACCTCTGAAAAGATACCAAGGCTCACCAGTGGGTTTTCTTGTAGGCCAGTCCAACCCTATTGTAGTGTGACATAAAGTCCACTGTGCACATGAATGAAGCATCTAATTCAAGGCCAATTACTTAATTTTTCCCAATTGAAGACATTTTGTACAGCAGAGTTGTTTTCCATTTTCACATTCATTGTGAAAATCTATCTTCTGTAGATTGTAAGCTGTTATGGTCAGCAGGGTCCTCTCTTTGTTTCTACTTTTTGTAGAGTGGAAGCTTTTATGGTTAGCTGTCCTTTCTCTCTCCCTCACTCCTGTCAATTGTAAGCTTTAATAGTTAGTGGGATCCATTATCGCTTTCCTCTGAAGTGTGTAAGCTTTTATTATCAGCGGGGTCCTCTCTCATTGGCCTGTTTCACACGTCAGTGAAAAACAGAGACTTTTTCACTCATGTGTTAAAAATGCATTTGTCCCTCCCTGTGCCATGATTCATGGCACATGTGGCTTGTCCATGTGCAATCCATGATCGGTGCTCCGTGATATGTGATTGCACATGGAGGTATACTTACCTGTCCCCACTCCTGCTGTCTGTGGAGCTGAACTCTTCGGCTCTGCTGTAGGCAAATTTATTAGCTGCAAAACAATTTTTTCAATGAAGCTGCAAAATTAAAGTTTCAAAAGATCAGCTAGTCTGCAACCATACAGGGAAAAAAAGTTAAAAATGGAAAACTCATTTAAAATCCAAATTCCTGGTGGTTTAGTAAAGCAAATGGGTTAATGCATCCATACGTGGCAGATTAGTTTGGTAAAAGGTTTACATTAGCATCCTTGAAGTCTATGGTGTAAATTTCTCATCATTTTCAAGCACTTATAACAGAAATGAAATAAGGGAGATATAGACTATGTTGAAGCATCTGCAGGGTTCCCTCTGTGATCAAGAACAATACAGTGCAATGTCTATTTAAATTTCAGGGAAAAGTCCTTGTCCTGGACTCCTAGAAGCAATAAGTAAACCGTCTTATCATTGATGTAAGGTGATGCACAGGTATTTTGAGTACAATTAAGCCCCAATTCATCAGAACAAGTTTTCCATAATTCTACAGTAAATTGCTTTGAAAAATCAAAAAGTTTTAATGTAACTTAGAGTTTTGAAAAACTTTTACAACTTTCAGTGTTTTTATGACAGTTTTTCCCAGCTGTTCCAAAATGCATAGATCTGGATGGAGCTGGAGTGTGATGGAGCGCTGTGGCGTACAACACCACAGCTTGTCTAATTCATGATGATCTGTAGCATTCCTTACTCCAGAAATCTCATTCCAGTAAGGTACCAGAACAAGGCTATGTTCGCCCACTGCATTTCTCTTGACCACAAAGATACAACCTTTTTGGCCCCAAAAAACGCACCCGTGGCAAAAACGCATCCAAAAAAATCATGTATTTTTGACGTGTTTTTACTGCATTTTACCCAATGCATTTTTTAAGTCAAATCCATTGACTGGAAGGGCTCAAAAACGCTGAAAAACCGCAAAAAGAATTGACATGTTGCATCTTGGCTGCAAAAAAAGATGCACTGTGTGGGCAGCAAAATAGAAATCTCATAGACTTTGCTGGAGGAAGGAAATGCATGCATTTGGGTGCATCTTTGTGCCATGTGTAAACACAGCCTAAGATTCCAGGTTTGGATCACAGAAATGCACATCATTTTTTAGAGGGTCCTGATTCATAATGGAGAGACATGCACCTCTTCATTAGTCAGGAGAGTCTGACTCCACCCTGTCCCAAGATTGGAGAGAAAATCTATGGTCTTAATGTATTAAAGAATAAATCACGCTCAAAATAGCACTCACAGCATACACGTTTCTATACAGCTAAAGTGTAATGTTCACGTGAAACACTTAATAAATACTAAAAAGGTGTTTACAAATTTCTGTATACATTTTATTAACAACTGAAACACAGAAAAGGCTTACTTAGCAAGTCATCTCTTCCCTAGTACTGCTTCACTTTTATTGTCGAGATAATTGGTAAATCACTACTTAATCTTTGCTTCCAAAATTAGGACAGTCTATCTCAAAGCTCACCAGAATTGTAAGGAGTGGATTAACCAAATTGAAACATCTGTCCACTTACCAGTGTGTACATCACAATATCTTTACAGTGGCGCTGAAATTGAATGCTTCTGATAAGCTAAGTGAGTCTGCAAGATTAGAAATGCATTTTTCATTTAGTGATTTTGTCATACTGCTAACTCAACTTAGTGTAGTGTCGGATGAACATCATGCTTTTATATATGTATATATATATATATATATATATATATATATATATATATATATAAAAAGAAAAAAGGTTAACATTAATAGGGGTGCCCAAACTTTTTCATGAGTGTATATATATATACACACACATATATATATATATATACACAGTACAGACCAAATGTTTGGACACACCTTCTCATTCAATGAGTTTTCTTTGTTTTGAGGACTCTGAAAATTGTAGATTCACATTGAAGGCATCAAAACTATGAAATAAAACATATGGAATGAAATACTTAAAAAAGTGTGAAACAACTCAAAATATGTCTTATATTCTAGGTTCTTCGAAGTAGCCAATTTTTGCTTTGATTACAACTTGCATACTCTTGGCATTCTCTTGATGAGCTTCAAGAGGTAGTCACGGGAAATGGTCTTCCAACAGTCTTGAAGGAATTCCCAGAGATGCTTAGCACTTGTTGGCCCTTTTGCCTTCACTGTGCGGTCCAGCTCACCCCAAACCATCTCGATTGGGTTCAGGTCTGGTGAGTGTGGAGACCAGGTCATCTGGCGTAGCACCCCATCACTCTCCTTCTTAGTCAAATAGCCCTTACACTGCCTGAAGGTGTGTTTGGGGTCATTGTCCTGTTGAAAAATAAATGATGGTCCAACTAAACGCAAACCGGATGGAATAGCACGCCGCTGCAAGATGCTGTGGTAGCCATGCTGGTCCTGTATGCCTTCAATTTTGAATATATCTGCAACAGTGTCACCAGCAAAGCACCCCCACACCATCACACCTCTTCCTCCATGCTTCACGGTGGGAACCAGCCGTGTAGAGTCCATCCATTCACCTTTCCTACAAAAGACACGGTGGTTGGATCCAAAGATCTCAAATTTGGACTCATCCGACCAAAGCACAGATTTCCACTGGTCTAATGTCCATTCCTTGTGTTCTTTAGCCCAAAAAAGTCTCTTCTGCTTGTTGCCTGTCTATAGCAGTGGTTTCCTAGCATCTATTTTACCATGAAGGCCTGCTGCACAAAGTCTCCTCTTAACAGTTGTTCTAGAGATGTGTCTGCTGCTAGAACTCTGTGTGGCATTGATCTAGTCTCTAATCTGAGCTGCTGTTAACCTGCGATTTCTGAGGCCAGTGACTCGGATAAACTTGTGCTCCGCAGCAGAGGTGACTCTTGGTCTTCCTTTCCTGGGGCAGTCCTCATGTGAGCAAGTTTCTTTGTAGCGTTTGATGTTTTTTGCCTCTGCACTTGGGGACACGTTCAAAGTTTTCCCAATTTTTCGGACTAACTGACTTTCATTTCTTAAAGTAATGATAGACATTCGTTTTTCTTTACTTAGCTGCTTTTTTCTTGCCATAAAACAAATTCTAACAATCTATTCAGTAGGACTATCAGCAGTGTATCCACCAGACTTCTGCACAACACAACTTATGGTCCCAATCCCATTTATAAGGCAAGAAATCCCACTTATTAAACCTGACAGGGCACACCATTAAGATCCCACTGGAGGTGGGGGAAAAGGCTGATAGGCTAATTATCAGAATACTGTTATATTCAGCACTGAAAAGATAGTTCTGTTTATTACTAATGCAATCATAAGATTGCCAGTAAAATTCCCTTTAAGGGACTTATAAAAATGTATAATAAAAATACACAAAAATGGTTTATAACGGTGTAACAAAATGTAAAATACACTTCACAAAATCCCCATTATTCCAGTAATAGAATACATTAACTTGGACAAAAATAAACGTGGCTTAGAAACAACACATCACTGTATAAGTATTGAATAGTGATGGGCGATCCCCCCTATGGTTGGCATCGGTAGCGTCACCCGATCGTTTTGTAAAGATCAAGATCGGGATCGAGATAATGCAAACTTGTGTCCAATCACTGAGCTTGTGCTTTACAGTTATGGGATGGGGCGGGGAGGCTGTAAAATAAATAATATAGTTAATAATCAACGTTGTCATTATACTTACAGGTCCTGCTTCCGAGTCCCATCTATGCAGTGCTCCCAGTTTAAAGGACCTTCCGTGATGTCATAGCCATGTGACTAGTCTGGTGTGAATGTTGTACAGACATTGGCTTAAAGACTGGTCACATGACTATGACGTCATCAAAGGTCCTGTTAACAACTTTGACGGTCACTGTGCGAGTGTCACATCGCATTACGGTGCACAATCTCCCAGCAGGAGCGGTCGGCTGCATGTATTTTCATGCAGCTGAGGGGCTCCTGTCCTGAGAGGGTCAGGTGGGGAGTGATGCATTGCAAAATGCAAATGCAATTATACCCTCACAGTCAGCCTGCTTCTCGCTTTGTATAGAGCATTGTAGCAGAGCTGACATGGCTCTCTTTGCTTCTCTCTCTGTAGAGCCACTTGTCTTTACAGAGTGATGAAGCAGAGTTGACATTGCTCTACCTGTGGACTACGTCGGACTAATGAGTTTTTTAGAATAAAGATGGTCTTTGTTTTATTTCTAATAAAAAAAATGTTTCTGTGTTGTGTTTTTTTTACTGTTTATTAGAAATTAATGGTGGTCATGTCTAAGTACCATTTGAAAATACAATGCTGTTATTAACCCTCTTATTACCCAGTGTGCCACCATCACCAGGGCCGCTGATGAGCCGGGTAAAACGCTTGGAAATAGCGCTAATAAATAATGCGCCATTTCCAGGGTAGGCTGCGGGCTGCTGAGAATGCCAGCCCCCAGCTGCCTGGTTTTACCTGACTGGCGATTAAAATACGGTGGGAGGCCACACATTTTTTTTTTTAACTGTGACAGTCAAAGTTCAGTTAACAGGACCTTTGATGACGTCATAGTCATGTGACCAGTCTGTAAGTCAATGTCTGTACAATATTCACACCAGACTGGTCACATAGCTATGACATCATAAAAAAAGGTAGTTTAGTCAGTGGTGCTTACCGGGGGGGGGCACAGCAATGATCGGACGCGGAAGCAGAAACGGCCGGCAAACAGAGTCTACAGGATGCGTCGTGGGACCTGCAAGTATGGTCATAATGTTCTTTAATAATGTGCTTTTTTTTTACAGCCCCTGGACCCGATCTGGACCCGATCTGTAATATGAGCTTCCAAGAAAAGCTCAGGATCGGTATTGTGTACATGATCACTTTGTGATCTGTACGAGCCCCGATCTTTACAATTCGGGATCGCCCATCACTAGTATTGAAACGTTCCATAATAGTGTGTCATTATTTATCCAACATGGTGAATGCTACAAAAAAAAATAGAAACAACAATGCTAGAATTGTCATTTATACTTAGATCCAGAAATATTTGGACAGTGACCGAATATTTGTGTTTTGAGCTCTGCATGCCATTATTTCTAAGAAGCAATTGAGGTGCAGACTTTCAGGTTTAGTTAGGCTGCTCTCACATCACAACTGACGTGAGAGCAGCCTAAAAGGGGTTTAATAAAAATATCCTGTGATGCGTTTAGGAATCTAAATAATTTTTGTACAAAGGCTTGTCATTTCAGGGGCTGAAAAGTAAATGGACAAATTTCTTTACCATAAATAAAATGTTTATTTTGAATACTTTGTAGAGAATCTGTTACAGGCAATGAAGTCTGGAAGCCATGGATGTCACCAAACACTGGGTTTTCTCCTTTGTGATACTTTCCCGGCCTTTATTGTAGCTGATTTAATTTGTAGCTTGTTTGTGGCTATTACTGCTTTAAAGCATACCCTTTGTTTTAATTTTTAGAGACATTTGCTTCTTTGCCAAAATTCATAAGTCTTTATGAAAATTCTCAATTATGAGGTAAAATTTGTATTCAGTGAAGACTTCCCTATTACTAAAATAGGAGATGGCAGCTGTTATTGATGAGATTCTATGACAATGAAAAGAGGTAGTGTGACGCCCTGGACCCCAGGGGTCACAGGTAACAACACCTACCACATTACACACACCCCCATCCATCCCTTGTGAGGACACATCAGTCACCCGAAAGGGAGACCTGATGCCTTCCTCAGAGCCAGTAGGGCATACCAGGTGGGCTGAGTCAGGCGGAAAGGCACGCCCACCGAGGAGACTACTGTCCTGAGGCAGGAAATACATACAGTTTAGTCAGGAGTTTGGACAGTGACAGGAGGTGTGGAGGAGCAGAGCTGTCAGGGACCCGGGTTGGAGCCTGGGATCCCTGTAATGTTAGGCAGGCAGACGGTGGTGGCCACCTGCAGGAGTACTGGTGCAGCAACCGTCGGAACCGTAGGGATCGGGCCAGGGTTGAAGCCCGCCGACCCTGAACCGGGGAGTCAACCGTTGACCGGAGCACCAGAAACCGGGTACTCAGACCCCGCCCTAGCTTAGAAACCACTGAGTTTAGGCAAATTAACTGATTGCAGTCTGGACCTCACGGGTTTATCCTCACCCAAAGTCCCGAAATAAGGCAAAAGCCCACCGATGGTGAGAGCTATCACTAAGGGCAAAACATCCGACGGGCCAGCGCCTACGGGCAACCGAGGGCTCCTCCGGCAGCTAAATGCCAGGGAGTGGGCTACCACTGTCCAGGCAAGGGAGCCAACAGTCAAACAAGAGGTGCAAGGGAAAGGGGCCACCATCAGCCTCACAAGGGACACAAGCAGCCGACAGCGGGACCCAACCAGACCCGAACTTTGGTTTACCAGTGACTCTGAGTGTGAATTAATCGTGAATACACCAGTACAATCCGGGCACGACACTGCACCGCAGCACGGCACCCTGCACCCTGACAACAACACCGTCGCAAGTCCCCACCGGGCCCCGGGACACACTGCCCCTACCCACGGAGGGGCTAACATTGTTAGGTTGTAAGCTTAAAGCATGGACCTCAAAGGTGGTATTTTCGGAAATACTACCTGTGCCACGAGCCACACCAGAGAGGCAAAGAGAGATCAGGGAGGTTAACAGGTGGCTCAGGAATTGGTGTAGGAAAGAGGGTTTTGGGTTCCTGGAGAATTGGGCCGACTTTTCAGTTGGCTACAGATTCTATGCTAGGGATGGGCTGCATCTTAATGGGGAAGGTGCAGCTCTGCTGGGGCAGAAAATGGCTAGAAGGTTGGAGGAGTGTTTAAACTAGGAATGGGGGGCGAGGGTATTCACTTTATAGAAGGGGAATGTAGTGCAGATAGTGACCAGGGCACAAGTAATGAAATTGGGGGTGGTACGGGGGGAAGGGTTAGGACAGTTAATACAGTAAGCAGGAATACAGGTACAGAGTCATACGTAACGTGCATGTACACTAATGCCCGAAGCCTCACAAATAAGGTGGAGGAATTAGAATTAATATTGTTGGAAGAAAATTATGATATAGTGGGGATATCAGAGACATGGCTGGATGAGAGCTATGACTGGGCTGTTAATTTACAGGGTTATAGCCTATTCAGGAATGACCGTACAAATAAGCGAGGGGGAGGTGTGTGTCTATATGTAAAATCATCCTTAAAACCCATCCTGCGTGACAACATATGTGAGGGTACTGAGAATGTAGAGTCCCTATGGGTGGAGATAAGGGGGGGGAGAATGAATAATAAAATACTGATAGGGGTGTGTTATAAGACGCCGAATATTATGGAAGAGGTAGAGAATCTCCTCATAAAGCAAATTGATAAAGCAGCGAGTCTCGGAGAGGTAATTATTATGGGGGACTTTAACTATCCTGATATAAATTGGGGAACAGAAACTTGCAGTTCCAGCAAAGGAAATAGATTTTTGATAACAATGAAAGATAATTACCTTTCACAAATGGTACAGGACCCCACAAGAGGGGGAGCACTACTAGACCTTGTACTAACCAATAGGCCAGACCGCATATCAAATATACAAGTTGGGGGTTACTTGGGGAATAGTGATCACAAAATAATAAGTTTTCATGTATTCTTTAGTAAGATGTCTAGTAGAGGGGCTACAAGGACACTAAACTTCAGGAAAGCAAATTTTAAACGGTTGAGAGATGATCTTAGTGCAATAAACTGGGATGATGTACTAAGTAATAAAAGTACACAAAGCAAATGGGAGACTTTTATGAGCATCCTGAATAGGGCTTGTGCAGAAAATATACCCTATGGGAACAAACATGCTAGAAATAGGAGGAAACCCCTATGGCTAAATAGAGCTGTAAGGGAAGCAATAAAAGAAAAACAGAAAGCCTTAAAAGAATTAAAGAGGGTAGGTAGTGATGAGGCATTATATAATTATAGAAAATTAAATAAAATATGTAAAAAGCAAATTAAGTTAGCTAAGTTTGAGACAGAGAGACTCATTGCGAGAGAAAGTAAAAATAATCCTAAAATATTCTTTAACTACAAAAACAGTAAAAAACTGAAAAGCGATAGTGTTGGCCCCCTTAAAAATAGTCTTGGTGAAATGGTGGAAGGGGATGAGGGTAAAGCCAACCTGCTGAATGACTTTTTTTCTACGGTTTTTATACAAGAAAATGCCATGGCAGATGACATGACCAGTGATACCATAAATTCACCCTTGAATATTACCTGCTTAACCCAGCAGGAAGTACGCCGCCGCCTCGAAATCACTAAGGTTGACAAATCTCCGGGCCCGGATGGCATACACCCCAGAGTACTACAGGAATTGAGTTCTGTGATAGATAGACCATTATTTTTAATCTTCTCAGATTCCTTAATAACAGGGTCGGTACCGCAGGACTGGCGCATAGCAAATGTGGTGCCAATATTCAAAAAGGGGACAAAAACTGAGCCGGGAAATTATAGGCCGGTAAGTTTAACCTCTACGGTTGGTAAAATCCTTGAGGGTTTCTTGAGAGATGCTATACTGGAGTATCTCAAGAAAAATAACCTTATGACAGAGTATCAACATGGGTTTATGAGGGATCGATCCTGTCAAACTAATTTGATCAGCTTCTATGAAGAGGTAAGTTCAAGTCTGGACCAGGGAAATGCAGTGGATGTTGTGTATATGGACTTTTCAAAAGCTTTTGATACGGTGCCACACAAAAGGTTGGTACATAAAATGAGAATAATGGGGATAGGGGAAAATATGTGTAACTGGGTGAAAAACTGGCTCAGTGATAGGAAACAAAGGGTGGTTATTAATGGTACGTACTCGGACTGGGTCTCAGTTCATAGTGGGGTACCACAGGGGTCAGTATTGGGCCCGCTTCTTTTCAACATATTTATAAATGACCTTGTTGGGGGCATGCGGAGTAGAATTTCAATATTTGCAGATGATACTAAACTCTGCAGGGTAATCAATACAGAGGAGGATAATTTTATATTACAGGGAGATTTATGTAAATTGGAGGATTGGGCTGAGAAGTGGCAATTGAAGTTTAATGTAGATAAATGTAAGGTCATGCACTTGGGTAGAGGAAATAACATTTATGATTATGTACTTAATTGTAGAACACTGGGTAAAACAGACACAGAAAAAGACTTGGGTGTATGGGTGGATGGTAAACTTCACTTTAGTGGACAGTGTCAGGCAGCTGCTGCCAGGGCTAATAAAATAATGGGATGTATTAAAAGAGGTATAAGTGTTCATGAAAAAAATATAGTTCTACCTCTGTACAAGTCACTAGTGAGACCGCACTTAGAATACTGTGTACAATTCTGGTCACCGATATATAAGAAGGACATAGCTGAACTGGAGAGGGTGCAGAGAAGAGTGACCAAGATTATTAGAGGAATGGGTGGGCTGCAATAACAAGACAGGTTATTAAACTTGGGGTTATTTAGTTTGGAAAAACGAAGGCTTAGGGGGGATCTAATCACAATGTATAAATATATGAGGGGACAGTACAGAGACCTTTCCAAAGATCTTTTTACACCTAGGCCTGCGACTGGAACACGGTGGCATCCGCTACGTCTTGAGGAAAGAAGGTTTAATCATAATCACAGACGAGGATTCTTTACTGTACGAGCAGTGAGACTATGGAACTCTCTGCCGCATGATGTTGTAATGAGTGATTCACTACTAACATTTAAGCAGAGCCTGGATGCCGTTCTTGAAAAATTTAATATTACCAGTTATGTAGATTAGATTTTATGACAGGGTATTGATCCAGGGAACTAGTCTGATTTCCGGATGTGGAGTCAGGAAAGAAATTTTTTCCCCATTGGAACTTGTTTGCCACATTGGGGTTTTTTTTGCCTTCCTCTGGATCAACATATTAGGCTACGGGTTGAACTAGATGGACTTAGAGTCTCCCTTCAACCTTAAAAACTATGATACTATGATACTATGAACATCTAGGCTGCGGCCATAACTCCGATCCTGGATGAGCCCCCTTCACTCCAGCCGCAGCGGTGGTGCATCCCATCACCACGACCCGTGGGTGGCTTCACCACCCGTCCGACGACAACGTGGCCCCTGGGCTGCGAACCTCTTCCCACACCACCACCCCACTGCCTCCCCTTAACAGAGCGACATGGCTCTCGGTCCGGAGGCGCTCGTGCCACCGACAACCCGAGCCCGGACCTCGAGCGACTCGACCCGAGCAGCGGAGCGGCCGGGCCCCTCTCAGGGCAGTACACATCGACTCTTCTGGTATCATGAACAGGATTTGGACAGTCCACTTACCTGTGGAAGTGTGCCTTAGAGGTATTCGTCAGCAGCGTCCTGCCGAAAAAGTTGAAGTTCCGCAATCTTGGCGCGAAGGTTTCCCGCTCGAGTCGTCTTCCCCGAGCGGTGAAGGCGCGAAAGTGAAGCCCCGCCCCCGAAAGAGAAAAAAAGGAAAACCAAGGGGGAAGCGGGCGAGGAGGCTGCCTGATGTAACCGAGAAGATAAAAAGGCAGGGTCTCCAGGACCCTGCATCCGTTTCCATTCCTGGACCCCGACAGTGCAGCATGGCGACTCCCGTCCAGCGTCCCGATACCCCGGAGCCTGCGCAAGGAACAGCGGCGTGGGTGAAGGTCCGGACAGAGGAGATGTGTTGCCGCCTCCAGCACCAGGTAAGCTTCCTGGTAGATCACTGGGCGGCGGAGATGGGGGAGATTGTGGCTGCCGTGCGGGGCCATGAGAGGATGATGGTGTTGGCAGGGTGGGAAGGCGACCCACGTCGCTATGCCCTTGAGGAGTCGGCCATCACGGCTGAGGGGCTCGGTCTGCTGCTGCCCGCCATACCGCCTCCTCCATTGCTCGCAGTGGTTGTCGCTGCTCCTCCACCTGATCTCCACCCCCGACACCGGTGGCAGAGTTCGTCCTGGGCGCTCATGGGAATCTGCTTGGGGGGGCTGGCCCGGACCTGCTGTGGAACCCGGTCGTGCTGTGCCCGTTGCCCGAGGGGACCCATTACTGGCCAGCACCTGATCACGAGACAATGCCGGCTGTCCTGGAAGTGACCGCGCCAAAGAGTGCCCAGGCCCCAGCAGTCCATCCGGTCAAGAAGGCCCAGAAGGCAAGGCAAGCCGCTCCAGGGTCGCGGACCTTGGCTGAGGTTCCGCGGCGAGGCAGCTGCAAGGCAGCAGAGCTGGCCACGACACAGCGGTGCTCCCCTTTGAGAGTGCCAATCGTGGTTGACACCGGGGAGCACCAGCTGGGCCAGACCACCACCGCAGTAGACCCCGGGCGGGTGAATGCCCCGTACAGGGAGCGGCAGCCTAGCCAACTGAGCCAGGAGATAGTGGCCAGAGAGAATAGGAGAGAGGAGGTACTTGCCCGTACCATCGAGTGGAAGGAGCACCTAAGGAGCGCTGGATATTGGGTGCGGGGCCCTACATACCAGGGCCAGGTCAGGAGGTTCAACAAGGACAAAGACTGGGGATTTCTGTTCGACCCCGAATTGAATGGAGACATTTTCTTTTCCCGGCGGGATGTGAATGCCCATCTCCCGTTCGGGCACCCAGACCGCGACCTCCTGCCCGGAGATTTGGTGCACTACACCCAGCACCGAGGGAAGAGGGGCTGGTTTGCCCTGGATGTCCGGAGCGGCAGACAGCCTCCTCCTCCACCGTACAGCCCCGATGTGGAGGATGAAGAAGAGTTCCCCGCTGCTGAGTAAAGCTTGTAGCCCGTTGGCTATTGAAAAGGACCCGTCCCCGTTGGGACTTGTGTTTGACCCCCGTTGACAACCCTATTGCGTGAGTGACAGCTCATGGACTAGGCCATGGACTTGCTGGCCACCCAGAAACTATTGGGCTTGTATATATTGCCCTATCTGCCCCTTAACATGCCTTCCCATTCCGTTAGCCTCCGGAGAGGCAGATTGGAGGTAGGACCCGCAGCAGAGCAGGCTGGGGTCCGGTCACCACTGGGACCGGTGACCATCCTCTGGGGAGCCCTTGAACAACTGCCAGGTGCGCCGCACCATACCTGTTTCCACCTGGGTGATCTGGCCATGTTCCTGTTTCCGGACTGGGGAAAAGGGGGGCTGCCCATTTCTTAGGGGCAACATCAAGGCTAGGTTGTTTGGGTGGGAAAGGCGGAAGGACATGAACCCGTTCCGTTAATAAAGTTATGCAACGTTAAAGTAAAATGCCTCCCGTTATGGGAAGACCTGCAAAAATATTATATATTGTACAAATGTTATTATAATTCTAAATGTTTCCTGTTTTACCGTTTTTACAGTTAAAAGAAAAATAAAAATAAACCGGAGTTGGTCGGGCAGCCCGCGGACGGTCTGCATTAAACCAAGGGGGTATGTGATGCCCTGGACCCCAGAGGTCACAGGTAACAACACCTACCACATTACACACACACCCCCATCCCTTGTGAGGATACATCAGTCACCCGAAAGGCAGACCTGATGCCTTCCTTAGAGCCAGTAGGGCACACCAGGTAGGCGGAGTCAGGCGGAAAGGCATGTCCTCCGAGGAGACTACTGTCCTGAGGCAGGAAATACAAACAGTTTAGTCAGGAGTTTGGACAGTGACAGGAGGTGTGGAGGAGCAGAGCTGTCAGGGACCCGAGTTGGAGCCTGGGATCCCCGTAACGTCAGGCAGGCAGGCGGTGGTGGCCGCCTGCAGGAATACCGGTAACGCAACCATCGGAACCGTAGGGACCGGGCCAGGGTTGAAGCCCGCCGGCCTTGAACTGGGGAGTCAACCATTGACCGGAGCACCAGAAACCGGTACTCAGACCCCGTCCTAGCTTAGAATTCACTGAGTTTAGGCAAATTAACTGATTGCAGTCTGGACCTCATGGGTTCATCCTCACCCAAAGTCCCGAAAGAAGGCAAAAGCCCACCAATAACGGGTGAGAGCCACCGCCAAGGGCCAAACATCCGACAGGCCAGCGCCTGCGGGCAACTGAGGGCTCCTCCGGCAGCTAAATGCCGGGGAGCGGGCTACCACTGTCCAGGCAGGGGAGCCAACAGTCAAACAAGAGGTGCAAGGGAAAGAGGTCATCATCAGCCTTACAAGGGACACAAGCAGCCGACTTCGGGAACCGACCAGACCCGAACTTTGGTTTACCAGTGACTCTGAGTGTGAATTAATCGTGAGTACACCAGTGCCATCCGGGAATGACACTGCACCACAGCACGGCACCCTGCACCCCAACAACAAAACCGTCGCCAGTCCCCACCGGGCTCCGGGACACACCGTCCCTACCCACGGAGGGGCTAACATCTAGGCTGCGGCCACAACACCAATCCCAGATGAGCCCCCTTCACTCCAGCCACAGCGATGGTGCATCCCATCACCACGACCCGTGGGTAGCGTCACGACCCGTTCGACGACAACGCGGCCCCCGGGCTGCGAACCTCGTCCCACACCACCACCCCACTGCCTCCCCTTAACAGAGCGACGTGGCCCCTGGTCCGGAGGCACTCGTGCCACCGACAACCTGAGCCCGGACCTCGAGCTCTACTGTACAGCCCTGAGAGGGGCCCGGCCGCTCCGCCGCTCGGGCCGAGCCCCTCTCAGGGCTGTACAGTAGGAGCTAGAGGCAGAGGGAGGAGCTAGAGAAGGGGAAGAGCTAGAGGTAGAGTGAGGAGCTAGAGAAAGAGGGAGGAGCTAGAGGCAGAGCTCTACCCCTCCTCTCCTTTATTTACATAGAGTCTCCACAGTAACAACAAAATTAAAGCAATGGTAACGCTTTCGCAGTGTGTTTTGGTTTAGTCCATCTGTACTGTGATTTGCCATCAAATCAACCTTGCGGCACTTGGTTGGAGCTAAGTAGAAAGTATATTCCTGTACACTTCAGAATTCATCCACTGCTTCCGTCTTCAGTCACATCATCAATAAACACTAGTGACCCAGTGCCATGGAAAGCGATGTATGCTCATACCTTCATAGTGCATCAACCATGATTTACAGAAGATGTGGTATGCTTTGGATCATGTGCAGTTACAAGGCTTGTCTATCTATACTTTCTTCCCACCATTCTGGTAAACTTTTTTTTTAATTTAATCTGTCCAAAGAACGATTTTCCAGAACTGGGCTGGCTTCTTTAGATGTTTATGGCAAAGTCTATTTTGGCCTTTCTATTTTTCAGGCTGGTTAAGGGTTTGCACCTTGTGGTTAACCTTCTGTATTTGCTCCCATAAAGTCTTTATGGTAGACTTAGATATTGAAACACCTACTCCCTGGAGAGTGTTTTTCAGAATTTGGATGTTGTGAAGGGGTTTTATTTCATCATGGAAAAAATTATGCAATCATCCACCACTATTGTGTTATGTTGTCACCCAAACTCCCCAGTGGTCTCCTTTTTTTGCAGAATATAAAAATGGAATTAATGGTGCTCTATAAATTAATAATTATATTGTATCAAACTGTTGATTTGGCCACATTTCTGCTATCTCACTTATGGATTTCCTCTCATTTTTCAACATAATGATGATCTGTTTTTCTACCATTGGGAGCTCCTGTGACTACATGTTTTGGGTTCACAGCAAAAGCTTTGAAATGCGAATACCACACCTGGAATCAGCTGCAGACCTTTTTCCTGATAATTGATGGAATAATGAGTGAATAACTTATACAGCCAATTAGGTATTTTTTGAGATAATTGTCTGATAACGTTTGGTGCCTTGAATAAGAGGCAGCTGTATATCAAAAAGGTATACTTTATAAACCCTTACTCTAATTAGGATGTGATTGCCCTTAAATTAAAACTGAGAGTCGGCATTTTAAGCCGGTATTAATTATATAACTGTGTTATTTTTCTGAGTTTCTGAGCAGTATATATATATATATATATATATATATATATATATATATTAGTGATTTTCTTGTGGAAAAGAATATATGATATAAATTGACTGTCAATCGTACTTACCCAAACTATAAAATTATATTAGTTGACCTGTACAATGCACTCTGTAAGAACAATATGTAAAAAGACAATGGTAGTCTTTCTGGAATTACAACCAGCTTCACATTACAATGTAATAAAAAAGTAATTAAAAACTTGCGATCTCCCTAAAAGTGAAAAACTAAAGTTGTGCCTCAAAACAAAAATCTTCATATAGCAATATCTATGGAAAAATAATAAAAAGGTCTCAGAATATGGCACCCACCTCCTCTCAAATTATTAAATGTGATTTTTTTTTTAATAAAAGTAGTATTTATTTGCTATTGTCATTATTGTATCGACTTGCATAAAAAAGTTAATCTGTTTACCAAAAGAAGACAGAATTGTTGTCTTTTTGTTCCTTTTCCCTCCAAAAAAGTATGTCCATCAAAAGATAAGCTCTTATACAACTAAAAAACTGTAAGAAAAGAAAATCAGAAAGTCATATGTGCAAATAAATGTTACTGCTAAAAACTAGGTCTTTTTATGCAAAAAAATGAGCCCTCATACAGCTCTATTGGACAAAAAAATATGTCTCTCAGATTATGACTAGTATAGTGCATGGTGAAGTTATTGAAGGAGTAAATATTTCTCCAAAATCTTGCTGTATGCCGAGGAAAGTAAGATAGGATAGAACTAAATCCCAGCACTATAGGTTTTGATGAACTGCACCTTGCTAGCAGTGCATATAGCTAGTCATAGGCGGACTCGCAGATAACCGGGACCCGTAGGTCTAACCAGATTAAGTAAAAAAATCCGGTTTTGGCCCAGGATTGATCCTGGATATATAGCTGGACCCTGGTTTCAGTATAAGTCTATGGGGACCAGAATCTGGCGAGTGCAAATGGTGGTAGAAGGGATAGGGAGATAGGACCAAGTGGGCTATACTTATCGAGTCTCCAGCATGGCTGTAACTGCTTTTGAGCCACTCACTCTTCTTCCCAGGACTGTTGTGAATACATATGAATTAGATTCCAATTTGGGGCTCCCTCTTGTGGTCAGTGCTGGTAGTGCAGTTGACTTGCTAAATGGAAACTAGACAGCTGAGTAGGATTTGCAATCATTTGGTTTGGGCCTATAAAACTATGCAGCTTCCTTTTGTTCCTTGCCGGTGCTTAATTGTATTTCCTGTGTGCAAAGGACATCCTGAAACCAGCCCTTTTCTCTGTGTCTACCAGTACTCTTCTCAGATAAGTTTGTTTTTGTACTTTTGCTTTTGGTTTTCACTTTCTTGTCATTTTGCCTTTGTGGAGTTCTTGGTGGTATTGGATTATTCGCTGCTGGGAGTATCTGTGTACCTTGCTCCATGTTCTGTTATGTATTGAGTTGTCATGCTTGATACAATATTCAGTCCTCTCTCTATATCAGTGTTTTTCTTGGATCCCAGTAACATCAGAGTCCTGATATTGCGGGGGAGAGCCTGTTCAGGCTTAGTATTTTTTCCATGTCGTGTGTGCTGGTATTTATTAGGGTTTTTACGGCTGCAGTCAGTGCGCTTTCCTATTCTGTCCTATGCAGATAGTTTGGGCCTCATCTTTGCTGAATCTATTCTCTAGCTACGTATTGTGTTTTCCTATATCACCGTAATCTTTACACATGGAGGGCTATCTATATCTTTGGGGACTACTCCGAGGCAGATTAGCTTTTCTTAATTTCTTTCTGTTAGAATATTTAGTTCTCCGGCTATGTCGAGATGACTAGGTCATCGTAGGCTCATCCCACGGCTACTTCTAGTTGTGTGTCAGTATTAGGTCTGCAGTACGTTAAGTTTCCAGCCACTCTGGTTATTTTTTGGGTTTCTGAGTTATTGCATTTTGATCCAACTCGGTCACTGGATCATAACACAGGACGCTCATTTCCTTTATTGCATAAGCACTGCTTTCCCAGCCTAAAGGCATTTGTGATTGGTTGCAGTCAGACACACCCCCACCCTGAGTAGCCGTCTGTCAGTTGACTGCTTCCAATCACAGATGCTGTGTTCGTCTATTTGTAATGTCCTTGAGGTGGATTCACTGGACCGTGCACCGGATTCCCCCAGTGAGGCAACCCGGAGCTAACCCCTATACAGGGACTGTCCGATCACCCCACCATAGGGCCTAGATACACGGTAGCCGAAACACTAGGGGTACGGGATCAGAGTCCTTCAGGGATCTTGTACGGGAATCTCTCTGAGTCCAACGAACACCGGAGGCTGGACGGATGACTGTAACCGTATTCAGGTGCCGGGTAGGAACCGCAGATGGGGTCCGGGTCTAGCGAGACGTGAAGGCTGATGTTACCAGGTGAAGTCGGGGATCGGTGATTGATTCAGGCTGACGGTGGATGGCGGGATCCTCAGCAGACGGTCACTGGGAGACTTCCTGGGGAATCAGCAGTCAGGACCAGGTTAAGGTGGCAGGACGGGTTCTGCGGAAGAGACAGAGTTAAACAGGGGCAAGGCACAAAGGGACCTGAACAGCTAGCTATGGGAACACGTTGATCAGGCACCGCCCACATGGAAAGGAAGTCCTAATATACCCTGAAACCTGTAATTGACCATATCCTGTTTACGGGAGGCTGGCCCTTTAAGAGGATGGGAGTGAGCGCGCGCGCACCCTAATGCGCATGCGCGAGGCTCGTGTGCCGGAGACCAAAGCAGGAAGCGGTGCAGGAGATGCAGGGCAACCAGACAGAGTGTCCTGGGTCGCAGGGGGATGCCGGGACCAGCGGACAGGAGGCACGGAGGACGCAGAGGAGGGAGAGTGAGGAGGGCAGCCGCTGGCAGAAGGACCGGGGACCGGAGCGGTGAGTGACAGACGATGCCAGGACCCGGGGAGCGTGACACTATTGTGGTATAAAAATAAAATATTTGGTGTAGGATACCCCAATATTATGATACCAAACACAGATAAAGCCTACAGCTACATGCAGCAGCCCCCAGCATTTTGCTTATCTTGGCAGCATATCAAAATAAGAGAAACCACATGCAGTTTTTTTTTTGTTTTTTTTTAATCTATATATATAATTGCCTTATTCTGTCTGTCTGTCTGTCTGTCTGTCTTCCTCCAAAATTGTGTCCTTACGGTGACACTAAGCTGATTGGCCGCTGGGCTCGCCATGGCCCCGCCCCCCGCACGGATTGGCCGCTTGCCCAGGCTCTGCCCGCACACTGATTGGCCGGCCGCTCGCCCAGGCTCCGCCCCCCACACGGATTGGCCTCTCGCCCCGGCACCCTGCACGCATTGGCAACTCGGCCACGCCCCGCCCCCCTCATGCAATGTACGCTCGCTCTGGCCCCGCCCCCCGCATGCATTCCCCGAACCGACACGTAGCCACGACTCCCAGGTGAGTACTGTACCCCCGGGAGCCCACATCAGCGTACGCCGCCAACCCAGCCGACACATACCCTCGCATTGCTGGGGTTGCCGCCGTATGCTGGTGTGGGCTCCCGTGCGAGCGGGGGACGGGGTACGCTGGTAACCATGGTAGCATAGTTACCAGCGCATCAAGGTCCTGCAGCGGTGGAACATACACACGCATACACATAACAACACACACACACATCAGATCACACTCACTCTCACACACACATCACATCGCATCCACACACTCACAACATCCCGGGATATCGCTTGCTTCTTGGCGGCGATACTGTGCAGTGACCTTACAGGACCTGCCGGAGGATCACATGGCCAGAAGCATGTGGTATCTCCGGATGTTGTGAGTGTGAGCGCGTATGTGCAATATCGTCAGTGTGTGTGAGAGTGTATGCGATCGGATGTGTGTGAGTGTGTTCTGATGGTGTGAGTGTGTGTGTGTGTGAGTGTGTTCTGATGTGTGAGTGTGTGTGTGTGTGAGTGTATGCGATCGGATCTGTGAGTGTCGGCAGAGGAGCACGGTGTGCTGGGGGAGGCTGGGAGGAGAGAGGCTGAACCTGGGGAAGGCTGGGAGGGGGAGGCTGATGCTGGGGGAGGCTGGGAGGGTGTAGGCTGATGCTGGGGTAGGCTGATGCTGGGGGAGGCTGGGAGGGTGTAGGCTGATGCTGGGGGAGGCTGAGAGGAGAGAGGCTGATGCTGGGGGAGGCTGGGAGGAGAGAGGCTGATGCTGGGGGAGGCTGGGAGG
Source organism: Anomaloglossus baeobatrachus (assembly GCF_048569485.1). Classification (NCBI taxonomy): domain Eukaryota; kingdom Metazoa; phylum Chordata; class Amphibia; order Anura; family Aromobatidae; genus Anomaloglossus; species Anomaloglossus baeobatrachus. The sequence goes on along the minus strand of NC_134354.1, from coordinate 171,643,725 downwards.
GAGAGGCTGATGCTGGGGGAGGCAGGGAGGAGGGAGGCTGGGAGTAGAGAGGCTGATCCTGGGGAAGGCTGGGAGGGGGAGGCTGATGCTGGGGGAGGCTGGGAGGAGAGAGGCTGATGCTGGTGGAGGCTGGGAGGAGAGAGGCTGATGCTGGGGGAGGCTGGGAGGAGAGAGGCTGATGCTGGGGGAGGCTGGGAGGCGAGAGGCTGATGCTGGGGGAGGCTGGGAGGGGGAGGCTGATGCTGGGGGAGGCTGGGAGGGTGTAGGCTGATGCTGGGGTAGGCTGATGCTGGGGGAGGCTGGGAGGGTGTAGGCTGATGCTGGGGGAGGCTGGGAGGAGAAGGCTGATGCTGGGGGAGGCTGGGAGGGAGAGGCTGATGCTGGGGGAGGCAGGGAGGAGGGAGGCTGGGAGTAGAGAGGCTGATCCTGGGGAAGGCTGGGAGGGGGAGGCTGATGCTGGGGGAGGCTGGGAGGAGAGAGGCTGATGCTGGAGGAGGCTGAGAGGAGAGAGGCTGATGCTGGGGGAGGCTGGGAGGAGAGAGGCTGATGCTGGGGAGGCTGGGAGGTGAGAGGCTGATGCTGGGGGAGACTGGGAGGGGGAGGCTGATGCTGGGGGAGGCTGGGAGGAGGGAGGCTGGGAGGGGGGAGGCTGAGAGAAGAGAGGTTGATGCTGGGGGAGGCTGAGGCTGGGAGGAGAGAGGCTGATGCTGGGGACAGAGAGGCTGATGCTGGGAGGAGAGAGGCTGATGCTGGGAGGAGAGAGGCTGATGCTGGGGGCAGAGAGGCTGATGCTGGTGCAGCATGGGGGATGGAGCACGATGGGGGGTGCGCAGCATGAGGGATGGAGCACGATGGGGAGTGCGCAGCATGGCGGATGGAGCACGTTTGGGAGTGCACAGCATGGCGGATAGAGCACGTTTGGGAGTTCGCAGCATGGCGGATGGAGCACGTTTGGGAGTGCGCAGCATGGCGGATGGAGCACGTTTGGGAGTGCGCAGCATGGCGGATGGAGCACGTTTGGGAGTGCGCAGCATGGCGGATGGAGCACGTTTGGGAGTGCGCAGCATGGCGGATGGACCACGTTTGGGAGTGCGCAGCATGGCGGATGGAGCACGTTTGGGAGTGCGCAGCATGGCGGATAGAGCACGATGGGGGGTGCGCAGCATGGGGGATGGAGCACGATGGGAGATGCACACCTCCCCCCAACACACACACACACACAACACACCACACACACACTGGGAAACACAAACACCGCCCTACACAGACACCCACACACACAGAGAACGCTGCACACACACAACACCCAACACACAAACACCGCGGCATACATAAATATACGCACATACCACGCAACACACACACAATGCACAAAACATACCTCCCCCCAAAACACACCACACCCACACAAACCTCACAACACACACACACAACGCTACAGACACACAGCGCTCCACAAACAACGCAACACACGCAACACACATACAACAACGCTCTCACCCCCCGCCACACCCAGACAACACCCAGAACATGTACAGCGTCTTACACAAACACTTGGTAACCACAGACAACAACATCTATATATATATATATATATATACATATATATATATATATAAAACAAAAATCATACATTAACTACACAATACGTAAATTGTAGAATACCCGATGCGTAGAATCGGGCCACCTTCTAGTATTTAAATAAATACTTAAAAAAACTGACATGCTTTTCTGCGCTAATTTTAATACCCTACCAAGATAAGGTCCGACAACTGGGGGCTGGTATTGTCAGGCTGGGGAGACCCATGCTTATTGAGCCCTCCCAGCCTAAAAATAGCAGCCTCCATTAGATGTGATAATCCCAGCACAATTCCCAATTTCCTTTGTGCAGTCTTAATCGGGATGATAGGGGATTAATTGCAGCTCACAGGTGTCACTAAAGATCACTGATGAAAACTTGGATTAATGTAAACTTTTTATTCTTGCACAAAAGTTTACAAAAAAAAAAAAGAATAATAAGTTTACATTAATCCAAGTTTTCATCAGTGATCTTTGGCGCGGTTTACAAAGCCCCGTTCCACAATCTCTCTCTGTTATCAGCCACCTGGGGTACTGCTGCCGTTGATCTGGATTTATGCTGTTACAGGAGTTGTGCCTTTCACAACCCTCCTTGGTGAGTAGGATTATCCTTTCTGTCATCCCCTGTTTGTCAGGGTAAGACCCTATTGTGCTTCTTTTTTAACAGGTTTTCTTCTAGATGATGACTTCAGGCAGAGACTGTGCAGTGATCAATGGTAATGTCACTCAGGTAAGTTGTGGGCCCAGCTGGAGGTTCCCACAACTATCCACCTGTGACCGCAGGTAACCTGACCTCAGGGAACCTCAATGAATTCAATGATCCCACCTGAGGTGAAATTACTGCGTTTTAAACCCGCTTTACATGCTGTATCTTACGATGTGTCAGCGGGGTCACGTCATAAGTGACGCACATCCGGCATCGTAAGGTACATTGCAGTGTGTGACAGGCACTTGCGATTGCGATTGAACAAACATCCGTTAATCGCATGCACGTCGTTCATTCCTCATGAATTGAACATGAGGTTGTTCAATGTTCCAGAGAGCAGCACACATCGCAGTGTGTGACACCCTGGGAACATTGAACAGATCTTACCTGCGTCCCACGGCTGCAGCCGGCTATGCGGAAGGAAAGAGGTGGACGGGATGTTTACGTCCCGCTCATCTCCGCCCCTCCGCTTCTATTGGCCGGCTGCCTCGTGACGTGGATGTGACACCGAACATCCCTCCCACTCCAGGAAGTGGACATTCGCCACCCACATCGAGGTCGTATGGACGGGTAAGTACGTGTGACAGGGTTAATCGTTTGTCCGGCACGTTCAACAAATTGAATGTGCCACACATACGATGGGGGCGATGCAAATCGCATACGATATCGTATGCGAAATTGCAACGTGTAAAGCAGGCTTAAAGAAGTTACCTGAGATCAAGTGATCTGCGGTCACAGGTGGAGGTCTGTGGGAACCTCCAGCTGTGCCCACAACTTACCTGAGGGACTTCACTGCTGATCACTGCAGCTCAGTCTTTGCCTAAATTTCACAACAGAAATCCCAAAATAATTACTTTACTATCTATAATAAAACCATTGTCTCGCAGTGTGAAGACAAAGAGATGGAATAACTGACCTGTAGTGACAGTACGTGTGTGTGGCCCGCACCCCAATACGTGTTTCACTCCCTGCTTCTTAATGAAGCATTTGGACAGCTGCTAATCACTGAGTCACACTGTAGACTTGTCGGACAGGTGTGTCCACAGGGGCTTCTACCCAACGGCTGTCTTGAAATTGCAGATATCTGCCTATGTGCGCATAAACGATTAGAAAATGACAAAGAATACACAACAATGCATTAGCCCGGGTTCCACTTGTTGTAGACAATATGGTCTTGCTCAAATCACCTGATTGGGCTATATTAGGCACAACTTCTATGTTGATATAGATACCAGCAGCTGCTCCATATGCTGTAAGGAATGCAGTAATAGAAGACAGTATATGGATAAATCTGCTGTGCTACTGGCCAGAAAAGATACCCAGAGAAGGTGAGGGAAAAGAAAGAGAGCAGTTTTATTACTCAACACAATTCAGAGTTGAAGACGCTTCTTCCTAAGGAAAGAAAAAAACACTGGATATATTTTTTAACCAGCAGTGCAGCTGATTTATCTGTATACTCCCTTCTATTACTTCATGCGTGTCAATTCATGGCGGCTGGTGGGCAAAAGTGACCAGAAATCTGCCTGTCCGATTAGTCTACAGTGATCATTGGTCCCCGTCTGGCTATTAAATTATGTTTTTCTCCAAAATACCACAGTATTTCAAAGCAAAACCTACCTCACTGAGATAATGAAGCCAGTGCCAGATACATATGATCAATATACACAGAATCCCTGAAGTATCAAAATCAGACAATTTACAGATTGTGGGCTACACCATGATCGTTCTGAGTGGAGTGGACCACTAACCATACATAAATCCTACAAAAGACATTTGGAGTCATAGGTACAAGTTAAAAAAAGGGGTAACTTTATCTTTTAACAATGAAATGACATAAATAGGTAAAATACATAAATAGGATGAGACTTAAGGGGGCTTTACATCGCTAGCGATATCGCTTGTGAAAGCACCCGCCCCGTCATTTGTGCATCACGGGCAATTGCTGCCCATGGTTCACAAAATCATTAGGAGCCGTCACACGGACCTACCTGCCTAGCAACGTCGCTGTTGCCAGCGAACCGCCTCCTTTCTAAGGGGGCGGTTTGTGCGGCATCACAGCGGCGTCACTAAGCAGCCGCCCAATAGAAGCGGAGGAGAGGAGATGAGCAGCCGTAACATCCCGCCCACCTCTTTCCTTCCTCATTGCCGGCGGCCGCAGGTGAGCTGTAGTTCGTCATTCCCGAGGCGTCACAAGTAGCGATGTGTGCTGCCTCGGGAACGACGAACAACCTGCGTCCTCAACAATCAACGATTTTTTTAAAAGGAATGACGTGTCAATGATGGACGATTAGGTGAGTATTTTCTATCGTTAACGGTCGCTCGTACGTGTTACACGCAAAGACGTTGCTAACGATGCCAGATGTGCATCACGGAATCCATAACCCCGGCAATATATCGTTAGATATGTCGTTGCGTGTAACGGGGCCTTTAGGTGGACAATAGGTAGATCGAGAAATCACACACAAAATAAGGAGAGGTGGTACAGTTAATAACAGTAAATAATTTAGAATAGACAGGGACATATAGCCTAAGTAGAAATATATTTATATACAGTTAGGTCCAGAAATATTTGGACAGTGACACAATTTTCGCGAGTTGGGCTCTGCATGCCACCACATTGGATTTGAAGTGAAACCTCTACAACAGAATTCAAGTGCAGATTGTAACGTTTAATTTGAAGGTTTGAACAAAAATATCTGATAGAAATTGTAGGAATTGTACACATTTCTTTACAAACACTCCACATTTTAGGAGGTCAAAAGTAATTGGACAAATAAACCAAACCCAAACAAAATATTTTTATTTTCAATATTTTGTTGCGAATCCTTTGGAGGCAATCTCTGCCTTAAGTCTGGAACCCATGGACATCACCAAACGCTGGGTTTCCTCCTTCTTAATGCTTTGCCAGGCCTTTACAGCCGCAGCCTTCAGGTCTTGCTTGTTTGTGGGTCTTTCCATCTTAAGTCTGGATTTGAGCAAGTGAAATGCATGCTCAATTGGGTTAAGATCTGGTGATTGACTTAGCCATTGCAGAATGTTCCACTTTTTTGCACTCATGAACTCCTGGGTAGCTTTGGCGGTATGCTTGGGGTCATTGTCCATCTGTACTATGAAGCGCCGTCCGAACAACTTTGCGGCATTTGGCTGAATCTGGGCTGAAAGTATATCCCGGTACACTTCAGAATTCATCCGGCTACTCTTGTCTGCTGTTATGTCATCAATAAACACAAGTGACCCAGTGCCAATGAAAGCCATGCATGCCCATGCCATCACGTTGCCTCCACCATGTTTTACAGAGGATGTGGTGTGCCTTGGATCATGTGCCGTTCCCTTTCTTCTCCAAACTTTTTTCTTCCCATCATTCTGGTACAGGTTGATCTTTGTCTCATCTGTCCATAGAATACTTTTCCAGAACTGAGCTGGCTTCATGAGGTATTTTACAGCAAATTTAACTCTGGCCTGTCTATTTTTGGAATTGATGAATGGTTTGCATCTAGATGTGAACCCTTTGTATTTACTTTCATGGAGTCTTCTCTTTACTGTTGACTTAGAGAATAGAGACAGATACACCTACTTCACTGAGAGTGTTCTGGACTTCAGTTGATGTTGTGAACGGGTTCTTCTTCACCAAAGAAAGTACGCGGCGATCATCCACCACTGTTGTCATCCGTGGACGCCCAGGCCTTTTTGAGTTCCCAAGCTCACCAGTCAATTCCTTTTTTCTCAGAATGTACCCGACTGTTGATTTTGCTACTCCAAGCATGTCTGCTATCTCTCTGATGGATTTTTTTCTTTTTTTTCAGCCTCAGGATGTTCTGCTTCACCTCAATTGAGAGTTCCTTAGACCGCATGTTGTCTGGTCAAAGCAACAGCTTCCAAATGCAAAACCACACACCTGTAATCAACCCCAGACCTTTTAACTACTTCATTGATTACAGGTTAACGAAGGAGACGCCTTCAGAGTTAATTGCAGCCCTTAGAGTCCCTTGTCCAATTACTTTTGGTCCCTTGAAAAAGAGGAGGCTATGCATTACAGAGCTATGATTCCTAAACCCTTTCTCCGATTTGGATGTGAAAACTCTCATATTGCAGCTGGGAGTGTGCACTTTCAGCCCATATTATATATATAATTGTATTTCTGAACATGTTTTTGTAAACAGTTAAAATAACAAAACTTGTGTCACTGTCCAAATATTTCTGGCCCTGACTGTACATCACAATCAGCGATAAGAAAAATGCACCCAAATTACCTACCCATTGCTCCCAGTGTGTGACCTTGAACCAATAGGCCTGACGTGCACTTCGCGTGGGCTTCCTCAGATGGCTGTAGATCATGATACCTAAGCAGCAATGCCCCGCACATGAGGTAAGACACATGACTATATCAGGAGAACTACACTACATTTTTAATTGGAGATATTTGCAAATATTATTATTATTACTACACTACAACTACTATATATTGGGATAGGCTCTAGGAGATCAGAATACTCCTTTAACCCTATTTCACATATTTGACATACGTGGATTAATTATAGACTGCAATGTCTGGTGTGTCCGCAGGGCTCTTGACCCAAACTCAGCAGCTCCTATATGTCTATTAGGCACCTGAGCTAAGGTCTGGAGACCAGCAACCGGTCTGGACATTGCTCTTATACTCAGACTGTGAATGTCGGATGTTTGTTCCCCCCTTGCTATTTTATTATCACTATGGCCCTTTTTGTCATTGGCACTTTCAGACATCTATACTAGGGCTAAGTGGATCCGGACTGTAAAAGTCTGGATCCGCACGGTTTCAAAGACGCCCGGGTACCTGACCCGGGCCCAAAATTTCAGGTGCACGATCTGGATCTTGCACTGGGATAAATAATAGAAAAATAAAGAAAAACAGAATTAAAACAGCGTTTCATTCTTACTAAGACTCGGTGTTATGGCAGCACACTGCTTCCGGGTCGCACATTCACTTCCTATACTGTAAAATAGGCTCATCACATACACACCTTTCCGTGCTTTCTCCGCCCACTGGCCATCCTGTCGTCTGGGTTTGGTTGCAGTCAGACGTGCTCCTAGCCTGTGACTGCTTGCAGTCATTGCTCCTCTCGGCTCATAGGCTACACTCACAGCCGGCGGTCATTCACTATGGTTGCTAGCTGTGAGATGTAGCAGAGCTGGATGTGTCATCGTGGGACCTCGTGTGAATTACGCCGGACCTGCAGGGCGTTGGGGGTTAATAAAGTGGTGAAGGAGGGTGTGTTTTTGTATTTTATTCCAAATAAATGATTTTCTTCTTTGTTTGTGCTTATTTAATTTTATGTACAGGTTAATGATGCAGGTATCTCCTAGACGCCTGTGCCATCACGAACCTAGGGTTTAGTAGCAGCTGTGCACTGTTATTAACCCCTGCTATTACCCCAATTGCCACCGCTCCCAGGCAATTTAGGAAAAGCCAGTAAAGCACCGGGATTGTCACATCTAATTGATGCAGCAATACCTGGTGGCTGCAGGCTAAGAATACTAGCCCCCAGCTGGCTTTATCATGCGCTGGGGATGAAAATTGGGGGGGAAAAGCATATAATTTTTTTAAGTAAAATAAAAAATGCAAATTTGGTTCTGAAATCTGGTGCAGACGATTTCAACACCAAATGTGCACCTCCTGGCACAAAACCACGACAAAAATCGCAGCAAAAAGCCGAAACAAAAAACTGCAGCAAAAACCACGGCAAAAAATAAGCGTCAAAAAACACATTTTTTTCCCAGGAGGTGTAGATTTGTGGCAGGAATATGGGGTAAATATTTCAACACCAAATCTGCATCTCTTGGCTAAAAAACCTGCGATTTTCTGCTAGGAGATACAGGTCTGTGAACTTAGCGACCTCCACCTGAGGTCAGCTTACCTGCGATCACAGATGAAGGACCGTGGGAACCTCCAGATGTAAACACAAATAACCTGAGTGATGTCACTGTTCATTGCGCAGCTCATTCATTCTCTGGAGCTCACAGCAAGCGGTCAAGCTTTATGGCTGCTCGTTGTGATATTCAGATGTAGCAGAGCTGAATATCCGTGGGACCTCGTGTGGATTATGTCAGACCTGCAGGGTGTTGGGGGTTAATAAAGTGGTGAAGGAGGGTGTGTTTCTGTATTTTTTTTTCCAAATAAAGGATTTTTCTCTGTGCCTGTGCTTATTTACTTTCATTTACAGGTTAATGATGCAGACATCTCACAGACGCCTTTGCTGTCACTAACCTAGGGTTTAGTAGCAGCTATGCTCTGTTATTAACCTCTCATTACCCGAATTGCCACTGCTCCAGGGCACCGATAAGAGTCGGTGAAGCACCGGGATTGTCACATCTAATGGATGTGGCAATACTGGGCGGCTATGGGCTGAGAATACCAACCCCCAGTTGGCTTTATGTTGGCTGGGGATGAAAATTAGGGGGGACTGCATGTCGTTTTTTTTAAATTATTTATATATATATATATATATATATATATATAAAAAAAAAAAGCCGCATGCGATTTCTCTTAGGCCGGAGTCACACTTGCGAGGGACTCGTACGAGTCTGACATCGCATCAACGGCACAGCCGCACACTCTTCTGACAGGAGCGTGCATGTGTTTCTTGGTTCATTCACGCTCATGTTCAGAGAGCGGCAGGCAATGCTGGGTGATATCATGCCAGATTTATACGAGTTTTACAGCACATCACCGGCACAGCTGCACACACTTCTGACAAGAGCGTGCATGTGTTTCTGTGTATATGCACACTCATGTTCAGAGAGCGCAGGCTGTGCCGACTAATATCATGCCAGACTTGTACGAGTCTGACATCGCATCACTGGCACAACCGCGCACACTTATGACAGGAGTGTGCATGTGCTTCTGTCTACATGCACGCTCATCATACTGACCAGCAGATACTTGCACTGCTTTCCCCGGCCACCGGCCGTCCAGCTGCCTGTGATTGGTTGTAGTCAGCTGAAACGCTTCTACTCAGGGTGGGGCCGCATCTAACTGCAACCAATTACACATGCCAGTGGGCAGGCAAAACAATGAATATTGAATTGTGAGCTCCGGAAGGGAAATGTGTGACCCGGAAGGAGTTTTCCGCCATGACACCGCCTGTTTGAATATATTATGCGCACTCCTACCCCCTATCCCTTCCATCAACGTTTTTAATCTCCCGTTTCTGGTCCCCATTGACTTATATAGGCACCGGATTCCGGAGCGGATCAGACTTTTTTTTTTTTTTTAATTCAGTAATGATCTGCTGGTCCCGGTTTTTGGCCCATTCTTTCAGCTCTAATTTATACAGATTCTTGCAAATTATATTGTCCAATTCTAAAAAAAATATAATTTAATTCATTTTATAAATCAATTCTGTAATCCCTGTATTGTTGTTAAAATCCTGAATTTTGGACCTACATAATGTATGTTTCACCCGGATATAAAAACCATTTGGCACAACACTGAGATGTTGCAGGCTGTGTTGGAGTTCCGACATGTTTCTCATTTATCCTTTGTAGAGCTACATTTTGTATTACAAGCAATAGCTTTCATATGCTTTCAATAAGAACATGAGTTTGCAGCTGCAGTTATCTTTTGCAGTACATAAATTTCATGAAGACCATATTTTTTTCTCCTTAACAAAGACCTGTGAGACTTACCATACTTCAAGACCTTACACCGAGTAATAACCTTTAACCCATATTGCAGCACCCAGAAGAAAGAAATCTTCACTCCGTTTAGTAGATCAGAGAGCACCTGTTGGAAACATCTGTAAGAATGTCAGTATTTTTAATTGGTCTCACTGAGATACGACTGCAATACACCTTTAAAGACTACAAAGACTTTCTGCTGGCCCTAAATAAAAAACAGCTCTATGTGCTAGCATGGTAATAAGAAATGCACATGGAGTCACTGAGTCATAAGGTGACGGTGGGCTCGTTTAAACATGCCGCACTCAGGGAGGGTTAACAAAGCTTTATTTTTGTCTGTTATGACATCATTTGGGTATTTTTATTACACAAAACTATAGTATGGATTTTCACAGTAGTCAACACACGGGCTTAAAGGTTTTTAAAGTGGATATTCAAGCAGACAATGTTTTGTCAGCTGCTGGTTAACTTCAACAATGCCATGCCTATTTCCATGCTCAGCCCTATTACCGAATTAAAAGGAGAAACAATGCCCTTGAATAGATTTAGCCTATGTAACATGTACTATAGCTTTTTATGGTCTTTTTGCTGGTGATGTAATCATATTTAATATTCTAATAAAAAAAGACTTTCTATTTCATCCATTATGTACAATACACCTGCTATTTTAATTGTTTCCGTAATATGAGAATTATTTATCACTAGCTGTAGTACCCGGGCGTTGCCCAGGATAGTAACTGTCTCTCTGTCTTTCTCCCAGTCTCTGTCTGTGTGTTGCTGTCTGTCTGTCTCTCTGTCTGTGTCTTTCTTTGTATGTCTGTGTCTATGTCTCTGTCTTTATTTGTATCAGTCTATCTGTCTCCATCTCTGCATCTGTCTTTCTCTCTCTATCTCTGTGTCTCTATATGTGTGCCTGTCTGTCTCTCTCTTTCCCCGTCTGTCTCTTTCCCCGTCTGTCTTTATCTGTCTCTTTCCCCATCTGTCTCTTTCCCCGTCTGTCTCTTTCCAAGTCTGTCTCTTTCACCGTCTGTCTCTGTTCAAGTCTGTCTCTTTCCAAGTCTGTCTCTTTCCAGGTCTGTCTCTTTCCCCATCTTTCTCTTTGACTGTCTGTCTCTTTGCCCATCTGTCTCTTTGCCCATCTGTCTCTTTCCAGGTCTGTCTCTTTGCCCGTTTGTCTCTGTCTGTGTCTCTGTCTGTCTGTCTGTCTCTTTCTGTCTCCATCCGTCTCCTCACCGACATCTTATTACCTCACACATAAGCTTCTTATACTAACAGTTTATTTTGTTCCTATAGCAACCACTGAACAGTTGCTATTAATACAACCTTTAGCTGACCGCTCCATTCAGTTTAATGGAGGCAGGATTTTGGAGAGTAATTGTAAAGCGCGGGGTTAAATTTTCCCATCAAAACATAGTCTATGACGTTCCCTGAGTCACATGGGTTTTCTGTGCAAATTTCGTGATTGTAAATGCGACGGTGCAAATTCCTTTAGCGGACATACACACACACACACACACACACACACACACACACACACACATACATACATACAGTGAGCTTTATATATTAGACTAGTACTTTAACCTTTCATTTGTCATATATTTTGGGGGTATTTTGACTTTATTTACTTTTATTATTTTCATTTTGCATTACTAAATTTGTAAATTTGTAGTATAATAATAGTAATCATTTATGGTTTGTAATAGACAATATATTAGTAATTGCAATTAACTAGTAAAGTGACTGTCACATGGTATGATGGGATTACTAGAAACATAAAGCATAAACTGACCCTCAGGCTAGGGCAATCCTGGCTGACCCGGATTCCAGAGATGCATCTGAAGGTGATGATGTTGGGCCGCCTTCCCTATCCAAGCTTCTGAATGACCCTGGTCTAGTAGCTCCCTTCTCTCCACCCATGAGAGGGTTGGGGCAATTAAACAGATGGGGGAAAACCAAAACTCAAACTCACAGCAATCAGTCAAAGAATTATAGACAATACATATTCAGGAGGAAACTAAAGGAAGGGAGGGAAAAATCAGGCAACAAGTATTTCCACAACACACCAAACAGCACACTGACGTTCACCAGAAACTTGATATCAAAGCACAAGGACCGGTATAAAGCTATCATCGGCATTGGAGACCAGACTCCACGATCTTAAAAGGGGCCGAGGTGAGTGTGATAGGTCTTCTGCAACATGTGACTCATGCAGTAATCCACAGGCTAGCATAAATTAACTCCTGCAAGACCGCTTACTAATAAGAGTACAGCTATTCAACGCCCAAGCCTGTCTGTGCAACTCAAAAGCAGCATTGTGTGGAGTGTGGGATCCTGCTGTTTGAACAGAGTCAGAAGCAATCCTGACACTCAGTGAGTTTTGAACCAGACACCATGTGACTGTGACAACTAGTGATCATTGAGGACTTAAATACTTGGGTGTTTGGTACTCAAAGATAGCACGCTGAACTGCTCAGGTGCTCAACTCAAGTAATGAGTTTAACACTAGAACTACTGGACTCGTGACACCTATATAGAAATACATGGTGCAAAGTAGTCAAAATGACTACCTCAGTAGTGCTAGTGTTAATGGAAGTCAATGGTAAAATCAAGCATTTTTCTGGAAATCCCTCCCAGGAAGTCTGGAGGGGCAGAAAAATATCTTAAGTGAATGGAAACAGCTCTCAAATTCAAAAGGAACAGCATGAGTAAGATGCCTGGATGCAGCTCTGACTCATAGGTTGCTGATGGCAATAATGTTGTCACAATATTATGCCACCTTTAGGGACTGACAATAAAACATTCCAAACCAAAGATCAAATAGCTTTTACAGGAAAAATTTTAGGAACAATTTTCCTCTATAATGACTTGTATATAGGGAAATTAAAAAAAGAGGGAAAAAACCCTCCTCCATCTGTTAAGTTAGTCATTCACTCTACCTATAATAAAGAACATACATACAAGGGGCTGCTGTTAAAGCCAGCTTTACACGCTGTAATGTATCTTACAATGTGTCGGCGGGGTCACGTCGTAAGAGACGCACATCCGGCATCGTAAAGTACATTGCAGTGTGTAACAGCTACGTGCATTTGCGATTGAATGGTAAAACGTTCATCGCACGCACGTCGTTCATTCCTCATAAATTGAATGACAGATTGTTCATTGTACCCGGGGTAGCAGACATCGCAGTGTGTGACACCCCGGGAACGATGAACAGATCTTACCTGCGTCCTGCGGCTCCCGGCCGGTAATGCGGAAGGAAGGAGGTGGGCGGGATGTTTACAACCCGCTCAGCTCCGCCCCTCCGCTTCAATTGGCCGGCTGCCGTGTGACGTCGATGTGACACCGAACATCCCTCCCACTCCAGGAAGTGGACGTTCGCCGCCCACATCGAGGTCGTATGGACGGGTAAGTGCGTGTAACGGGGGTTAATTGTTTGTGCGGCATGTTCAACAAATTGAACGTGCCACACATACGATGGGGGTGTTGCAAATTGCATACAATATCGTATGCGAAATTGCAACGTGTAAAGCAGGCTTTAGTTTTTTGCTTTACCCAAAAAAAAACAGAAAGGATGATGAAAATTTTCATATATTCCACATACTCTATACTGCTGTCAACACACTTCTTACATCGGTATTCCAAGTTCTGCAAGCCTAGCAAAAAGAAGGATTTCAGTTATGCCTCAAACCAGGCATCTGTAGCAGCCATGGCATCAGAAATGGTGTGAAATTTGGTACCCTTGGTTGTTTTCAGGTTTGGAAAAGGATGACAGTCGGAGGGAGCTAGATCTGGTGAATAAGGTGGGTGATAAACCAGCTGGAAGCCCAGCTCTGCCAGTTTTGTTGTGGTCGCTTGTGCAGTGCGAGTGGAGGAGCTATCTAGCAGGAACATGATTCCATTGGACAGCTTGCCATACCTTTTGGCCTTCAGAGTTGCCTTCAATTAGTCCAAAAGTTCAATGTAGTACTTTGCATTGATGGCGGAACCCTTATGAAGGTAGTCCACTAGCAGCACACCCTCCTTATCCCAGAAAACAGACGCCATCACCTTAGTGGCTGATTTTTGCACCCTGAACTTTTTTGGATGAGGCGAACCACTGTACTTTCACTTTTTTGACTGCTCCTTGTTTTCAAGGTCATACAAATAAATCCAGGTCTCATCCATAGTGATCAGTAGATCCAGGAAGTTCTTATCAGTCCGGAAACGCTGACAAATGGACGGGGAAGTTTTCACTCGCATGCTTCTCTGATCTGTTGTCAAACTTTTGGTGACCCACTTTGCAGATAACTTCCTCATGTCCAAATGTTCATGGATAAAGACACAAACACGTTCACGCAAAATCTCCATGATGTCTGCTATTGCTTTAGCTTAAATTCGTTGATTCATCAGTTTGAGGTTGTGCACAGCATGGACGATCTCCGGAACAGCAACCACTCTCAGTCATGCAGGACGTTCCTCATTTTTGGTGCTGAAGTGGCATGTTTTAAATTTGGCAACCCAGGTCTTAACTGTGGTATTTGAAGTGCATTGATCCCATAATGTCTTCGACATATCACCATGAATATCCTTGGCGGACATTCCTTGCAGAAACAAGAATTGTATCGCTCATTTGCTCTCAGTTGCTGTGAAAATCACATTAGACTCCGCCATTTTGTTTTCCCGTGTGCGTAGAACACTTTTGCCATAAGCAAAAAGCACAAAATTTTGAAAGCATATATTAGACACATATATTAAACTTATATAAGGCTTTCATGTGATGTAACATTTGTTAACATAGAAACAAAAAAAATCACAAAACCAAAGACTTATCAGCCGCCCCTCGTACATTAATTCTTATCAATCAAATAAGAGGACAAATAGGAGGACAAAAGCTTTCTAGACCTGCATCCCACCTCAAGAACCACTCCGGAGTAATACCATGAGAAAAAGATTATCCTCAGCAGCAAAGTAAGGGCTACATGCCCCCTGTGATCTCAGAGTACTGACTCTTCTAAGAATGCTGCTCAAAATGTTGGGGTGCAGCAGTGGGATGCTATTTTCAGAGATGATGCAGTTCAGCCAACTCTCAAAAAGCTGAAAGAGTCTTCAGTAGAGATGGATAGTCGAGCTGGGCTATCAGCCGGTCGCCTCTGTAGCTGTAGTATTATCCTTCCTATAGTTCAAATGTGTAAAGTAAACAAAAAAGTGGACATTTTTTTTTCCACAATGACCTAAAGTACAAAGCTATACCATGACTAATAAATCCCAATTAAAAAATAAAATAATAAAAAATGTAAAAAAGAAATGCTAAAAAATATATTGAAAAAAATGGTGTCACTAAAAATGTCACTTTGTCCTACAAAAAATGTGCCCCTCCCCAAATTCAATAATTTTCTCTCTGCGGTCCATTTACCCAGCAGAGTTTGAGACCCCTGCCGTATTCTATGTTCATACTTACAGTTGAAACCAGAAGTTTACATGCACAATCAAAAAAATATACAGTTAGGTCCAGAAATATTTGGACAGTGACACAAGTTTTATTGTTTTAGCTGTTTACAAAAACATGTTCAGAAATACAATTATATATATAATATGGGCTGAAAGTGCACACTCCCAGCTGCAATATGAGAGTTTTCACATCCAAATCGGAGAAAGGGTTTAGGAATCATAGCTCTGTAATGCATAGCCTCCTCTTTTTAAAGGGACCAAAAGTAATTGGACAAGGGACTCTAAGGGCTGCAATTAACTCTGAAGGCATCTCCCTCGTTAACCTGTAATCAATGAAGTAGTTAAAAGGTCTGGGGTTGATTACAGGTGTGTGGGTTTGCATTTGGAAGCTGTTGCTGTGACCAGACAACATGCGGTCTAAGGAACTCTCAATTGAGGTGAAGCAGAACATCCTGAGGCTGAAAAAAAAGAAAAATCCATCAGAGAGATAACAGACATGCTTGGAGTAGCAAAATCAACAGTCGGGTACATTCTGAGAAAAAAGGAATTGACTGGTGAGCTTGGGAACTCAAAAAGGCCTGGGCGTCCACGGATGACAACAGTGGTGGATGATCGCCGCATACTTTCTTTGGTGAAGAAGAACCCGTTCACAACATCAACTGAAGTCCAGAACACTCTCAGTGAAGTAGGTGTATCTGTCTCTAAGTCAACAGTAAAGAGAAGACTCCATGAAAGTAAATACAAAGGGTTCACATCTAGATGCAAACCATTCATCAATTCCAAAAATAGACAGGCCAGAGTTAAATTTACTGAAAAACACCTCATGAAGCCAGCTCAGTTCTGGAAAAGTATTCTATGGACAGATGAGACAAAGATCAACCTGTACCAGAATGATGGGAAGAAAAAAGTTTGGAGAAGAAAGGGAACGGCACATGATCCAAGGCACACCACATCCTCTGTAAAACATGGTGGAGGCAACGTGATGGCATGGGCATGCATGGCTTTCATTGGCACTGGGTCACTTGTGTTTATTGATGACATAACAGCAGACAAGAGTAGCCGGATGAATTCTGAAGTGTACCGGGATATACTTTCAGCCCAGATTCAGGAAAATGCCGCAAAGTTGACCGGACGGCGCTTCATAGTACAGATGGACAATGACCCCAAGCATACAGCCAAAGCTACCCAGGAGTTCATGAGTGCAAAAAAGTGGAACATTCTGCAATGGCCAAGTCAATCACCAGATCTTAACCCAATTGAGCATGCATTTCACTTGCTCAAATCCAGACTTAAGACGGAAAGACCCACAAACAAGCAAGACCTGAAGGCTGCAGCTGTAATGGCCTGGCAAAGCATTAAGAAGGAGGAAACACAGCATTTGGTGATGTCCATGGGTTCCAGACTTAAGGCAGTGATTGCCTCAAAAGGATTCGCAACAAAATATTGAAAATAAAAATATTTTGTTTGGGTTTGGTTTATTTGTCCAATTACTTTTGACCTCCTAAAATGTGGAGTGTTTGTAAAGAAATTTGTACAATTCCTACAATTTCTATCAGATATTTTTGTTCAAACCTTCAAATTAAACGTCGGGAATGACGAACTACAGCTCACCTGTGGCCGCCGGCAATGAGGAAGGAAGGAGGTGGGCGGGATTTTACGGTTACAATTCCTACAATTTATATCAGATATTTTTGTTCAAACCTTCAAATTAAACGTTACAATCTGCACTTGAATTCTGTTGTAGAGGTTTCATTTCAAATCCAATGTGGTGGCATGCAGAGCCCAACTCGCGAAAATTGTGTCATTTCTGTACCTAACTGTACATCTGCATGTTTTTCTCACTATGATGAAATCAGAATAAATCTTCCCCATTTTAGGCCAATTAGTAACCAAAATTATTTATATTTGCCAAATGCCAGAATAATGAGAGAGAGAGAGAGAGAGAGAGAGAGAGAGAAAGTTTTAAAGCATTTTTATTACTTTCTGCAATGTCAAAAGTTTAGATACATTTCATTAACATTTGGTACCTTTGCCCTTATACTGCATGACTTGGGTTAAATGTTTTGGATATCCTTCCACAAGCTTCTCACAATAGTTGGTAGGAATTTGAGCCCATTCCTCCTTATAGAACTGGTGTAACTGAGCCATGTTTTAGGTCGCCTTGCTCGCATTGGTATTATCAGCTTTGCCCATCAATTTTCCATAGGATTGAATGGCCACTTCAAAACATTGACTTTGTTATCTTTAAGCCGTTGTATAACCAGTTCGGCAGTATGCTTTGGGTAAATGTCTATTTGGAAGACCCATTTTCAACCAAGCTTTAAGTTCCTGGTTGATGTCCTGAGATGTTGATTCTTTATTGCCACATAATCTTCTTTCCTCTTGATGCCATCTATTTTGTGAAGTGGACCAGTCCCTACTGCAGCAAAACAACCTCACAACATGGTGCTGTCACCCCTGTGTTTCACAGTTGGGATAGTGTTCTTAGGCTTCAAAGCTTCTCCCTTTTTCCTTCAAATGTAATGATGGTCATTATGGCCAAACAGTTCAATTTTTGTTTCGTCAAACCACAAGACATGTCTCCAAAAATTAAAGTCTTTGTTCTTGTGTGCATTTGCAAACATTAATCTGACTTTTTTATGTTTCTTTTGGAGTAATGGCTTCTCCTTGGCAGAGTGGCCTTTCAGCCCATGTTGATACAGTACTTGTTTCACTGTGGATAATGACACAATTTTACTAGCTTCTGCCAGCATCTTCACAAGGTCTTTTGCTTTTGTTCTTGGGTTTATATGCATGTGTTTGACCAAAGCATGTTAATTTTCTGGTACACAGAACCTGTCTCCTTCCTGAGCAGTATGATGGCTGGACATTCCCATCTCGTTTGTACTTGCATATAATTATTTGTACAGATGAATGAGGCAGCTTCAGGTATCTAGAAATTGCACCCAAGGATGAACTAGACTTGTGCAAGTCCACAATTCTCTTTCTGAGATCTTGGCTGATTTCTTTTGACTTTCCCATGATACTACACAAAGAAACAGTGTGCTTCAGGTGTACAAGAATATACATCTACATCTAATTAACTCAGATGCTGCCAATAAACCTATCAGAAGTTTCCAAAGACTTGATCATCATATGGGCTGTCCCTTTTTATTTAAAAGTATAGTACTCTTAGTGCATGTAAACTTTTGACTTTTCAGAAAGTAATAAAACTGCCTTAAAAATTCTCTCTCTCTCACTGTTCTGGCATTTGGCAAATCTAAATAATTTTGGCTCCTAATTGACCTAAAATGGAAAAGGTTTATTCTTAATTATTAAAATGCATCAGTTTTCCATTTCAGTCAGGAAAAGAAAAATAATTGTATGTATTACATTTAGGAAATCTCATAGCTTTTGCTGCTACTGTAAAACTCAGCTTTTATTTTGGAAAAAAAACCTCATTATTATAAATGCTGCACAAAATACAGCACAAATGCAAGTTGTAAACATAGCCTTAATTTGTGGGCTACCAGATCACAGCAGTGGAACATAAAGCCAAGTCAAATGTTCCTTTTTTTTCTGGAATTTTGCCATGCACTTCTTCCCACCAAGAAAAAGTATACCGTTCATAGTTTCTTCTATTTATTGTCCTCCTCTTCCAGCCTCTACTTTATTTTCTTATGTGTAATCCCCACCATGCACCAGCAAAAGTCTCATAACATGACCTGTGCCCTGACCAGCGCAGTTAGGTTGTAGCAGCAGTATATCAATGGAAGGACTGTAACGCAATAAACCTGGTCTATATGCCTCTAATTCAAAACTATCCCTCACCCAGCAACTATCCCTACACTGAATGCAGCAAACAGTGGTATTAATAGAGAATAGAATAGATGTAGGTCTGAAAAGGGCTTTTGGTTTTGGGTTCAGCAGCAAGAACTGTAAAGCCCGCTACACACGCTTCAATATATCTCACAATCCGTCGTTGAGGTCAAGTTGTAAGTGACGCACATCCGGCATCGTTTGTGAGGTATCTGCGTGTGACATCTACTTGCGATCAGGATTGAACGCAAAACCGTTGATCGCAAACACATCGTATCATTCTCTAGAATTGAGCGTTTTGTTGCACGAACCTAGTGAATTGTAACGTGTGACATCCCTCATACGATTTTGGTGTCTGATGCTATGTGCGCAGGTGTGCGCTCTGCACCGCAGCTTAAAAAAGGTCCGCTTCAGAGCGCAGCTGAAAAGCTGCGTTCTGAAGCGCCTCACAATGTCTGTCATTCACTAATCTCTGTCAGTCCGTCACTATCTCTGTCCCTCTCTCTCTGTCCATGTCAGTCTATCCCCCTCTCTCATATACTCACCGATCCCCGATCCCCGGCGCTGCACGGCGTTCACACTGCTCCGGCGGCTTTTACTGTTTTGAAAAAGCCGGCCGCCCATTAAACAATCTCGTATTCCCTGCTTTCCCCGCCCACCGGCGCCTATGATTGGTTACAGTGAGACACGCCCCCACGCTGAGTGACAGGTGTCATACTGCACCCAATCACAGCAGCCGGTGGGCGTGTCTATACTGTGTAGTGAAATAAATAATTAAATAATTAAAAAAAACGGCGTGCGGTTCCCCCCAATTTTAAAACCAGCCAGATAAAGCCATACGGCTGAAGGCTGGTATTCTCAGGATGGGGAGCTCCACGTTATGGGGAGCCCCCAGCCTAACAATATCAGCCAACAGCCGCCCAGAATTGCCGCATACATTATATGCGACAGTTCTGGGACTGTACCCGGCTCTTCCCGATTTGCCCTGGTGCGTTGGCAAATCGGGGTAATAAGGAGTTATTGGCAGCCCATAGCTGCCAATAAGTCCTAGATTAATCATGTCAGGCGTCTATGAGACACCCTCCATGATTAATCTGTAAATTACAGTAAATAAACACACGCACCCGAAAAAATCCTTTATTAGAAATAAAAAACACACACATATACCCTGGTTCACCAATTTAATCAGCCCCAAAAAGCCCTCCATGTCCGGCGTAATCCAGGATGCTCCAGCGTCGCTTCCAGCGCTGCTGCATGGAGGTGACCGGAGCTGCAGAATACACAGCCGCTCCGGTCACCTCCACGCAGGTAATGAAGACAGCCGCGCGATCAGCTGCTGTCACTGAGGTTACCCGCTGTCACTGGATCCAGCGGTGGCCGCGGGTAACCTCAGTGACAGCTCAGCTGATCGCGCTACTCACCGCCGCTCCTATCACCTCCATGCAGCAACTGAGGTGAGTAGCGCGATCACCTGAGCTGTCACTGAGGTTACCCGCGGCCACCGCTGGATCCAGTGACAGCGGGTAACCTCAGTGACAGCAACTGATCGCTCGGCTGTCTTCATTACCTGCGTGGAGGTGACGGAGCGGCTGTGTATTCTGCAGCTCCGGTCACCTCCATGCAGCAGCGCTGGAAGCGACGCTGGAGCATCCTGGATTACGCCGGACATGGAGGGCTTTTTGGGGCTGATTAAAGTGGTGAACCAGGGTATATGTGTGTGTTTTTTATTTCTAATAAAGGATTTTTTCGGGTGCGTGTGTTTATTTACTGTAATTTACAGATTAATCATGGAGGGTGTCTCATAGACGCCTGACATGATTAATCTAGGACTTATTGGCAGCTATGGGCTGCCAATAACTCCTTATTACCCCGATTTGCCAATGCACCAGGGCAAATCGGGAAGAGCCGGGTACAGTCCCAGAACTGTCGCATATAATGTATGCGGCAATTCTGGGCGGCTGTTGGCTGATATTGTTAGGCTGGGGGGCTCCCCATAACGTGGAGCTCCCCATCCTGAGAATACCAGCCTTCAGCCGTATGGCTTTATCTGGCTGGTTTTAAAATTGGGGGGAACCGCACGCCGTTTTTTTTTAATTATTTAATTATTTATTTCACTACACAGTATAGACACGCCCACCGGCTGCTGTGGTTGGGTGCAGTGTGACACCTGTCACTCAGAGTGGGGGCGTGTCTCACTGTAACCAATCATAGGCGCCGGTGGGCGGGGAAAGCAGGGAATACGAAATTGTTTAATGGGCGGCCGGCTTTTTCAAAACAGTAAAAGCCGCCGGAGCAGTGTGAACGCCGTGCAGCGCCGGGGATCGGGGATCGGTGAGTATGAGAGAGGGCTGCTAACTTCAGTAACTTAGGAGATTAGCGGTCACCAGTGAGTCCTTCACTGGTGACCGCTAATCAGGGCGCGACACAGACAGAGCCGCAGCATGACAATGAAGTCGGGTGAAGTTCACCCGAGTTCATTCTGACAGTGCGTCTCTGTCTGTGTCTGCTGTCATCTGCCATTCAGCTCTGCTACATGGCTGTCTGTGTCTGCTGTTAGCGGCCATGTAGCAGAGCTGAATGGCAGATGACATAGTAAAAACGCATCCCTATTCCTACACATTACACACGCTTGGCAAGTCAATAAATAAAAAAAAAAAAAAGGTGCCCAATGCATACGTCACAGAACACATGATCTAAATAATCGCACACAAAATTGACCAATTTAACATAGACTACTAACGCTCGTGTGACAGCAAATGAACGACCAACGTGAAATCTCATAAGATCCCGTATGCAACCTGGGCGTGTCACATCGCAAATGCGATTGTACAACTAATTGCAACGTGTAAAGTGGGCTTTAGGCAATAAGCCCTATCTATATGCCTCTATTGAAAAAATATCGCTTCTCTCTTCTCCCTCATGTGTATTTTCTGAGAACTTATACGCTTTTCAGTATTGTGATTTATGCAAATTTATTTGCCACAAATCAAGTTTTAGGGGACAATTTGGTAAAGTCTGCAAATTTCAAATATCCGCTCATCTCCAAATCAATGAAACAGTGTAACTAGTTAAAATACAGAACTTTATAAAAGCCCCAAATATAATGTTACCAAAGAATTTGTTTACTGGCATATTAAATCATATTATAGTAAACAAGAAACCTCATATTGTACAACACCATAAAATGACACCCACATCAGTCTATGGGACAATACTAGACCTCTCTTTTTCCAATATCATAGCCCACTCTCCATTTAATGCTATATATAAAAATGAGGTATACAATTTGGAATTCTCCTTGGGAATATCTTTAAAGTATTTTATTCCATTTTATTCCATATGATGAAAAATGTGGCATGTAGAAGGCAAGATTGGTTTCCAATAGGATGTGCTTTTTCTGGGCTTAACAACGTCATTGCGTCGGCATGTTGGACTTTATGATCATGAAAATATATAATGAAATGAGTGTGTATGCAGACAGACATGCTGATGTCATCAGGCTATATGTAGCAAATCCCAGCGTGAAATGCTGTTGCCTGCTATGTCAACCAGCGATGCCTCTCACAGGCTGTATTTAGATTGACAAAATGATGTAATATTTTGGCTGCAAACAAGTGATACAGATGATAAATCAGAGCTTCAATCAAGCAAACTGTGTTCAGTACTTGTTATAGAAGAAGTCTGCCTGAGTTGGTGCATTCTTTGTTTACACATAAAATAGGTTTAAACCTTCCAGCCATATGCCAAAAGGTCACACCTTAGATTTTTAAGCCTGTCCCACATATCTTTTGGTACTTTACAGTACATATCTGTTTATTTTTTTATATCCTGACATGAACTGCTGCCATCTTGGCAGTACAAATTAACAAAACATAAAGATGATATATTGCAGGTTTAAAAATTGAACACACAAATATTAAAGGAAAGAAAACCATGTCTTTTGGAGAGACATTCAATCATTTATAAGGTCCATTACACAGCTAGATGTAACTTAAACTCCAGAACTAGTTCTTCTTCTCTTAAACATTGAAGCGATACCTAAACATTTTAGGCCCATAGTAATACATATTCTACTAGTTTCCACTAATCTCATTGCATCCAAATGGAAAAGTGAGAAAGCTCCTAATATTCAAGAAGCTACGGAGAAACTAACTCTACATAAAACTTTAGAGAACTATTATGCCATAAAAAATAATACTCAAACCAAGTAACTCACCAAATGGGACCCATGGCTAGAGTCCAATCACCGACAGACTATATAGCCCAACTGACGTTAAGGAAACACTAACTATATCCAAGAAATACAAGTACACTAATAATTCCAGGCTTGAAGCACTAGTCTTTGATATCTCCTCAATAGAATTATATGCTTTTGATCTCACAAATTTGTTGGGCTGTCTACGGAATCCATGTCAGGAAGTTGTTAATTTTATTTGTTATTTAGATATTTGTTACAAAAAGTTAACTGATAAGCAATGGATTTGACCAACAAAATATACTGCTTGCTGCATCAACACTAACAAACTAGGCGGTCAAAATGTGTGAATTTTCTTATCCTTGATATTACTATCTATATGTCCTTAAATTTTCTAACACATGATTTCAAGATTTAACTACAAAACCTAATAAAAATCATTTGAACAGAATACCATGTCAAACTACATTCATTTTATTATTAACAGATTTGAAACATTAAGATCAACAATAAAAGTCAAATTCCATTTGATATAAAAAAATACAAAAGTTTTAGGTTTTTTATACATGATTAAAAGACAGACAGGAAAAAATAAAGAGAATATGCGATAAGACCGACACCGAAAAAAGTTGATGCTATTATTTAATAGGTGCTCCATGGACAATGCTACCAGGTGTGTATCTTGTCAGATGTATGCATGCCTTGAGCAGCCGTTTGAGGGTGAATATGTCTGCACTCGATGCAAGCATGTTGCGTATTTGGAAGCCAAGGTAACTGATCTAAATAAGCAGCTTGCAACACTCAGGGGCATTGCAAACCTGGAGAGGAGTTTAGAGCTCACTGAGCTTTCTCTGGCTGGTGCCAGTGATATGGAGGAGGGTGGAGGTGGAGAAGATCAGGACCCAGAGGTAGGTAGTTGGGTAACAGTTTGAAGAAGAGGTAGGGGGAAAAGTGTCAGGGAGCCTAGTCCTGACCTGGCACAACCTAGTAAATATGCCTGTTTGGCTGATATTAGGAATGAAGGGCCAGGACTAGGGTCACTAAAGCAGGACAATGCTCCTAGCAACCAGGAAAACAACTGCTGTAGGAAGGAGGGAAATAGGAGTGCAGCAAAGCCCAGACAGATGTTAGTGGTAGGGGACTCTATAATTAGGCGGATAGACAAGGTCATCTGTTGCCGAGACCGTGAATGCTGAACAGTGTGTTGTCTGCCGCGTGCTCGGGTTCAGCATATTGTGATTCGGATAGACAGATTGCTGGGTGGGGCTGGGGAAAACCCAGCGGTCATGGTGCACATTGGTACTAATGACAAAGTTAGAGGCAGGTGGAAGGTCCTTAAAAATTATTCCAGGTAACTAGGAGAGAAGCTGAAGTCCAGGACCTTTAAGGTGGTGTTTTCAGAAATACTACCGGTACCACGAGCATCACTAGAAAGACAGCGGGAGCTTAGGGAGATAAATACGTGGCTTAGAAATTGGTGCAGGAAGGAAGGGTTCGGGTTCATGGAGAACTGGGCTGACTTCTCAGTCGGCTACAGGCTCTACGGTAGGGACGGGCTGCACCTCAATGGGGAAGGTGCAGCTGTGCTGGGGGAGAAAATGGTCAGACGGATGGAGGAGCTTTTAAACTAGAATCTGGGGGGAGGGAGGGTAGTGGAGCAAAAAAGGGGATAGATAGAGCAGATAGAGACAGGGAGATGGTAGGGGTCAATGAAGGATTGGGGGGGATGGGACATGCAAGGAACGTAGGGAGGCTAGGAGTAATAAAGGTGTTAATAGGATTAAATGTCTAATGGCAAATGCAAGAAGTCTTGCAAACAAAATGAATGAATTGGAGACTCTTATGTCAACCATGGATTACGATGTGGTCGGCATTACGGAAACCTGGCTGGATGAAAGCCATGACTGGGTGACAAACATACAGGGTTATAGTACATTTAGGAGGGACAGGAAAGACAAAAAAGGTGGCGGGGTGTGTATATTTATCAAATCTAACCTAAAACCTGTGTTGAATGATGACATTGGGGGGAACTGCAACAATGTAGAGTCAGTATGGGTAAATGTACATGGGGAGGGGAATAATGGAAAAATGCTAATTGGAGTTTGCCATAAGCCTCCTAACATACCTGAACAAATAGAGGGTGAAATGCTGGAACAAATTGAAAAGGCAGCTAATAATAATAATCGGGTTCTTATTATGGGGGATTTTAACTATCCAGACATACAGTGGGACATAGAATCTTCTGGTTGTGCTAAAAGCTGTAAATTCTTATCTACCATTCAAGACAATTACCTCTCTCAGATGGTAGGTGAACCGACGAGGGGAGATAATTTGCTAGATTTGGTCCTGTCAAATAGACCGGATACAATTTCAGATCTACAGGTCCGGGAGCACTTGGGCACCAGCGATCATAATATGGTAAGCTTCAACGTAATATTCAATAAAATATTTCAAAGGGGAAATGCTAAAACCTGGAATTTTAGGACAGCTGATTTCAACAAATTAAGGGAAGAGCTTAAATGTGTAGATTGGGACAAAGTCATGGTAACTGGGGATACTGAACATAAATGGGGAAAGTTTAAGGATAGACTGCTAGAGTCCTGTAAAAAACTTATACCCTCTGGTAATAAAACGTCCCGGAATAAAAAGAAACCACTATGGATAAAAAAGACTGTACAAAGTATAATAAAACAAAAACAAAGGGCGTTTAAAATCTTGAAGGCTGAGAATACAGAAATAGCATTTCAGGAGTATAAAGATATCAATAGGCAATGCAAAAAAAAAATCAAACAAGCAAAACTAGCTACTGAAACAAAAATCGCCAATGACATTAAAATAAATCCCAAAATCTTTTATAAATACATTAATGCCAAAAGGAAAACAAAGGATAGTATTGGCCCCTTAAAATATAATAACAAGTTAGTTATAGAGGACAAACAAAAGACTGAGATATTAAATAGGCATTTCTTTTCTGTGTTCACCAAGGAACTGACTGTACCAGGCATCATTCAACAAGTGAAAAATCAAAGTTCACCACCCGATATAATTAATTTAACACAAGAAGAAGTACGCCTACGTCTGAGTAAATTAAACATTGACCAATCCCCTGGGCCAGATGGCATTCATCCACGAATATTGAGGGAATTGAGCTCCGTAATTGACAGACCGCTGTATCTTATCTTTTTAGACTCGCTTGTAACAATGTTGGTGCCTCAGGATTGGAGGATTGCTGATGTGGTACCGATATTTAAGAAAGGTAAGAGGATAGATCCAGGCAACTACCGTCCAGTAAGCCTGACATCAGTAGTATGCAAAGTTTTTGAGGGCATTTTAAGGGATGACATGCAAAAATATGTTGGAGAAAATAATATAATAACTGACAGACAGCATGGATTAATGAAAGATAAATCGTGTCTAACCAACCTGTGTGGGTTCTATGAGGGGGTAAGTGCAAACCTGGATATTGGTAATGCAGCTGATGTGATTTATTTGGACTTTGCAAAGACATTTGATACTGTACCAAATAATAGCCTTATAATAAAGCTCCAGAAGCAAGGACTAGGGGAAACTATATGCAGCTGGGTAAGGAATTGGCTAAAAGATAGGAAACAAAGAGTAGTCATAAATGGAACATTCTCTAAATGGGCCATAGTCAGCAGTGGGGTGCCGCAGGGATCTGTGCTAGGACCAATTCTTTTTAATCTCTTTATTAATGACCTTGTGAATGGGATTGATAGTAAAGTGTCAGTCTTTGCTGATGACACCAAACTATGAAGGATATTAAAAACTGACCTTGATAGTATAATATTACAAAAACATCTGGATAAGATGTCAGAATGGGCAGATACTTGGCAAATAAGATTTAATGTTGATATATGTAAAGTAATGCACCTAGGACGGAGTAATCCTATAACTGCGTATACATTAAATGGACGTAAACTCGGGACTACAGAACAGGAGAAGGACTTGGGTATGCTCATTACAAATAAGCTGAGCAGCAGCACTCAATGTCAAGCAGCAGCTGCAAAAGCAAACAAGATTCTAGGGTGTATAAAAAGAGAGATTAGATCCCGTGATCCCAACGTATTGTTACCCCTCTATAAATCACTTGTAAGGCCACATCTGGAATACGGGATCCAGTTTTGGGCTCCACATTTTAAAAAGGACATTCAGAAGTTAGAGTCAGTTAAAAGGCAGGAAACTAGACTACTACAAGGAATGGAAGGCCTCCCATATGATGACAGGTTGAAAAAGTTAGATATGTTTAGCTTAGAAAAAAGATGTCTCAGAGGAGATCTCATTTATATGTATAAATACATGTGTGGTCAATATAAAGGACTGGCACATGACTTATTTCTTCCGAAGACAATACTAAGGACCAGGGGGCATTCACTGCGAATGGAAGAAAAGCGATTCCGACAGCTAAATAGGAAAGGGTTCTTTACAGTTAGAGCAG
This sequence comes from Anomaloglossus baeobatrachus, assembly GCF_048569485.1. Lineage (NCBI taxonomy): Eukaryota > Metazoa > Chordata > Amphibia > Anura > Aromobatidae > Anomaloglossus > Anomaloglossus baeobatrachus. The sequence goes on along the minus strand of NC_134354.1, from coordinate 171,615,906 downwards.
TCAGACTGTGGAATGCCCTACCACAAGAGGTAGTAATGGCAGATACTATAACAGCTTTCAAAAAAAGGCTGGATGATTTCCTCAGTACACACAACATTGTTGCTTATAAATGACTTTGTGACCAAATGTAGAACTGGTGGAGGAAGGTTGAACTAGATAGACCTAGGTCTTTTTTCAACCTTAGTAACTATGTAACTGTGTAACGACCGATGCAGCTAAAATTATCCTAATGCAGCAGGTGTCTCTCCAAATGTGCACAAAAAATGGGAAACTAGACCAACCTTGTAATGAACTTGTACTTATAAGTTACTAATATGATACTTAGATAGTTACTAATATGGAAAGCTGAAGTGCGCTAACATTTCCTGGTAGACTGCTGTGCTAACTTTGGTCTTGATAAAACACAGTGGACCTACAACAGCAGATGCCATGGCTCCACTGATTGTGGAAACTTCACACTAGACCTCAAGCAGCTTGGATTGTGACCTATCCACTCTTCCTCCAGACCCTGGGACTTTGATTTCCAAATGAAATGCAAAATTTTCTTTCACCTGAAAACAACACCTTGAAAACAATCACTTTCTGAAAACTGTCTGAAATTAACCATTGAGCAACAGTCCAGTTCTTTTTCTCCATGGCCCAGGTAAGACGCTTCTGGTGTTGTCTATGGGTCATGCGTGGCTTAACACAAGGAATGCGACAGTTGTAGCTCTTGGGATAGATACATCAGTGTGTGATGGCTCTTGAAGCAATAATAATAATAATAATAATAATAATATAATACTAATAATAATAATGATTTTTATTTATCTAGCACCACCATATTCCGCAGTGCTTTACAAGCACTGACATCAGCACTCACTTCACACATTTTTGAATTGCATTTTCTTAACAATCCTTTCAAGGCTGCGGCCATCCAGGTTGCTTGTGTACCTTTTTCTACCACAGTTTTTCCTTCCACTCAACTTTCCATTAATATGCTTGGATACAGCACTTTGTGAAAAGCCAGCTTCTTTAGCAATACCCTTTTGTGCCTTACCCTCCTTGTGAAATGTGTCAATAACTGCCTTCTGGAAATTTGTCACAGCAGCAGTCTTCCCCATGATTGTGTAGCCTACTGAACCAGACTAAGGGACCATTTAAAATGCTTAAGAAACCTTTGCAGGTGTTTTGTAGCAATTATTCTAATTTTCTGAGTTAATGACTTTTGGGTTTTAATTGACTGTAAGCCATAATCATCCACAGTAACAGACATAAACACTTGAAATCGATCCCTCTGTGTGTAATGACTCTATACAATTTATGTGTTTCCCTTTTTGTATTGAATTACTGAAATAAAATACCTTTTTGATAATATTCTAATTTATTGAGATGAACCTCTCTCTACCATTTGCGTGCCTTGGTTCTTGATTTTATCTGTTGTAATATTTGTGGTATCTTTATGATTTTACCCCTTCACACCACGGCCATTTTCCATTTCTGCACTTTTGCTTTTTCCTCCCGTTATTCCAAGAGCCATACAGCGTTTATGTTTTTCTATCAGTATAGTCGTATGAGGACTTGGATATTTGGGACTAGTTGTACTTTTAAATGACACCATTCATTCTGCAACATAGTGTACTAGAAAATGGAAACAAAAATTCCAAGTGCTGTGAGATTGCAAAGATTAATTCCACAATTATGATTATTTTTTTATTTACTATGTTCACTATATGGTAAAACTGACCTTCCAGTATGATTCCCTAGGTCAGTACAACTTTGTAGATATCAAACATTTTTTGTTTAGTTTAAGAGATGAAAGAAAATCAGAAATTTGTCATAAAACATTTTTGGCGCCATTTCCTAAGACCAGTAACATTCACATTTTTCAGGATCTGGGGCTGTTTGAAGCCTTGATTTGCACTGTAATCGGCCATTTTTAATAAAATCATTTTGGTATAGATGTGATGTTTTGATCGCCTTTTATTTCATTTTATTGCAATGTTGCAGTGACCAAAAAAAACCATAATTCGGCCATTTTGATTTTTTTTTATTACACCCTTTACTGACTGAATTGTACTCTTTATATTTTGATAGATCTGGAATTTCTGAACTCAGCAATACCGAATATCTGCAGTTTTTTATTTTTAACGAGGGAAAAATGGGGGAATCTAAACTTGTGTTATTTTTATTTTTTCATATATTTAAAAACTTTTTTCCACTTTTTACTGTATTTTTTAATCTCCTTAGGGGACTCAAAGCTACAGTCATTGAATTGCTTGTGCTGTACAGAGCATTGCATCCACCTGCACCTATTAGAGGCATATGTTGGCTGATTAGGTCACAAAAGTTAAGAAGATGCCATGAAATAATGTCCACATACAAATGATATATGCATATTCAAGTATAAAATAAAATTAATAGTTACAATAATCCCCATGTAATGTGGCATACATGAATATTGCACAATCAGTAAATAGAGATAATAAACAATAAAAGCATAAGAATTGTATATAGTATTTTCAGATTGGGAGGGGCTACTTGTGTTGGAGGTGAACTGTTCTTAATTGGGCCAGACACATGGGTTCTATTGTTTGTTAAAGCAAGAGAAGTTAATCATTGTCTTTCCCCAGTCTGATCGGAGTGTTATTGTCTGTAAATGTGCATTGCCTCAGCCCCTTTGACTGCACAGTTCATAGAAAAATTATGCAGTTCGATTGAACTTGTAACCATGAAGAGAACAGCCATCTCCACCAATAGTGTAAAAGAACTGAGTGGTGTAATAGGACCCTGGTCCTGTCACCGTCAGTTAGACTCTACATCACCACAGCTGAGAAGCTTTGGTTCCAGCTGGGAGAATCACTGAACTGCTTCACTTAAAGACGTATTCTACATCATCTCAGGTAAGGAGATTCAGTAATGACTGAGGAAACACAGAACTGTTTCACTTTGGATAATCTACATGATTTCAGTTTAGGATCCATGATTCCTTGCCGCTATCTTTTCTCAATTGGTTCCTGATAATAGTGGGGTATTACTGAACTGGGAAAGATGACTGTACGGATAGTCCTGGGAGTGGACCCACTGGACCATTAACCAGACTCCCCTGCGACGCCGCCTCGAGCGAACCTCTATACAGGGACTGTCGGGTGTAACCGCAGATGACCTAGATGCATGGAAGCCGGGATCAGCAAGAGTCATTGGATGCAGGATCCGATCTGGACCAGGTACAGGTTAACGGGATCACACAAAAGTCCAGAACTGAGACTGGTGCAGGTCACAGGGATTAGGCTGAAGTCCAGGAGCAGAGACTGGTGCAGGTTAACAGGATCAGGCTGAGGTCCAGAGGCGGACGCTGGTGCAGGTTAATGGGATCAGGCTGAAGTCGAGAACCGGAGACTGGAGCAGGTTACTGGGATCAGGTTGGAGTGTGTGCTCAGAATAGTACTCAGGATCTGCAAGCAGAGACAGAGTTACATCAAGCACAGGCATAGAGGGACCTGAACAACTAGTACAAGAGACAAGCTACAGGGACACGTTGAACAAGCACTGGCCAGGGGGAGTAGTATGTCTTAAATACCCAAGGTTACTTAGTAGTGATATTCTTGACAGCTGTGCTGGCCCTTTAAGTCTAGGTGAGTGAACATGCACACCCTCTAGTGTGCATGTGTGAGGGCCGCAACCCGGAAGTCACAGCCGAGACCACAGGAGGAGAAGCAGGACGCTGGAGCGCAGGTGGCTGCAGTGAGTGAGTGTCACGGAGCCGGAGATGACGGGGAAAAGGTCTGGACGGAGTAGAAGGAGAGCGGGCTCGGCAGGTAGCAGGGACCCCAGTGGTTGGAGCGACGAGTGGTGAGCGGCGCGGTCGGACCGGGAGCATGACATTGGCCCTGGAAGCCCTAAATTCATGAAGACTCTAATCCCTGGCAGGTCAGCGGAAGGGTGAGACTCTATTTCTTTTACCATCTTGTGTTCTTGCTGGGAATGTACAATATGTTTTTGCCTGTTGGTGAACCAATAAAGTCTTATCAATGTGTAGTTCACTCACCCTGTGTTGTTTGAGTAGTGCTTTGCCCATGTGAAAGGAGTGTGAGCTTTCAGTGGGATGAGCCATGCAGTCCAGACTCACTGACCCTCATGTCTCCACAGGGGAGATCAGGGCTGATCAGGAGCAGGACCAGGGTGGTGGCGCAGATATCCTCATGTTCAGAGGTAACTTGTAGATAAAAGACAGTTAGGGATTCCTAGCCTGAGGCCCAATCTAGGAGCCTCTGTTCCCTGCACTCTTCCTATTTACCATGACAATTATGTAATGATTTCCCCTAATTCTGTTCTAATGTGATTCTGGGCTACTTCCTAGTAAAAATGTCACCTGTCCTAGTAAATATGTCCCCCATCCTAGTATTTATGTTCCACATCCTAGGTCCCATCCTAGTATACATGTCCCAACCATCACCGAGATTTATGTGCCACCTGCCGAGCTATGTGGGCCTCTGCTAAGCTTTATTTGCCCTTCCTCCAAGCTATATGGCCCACTAAGCTGTATGACCGCCAGTGCTGTATGACACACAACAGTAACATGTATGACTCCAAGCTGCATGCCCCCCAAATCTATTTGTCTCCCCATCCTGACAGACAGTACCAATTACCACTGTCCACTAATGTTAGGATGCTAAAATTGCTGTGATTGGTGGGTCACATTTGATCGCCCAATCACAGCAATCGCAGTGGGTGGGACCACCACCATCAAAGATGCACCAATCAGCATTTCACATCAATATACAAAACATTTTGATTGATATAAAGTTTTTTACTATTGCAATTGGCCAGTCTCATTTGACCGGCCAGTCTCATTTGACCGGCCAGTCACAGTAATTTCCGATGTCAGGGACAACAGTAATCTTCACCTGATGAAAAATATTTTACATTACTTGTTTATTATTTATATTTTGTCACGTTTCACCTACTTTCTACACTTTTTTTAATCAATTTTTTGGAAACTTTGGTTCCTTAAAGGATACGCTTTGAGCATCCTGTGGCCATTCTTACGTAAATACAGTATGTCTCTTCTGGTTTGAAAGTTACATTGCTAGCTGGTTGAGTTTCAACAAGCTTGCTTTCTGATCTACTTCTCCTGTTCCCTTCCCTACAGACAGCATGTGGAGCTTTGAAATTCTAGTTTCCTGGGCATTGCATCCTCTATGTGATGCATCGATCTTCTCCCTTCCATAAAGCATCTGGCCAGGTGAACTGATGTCTCACTGGATGCCAAACCTGGAAGTACTTGGGAAGCGGTGGTTGAACATGAGTGCCACACTCAGCTGCTGAATCAGTCACAACCAACTCTATGGGTGACTCTCTATAAAACACCTCTTTCTAACATATGGTTACAGCCCTTTCCAAGTAAGCCAATGTTAAACACACGTCAAGGGCAACATTGGCATTGCTGCATGATAATAGGTTTTATTTTTTTGACTGTATAACAGTTTTTTCTTTATATAAGCTATACAGTTTATTTGTTTTACATAGTTATGCATTGTAATCTCCTGCTTTGCAATGAGGAGGGACAACATCCTGAACACGTGTCTGCAAATAGAGTTTCTGGTTTAGCTTCATTTTCTAAGTCATGTGGCAAGGCTCATTAAAGGGTGGATGTTGGTTCCACAATTTTATCTTTTTTAATCATTTTTATGCCTGATGAAGGCTTTTTAAAAGTCAAAACATGTTGTACTATTTCAATTATTATACTATCCCAAACATCTTCTTTATATATCTGTATTTTTAAACCATTAAATTGGCACTTTTTTTGGGAAGTCCCCAATTTTATTTTATGACAGCTGAGTTGGCTGGAAGCATTAGCAGCATCCACAACATTCCTTTACTACTTCTGGATCGACTGTAAGTGCCAGCACTGGCAATTTAATTAAAATCCAATAAATGATAATAGAGATCAAATCCTCTTCCTTCTGAAGAGGCAATTTGAATATTTAATTTCCCAGAAAAACATTGCTGGCCTATAGGTCTCCTTACACCGGCATGTCAGGCATGTCACTCTCCACAAGGATAAATGTCCCTTTAGAGCCCTCAGTTACAGACTTTTCAACTATTCAAATTTTACTAAAAAACCTTTTATTCTAAAGTTTATTAAAATTTACAAGACAAAAACCATTCCACACCGTGACCATATAGCACAAAAACCCAAACCCGAAAACAATAAATGAAACCAAAAGGATCATGGAACCATATACTGTATGTACCCTATATGGAAAGATCACATCCACAGAAAGTCAATTCGTAGTGTTCAAAAGGAGGGGCAATATTTTATTAAAATAACCCTCAATCTATCCTTTTACACTACCTATCAATGGAGATATGACTTGCATCACACGCACCCTAATTTACATTGGTGCCCCCATTCCTCGATGGCTCTCCCTGATATACATAGGAAAATTAGGGACAGTATATCAGGGAGAGCCACCGAGGAATGAGGGCACCAATGTAATTTAGGGTGTGTGTGACGCAACTCATATCTCCATTGATAGGTAGTGGAAAAGAATAGATAGAGGGTTATCTTAATAAAATATTTCCCCTCCTTTTGAACACTACCAATTGACTCTTTGTAGATGTGATCTTTCCATATAGGGTACATACAGTAAGATGATTCCATGATCCTTTTGGTTTTATTTATTGTTTTCGGGTTTTGGTTTTTGTGCTATTGGTAACGGTGTGCAATGGTTTTTGTCTAGTAAATTTTAATAAAATTTAGAATAAAAGGTTTTTTAGAAAAATTTTAATTGCGGTAACCTTTCTGATAAAATTGAAATTTTCTACCTCTTTTTTGACTCTTTAAGCGCTGTATAAGACCTTTTAACTAGCAATATCAGATCATTTACAATGAGAAGAGACAACAAACAAAAATATGTTGCTGCAATGAAGTTTCTAGTTTGATTTTATTTATTCTAATTAATGTGGCAAGACTTATTAAAAGATTTTAGGATTGCTACATGCTATAGATGGTACCATAGATCATATCCTCTTCCTCCTGAAGAGACTTTTTGCATATTTACATTTTCAGGCAGTTCACTGCTTATACAGGGTAATTTCCATTGCACTATGCACATGTCTCTTACCTTTTTGTTTAATGGCTCTCTGCTCAATCTAGAGCCATGTCACCTCAGATAGCTTGATTTGTTCCAAAATTGATTTGGTTATTCTTCCTGCCATTCATTGCATTGATAACATCCTTCTCTAGCACCATGTTTTAAAGGTGTCAATTCTTCTTCTGTCTTGTTTCTTTATTGTTCAGGTTTTCTATGTTACCACAGAAAAGAATAAACTACTGTATCTTATTATTTGTGTATCAAATGTTCCTTTGAAGACTCGAAGACCTTTTGAAGACCTTATCTAGTGATTTCTTTGCTGATTTGCTTTTAGCTGTTTTCCCACTGATTTCCAGTTTTGTTGTTGCATTTTGAGTGATCATCGAACCAAGTAGGTTGAAGTCCTTTACAACTTCCAGTTCATCCATGTCCGACTCAAATGTGTCTCAGTCATGCCTAGCAGTAGTCAATATCTTAGTCTCTGTTGCTTTTAGCAGCTTTCCAGCTTGACAGTCCATAAGAAGTCCTTCATTCTATCTATGCTTGCTGCAATATCTATTATATTGTCTGCGAATTAAGATTGTTGACTTTTTGTCAAGCAATTTGGATTCTTTCTTCTTTTTTTTCAGCAAGTCAAGCCTTCCTTTGGCTATAAGTTAAAAAGATAAGTTGAGACAGGACGCAACCTTGTCTGTTGACCCACTCTACTTTGAACCACGAACAAAACATTAATCTACCAATCCTCAAAATAACTTCTTGAGTACTGAGATAGCAGGAAGAACAGATAGATCACAGTGGTCAGGATATGACCCTATAAAAGGCTTTCAGTGTGCATGCTCAAAAATGAAAGCAAGGTTGGGCAGAGTTAGCTGTGCTTCTGGGGAGTAAACAAATGCTTTCACAGCAGTGAAGAGGAAAACAGAATGTTAACCATGAGCAAACTAAGGAGTACTTCTCACATAGCAAGAACTCTGCTGAGTCACACGTTTTGTGACGTACCAGTGACCTCATCAGCGATCTCGCTGTGTGTGACACTAAGCAGCGACCTGGCCCCTGCTGTGAAATCGTTGATCGTTGCACACTGTTCTGGTTCATTTTTTGCTCGTTGGTCTCCCGCTGTGCAGCACACATCAGTGTGTTTGACGGCAGGAGACCAACGAGCACCGACTCTGTGTAAGATATGTACGCTAGGAACCACGGTAAATATCGGTTAACCAAGCAAAGCGCTTTGCTTAGTTACCCGATATTTAGCCTGGTTACCAGATTTCACCGCTTAGCGCTGGTTCCCTGCACATGTAGCCAGGGTAAATATCGAGTAACTAAGCAAAACGCTTTGCTTAGTTACCTGATATTTACCCTGGTTACCAGCGTACACCAATTAGCGCTGGCTCCCTGCACACGTAGCCAGGTTAAATCTCGGGTAACTAAGCAAAGCACTTTGCTTAGTTACCCGATATTTACCCTGGTTACCAAGCGCAGCATCGTTACATGAGTCACTGGTGGCTGGTCATTGGTCGCTGGTGAGACCTGCCTGATTGACAGCTCACCAGTGACCATGTAGCAACGCACCAGCGATCCTGACCAGGTCGTATCATGGTCAGAATCGTTGGTACGCTGTTTATTGAGACGGCACCCTTTGTAAAGAGTATGTAGGAGTGGCTTTATTAAAGCGAATGGGAGCCTAAGGATTATGTAGGAAATTAAAAATGGAAGTTGGAAAAGCCTTTTACTGTTAACCCCTCATGCTGGGTTGGGATTTTTTGGTCTAATGAGGCTGGACACAGTTCGGCGCATTCATTCATAACTTCTGTATTATCTGCTCATCTCCACAAGTAACCCATGGCTCCCACTTCTAAACGGGATCTCTGGAACCATTGCAGTAACATATTTGGTAATACCTATGAAAGATATTTTGTTGAACAAATAGTAAAGTGTAAATAGAAAAATGTATCAGATAACATATATATTTTGCAATGATTGCTAATATTGTCTCATACAATATGTTTACAAAATACTATAAGAAAGGCCAAGCCATTTATATATTGAGTCAAACATTGGTGTCACAAAGCAAAACAGTGTTGCAAATGGATCAACATATTAATGTGTGATTCTAAGAAAGCCGCTGTGTGGTGCCACTCCTAATCGACAATGAGTGATAGAAGGAGAATGTGAAATGATGACTTAATTCTTAAAACTCATAAATGTCATCTGGATGAAGTTGTTTGGAGGAAAGAAAGCAACACAGTATAAGTGTCGGCGCTAACAAGACTTAATATGGCACAAGTGATGTACATATGATAATTGTTGGCTGAAACATGTTTAGGCTCACACGATCGTCCTTTCTATTCTGTAGATAATTAGTCTTTGTTATTGTCATAAAAAATATGTAAAACAACAATAAAAAGATATGCTAATTCTTTCATTTATGTACCAATGCTTGAATATTGATGTGTCAAAGTGCATAAATATCAACTTGAATATTTTTACAAATAGCGTGTAGATGGGGGAATATTTTTAATCATGTACATAAATGTGGTCATATACTGCACACACACACACTATGATCATATATTGTACATCTAAATGATGCTACCCTGTAGTGATGGCAATCCATCCCTCCTTTATCAGTGCTTAGAGTCTATCACAGTTTCTGTGTTTTTCTTTGTAGACCATTTTTTGAGGATTAACCACAGGTCCTCAAAGGGATTGAAAATTAAGGGGTTTCCTGGCCATGGAGTCAAAATTTCAATGCTTTGTTCATCGTGCCACTTAGTTATTGCTTTTGCTCTGTGAAACGGTGCTCCATAATGATAGAAAAAAAATGGTTCATGATCAAATTGCTCTTGGATCATTGGAAAAGGTTACTCTTGGAGGATGTTTAGATGCCCTTTTATATTAAGTGTGGTAATGGCTAATGCTTTTCCAAGCATGACGAAGTATCCTTCAGTATTTCTTCTTCTTGATCACTATTAGGCATGAACAAGGGCCAGGAAAAGGGGTAGGCACCTACCTTGGGCACTACCTCGTGCCTACCAAAAGGGGCCATTTTGGGGGAACCCAACTAATATTGCTGAAAGCATGCAGCTGCCATCACCTTCCTCCAGCTGCAGGCATTCAGTACAGTGATGGCCGTGGGCACACAAGGGAGCAGTATCAGTCCCTGACTATACTCACCCTTCCCACAGCCTGCAACCTGCAACTTTTACTCCTTCCCCACGATCATCACTGCTGAATCACGCAGAGGACATCAGATGTCGCGATGCAGTGATGTTATCCAGCGTCCACTGCTGCACCAGATGGAAGAGGAGATGGAGAGATGGAGCTGGGCTAGACAGGGAGTCTGGTTTAGGTGAGTATAAGATTTTTTATTTTCTATTATTTTCCATTTAATAGACTGAAGTCTATTATACCTAGGGCCTATGGGAACATTCCAAGAGGGGCTGGCTATGGGGACATAAGGGGCTCCTATGGGTACATAAAGAGATGCTATGGGGACATAAAAGGCTGCTATGAGGCATAAGAAGCTGCTATAAGGACATTACAAGAGGAGGCTGACAATGTGGACAACATAAGAGGATGGCTATGGAGACATAAGGGGTTGCTATGGGGACATTACAAGAGGGGCTGGCTATGGACATAAAAGTGGCTAGCTAAGGGGACATTACAAGAGGATCTGGCTATAGGGCATAAGAAGCTGGCTAAGGGGACATTATAATAGTAGTCTGGTTGTGGGGACATTACAAAATGTGGCAGGCTATGGGGACATTAAAAGAGGGTCTGTGTAGATATAACAAGAGGGCAACCGTACTGTCTTGAATACTGTTGGGAACCTTATATTGTGTGCTGTGGTGACCATACTGAATAGGGGGCTCTGCAGCACATTATACTGCATATTGGGGCTGTGGTAGATATCATACTTTGTGGGGGACATTACACTGTATACAAGAGGCTTTTGGGCCATTATACTGTATTAGTGACAGGGGAGCCATGATACTGTATGGGGTGCGGTGTGGGTCATCATACTATATAATGGGGGACTGTGGTGGATATTGTACTGAATGAGAAGCTGTGATGGACATAATAGTGTATATTAGGGCTATTGTGGATGTTATACTGGGGGCTGTGATGGATTTCAGACTGTGTGGGTAGCTGTGGAGTACATTATACTGTATATAAGAGGCTGTGGGGATATTATAGTGTATTACATGCTGTGGGGACCATCATACTATATAATGGGAGTTGAGGTGGACATCATACTTAATGGAGGGCTGTGACAGACATCATTGTGTATATTGAGGGTTGTTTATAGCATACTTTATGGGCAGCTGTGGTAAATATCATACTGTGTAGGTAGACTGTGTGAGATAGGGGTACAGTTTAGAGAGGACAATGTGGTGGGCATAATCAGGACATCGTTTGAAACAGGGGCACAGTATGAATATGTATAGGGGGCAACGTGAAATGGGGCTACAGTATAGAGAGAGGTTAGAATGCTGGGGGCACAGTGAAGAACTAAGGGAAAACAGTGGAGAGGCGAAAGCCATGGTATAAGCCATGGTTCAAAGGGGCAGACAGTGTGGCCATTGTAGCTGAAAATGGCAGACAGGAAGACTGTTAGACCTCATTAAGGTGGACAGTGTGGATGGTGTAGCTCATAAGGGTAGATAGAAAGCTTATTTAGGCCATAATATGAACACATGCAGAGGGCATTTCTTATTTTTAAAGAGAAGTGTGTCGGGATGTGCTGCAGAAGACCGGAAAAAAAGGAAGTCTGGAGAGTAAAGCGGGCGTCACACGAGACGATCTATCGTACGATCACACGAGCGATCGCACACGCCCCCGTCGTTTGTGCGATATGGGCAATTAGTTGCCCGTGGCGCACAAAGTCGTTAAACCCCCATCACACGCACTTACCTGCTGAGCAATGTCGCTGTGGGCGGCGAACATCCACTTCCTGAAGGGGGTGGGATGTTCGGCGTCACAGCGACGTCACACAGCGGCCGGCCAATAGGGGCGGAGATGAGCGGGACGTAAACATGCTGCCCACCTCCTTTCTTCCGCATAGCCGGCAGGATGCAGGTAAGCTGTGTTCATCGTTCCCGGGGTGTCACACGGAGCGATGTGTGCTGCCCCGGATACGATGAACAACTAGCACAGAGAAGAAAAGACTTTTTGAAAATGAGCGACGTGTCAACGAGCAACGATAATGTGAGTATTTTTGCTCATTCACCGTCGCTCGTAGCTGTCACACGCTACGATATATCAAACGATGTCGGATGTGCATCACTTACGACGTGACCCCGCTGACATATCGCACAATATATCGTCTCGTGTGACGCCCGCATAAAGCTGGATGTGAAAAGTCATCATGGGATCTGAACAAGATGGAGATGAAAAGAAAGAATTTAATCAATAAGAGAGAAGGTAGACACAATATATCGCGGCCCCAATTTTGTGGGAAGCACACAAAGCGGTCATAAGGGGATAATTGATTTCCATTTCCTCACACCTTAATAAACAAAGGAAACTGCATTTACAAAATCTATACGAAGAGATAGCCACATTAGAAACTCAGCATAAGAAATCTTTATCCCAACAGATTTTGGAACAACTGACCGCGAAGCGTGTGGCACTTAGAGACTTACTTAATAAACAGTCAGCCAAACTATATCTAAGCTGGAAAAATCACATGTTCCTCCATGGGGATAAGGCTTCTAAACTAATGATGTACCTGATAAAAAAAAGGCAGGCTCGCACCTTTATCCACGTAATTAAAAATTCTCGGGGCCAACAAACGCAGGACTATTCCCAAATTTCAAAAGAATTTTTGCGATTTTATAAAGCGTTATATCAAATCCGACCAGACGAGTCAGAAATAAAGAGAGATAAGAGGAAACGCGACATACATAATTATCTAGCCAAACTCAATCTCCCGAAACTTTCTAAACTACAACAAGTATCCTTGACAAAACGATTTTCTCATGCTGAAGTTCAGTCTATTCTGTCAAAAAGTCCATTGGGGAAAGCCCCAGGCCCAGATGGCCTACCCATTGTATATTATAAAAAATTCATCGATATCCTAGGAGATCATCTCCTAGCAACATGCAACGCTCTACTACTCGGCGATCCTATTCACAAACAAGCACTGGAAGCTCATATATCATTAATACACAAAGAAGGGAAAGACCCGGAGTGTTGTGGAAGTTATAGACCCATCTCACTCCTAAATGTGGATCTAAAACTTTATGCTAGCTTAATTGCCAACCGGGTGGCGGCAATCCTCCCTGACCTAATCTCTCCGGAGCAAACTGGTTTCGTAAGAGGAAGAGAAGGGAAAGATAATACGCTACGCCTGCTGAATTTAATGCAATACGCTAGAGCCCACAATTTGCCTCTTGTGCTGTTGAGAACGGATGCCGAGAAGGCATTTGATAGAGTAGACTGGACTTTTTTGCATGGAACGTTGGAGACTTTTCACTTCCCCCCTGATGCTATACGCGCAATACTGCAGATGTACACATTCCCCACAGCTAGGATAAAGATAAATAACACCCTCACTGATTCCTTTGCCATTAAAAATGGAACGAGGCAGGGATGCCCCTTGTCCCCTCTCCTCTTTGTCATGATAATGGAGCCATTAATAAGCTCCATTCAACAGGACCAGAAAATCGAGGGGATCAGACTACAGGGAATACATCACAAGTCCGCCGCCTTTGCAGATGACTTGTTGGTAGTAATGTCCAGACCTGAAAGGGGTTTTCCTGTATTCATGAAAATACTAGAGGACTATAGTCAATGGTCTAACTTCAAAATCAATCTATCCAAGTCAGAAACACTAAGCTTAAATATCCTAGGCAATGTTATCAAACTCCTCCAAAAATCATTTCCCTTTCGGTGGCCAAAAAGTCACATTACATATCTAGGCATCAAAATAGGAAAAACTTTCAAGTCCTTATTTGATCTCAATTACAAGCCCCTCCTCCCTAAGCTTAACGTACAAATATCTTCTTGGAAAGCACCATTTCTATCGTGGATAGGTTGGAAAAATTTAATTAAAAGTATTATACTCCCGAAATTCATCTATCTTTTCCAAATGTTACCCATACCTGTTCCCAAATCATTTCTTTCCCAGAGTAACTCTCTAATCTTCAATTATGTCTGGAACAAATATAAACCGAGAATCAACTTTCAAACATTGAGCCTCCCAAAAGGTAAAGGGGGCATGGGGCTACCCAATATCTCCATATACTATCAAGCTGCTGTTCTTTCTAGACCAGTAGACTGGATCAGATGCCCCCCGAATAAGTTATGGACGACAGTAGAGGAATATTTGTCCCCAACCCCTTTACGAGCCTTACTACTCTCCCCTCCCTGCCAAAAGGATAGAAGAACTTTCTCCAGTGAACTAACGAGAACATTCTTGAAAAACTGGGAGAAAAATAGTGAGACAATGGCCCCCCCTATCTCCCCTCTCACCCAAATATCTGATATCCTAGATGCCAGTATAAACCTAGTTAACTCCACAAAATCCACTCACTTAAGCAATGCAAAAGTCCCAGTGACTGATCTTTTGGTAGACGGTTCTCTGGTCTCCAAACAGGATATGTGTAAGACTCCCCCCCAGCTAAACTTACATTTCTCCACTACATGGAAATAAAACAGGTGATCCAACCATTACTGATACAATCCTGTCTTGACAGACCCCCAACAACTTTTGAATCATTCTGCATGCAAACAAAGACCCCCCAAAAAATACTATCTCATCTATACAATACCCTGCTCACAAAAAAACTGGTGATGAAGAGAGCATATCTAATGAGATGGGAAAGGGATTTGAACATTACATTCACAGATGTACAAACGAAACAAATCTTTAGTTCCTCCCATGGGCCGTCATGTTGTGTAAGGGTCCAAGAGAATTCATTCAAAGTGATTACGAGATGGTACATTGTCCCCACCTCATATAATTCATGGAGCAACTCCTCCTCGGATCAATGCTGGAGATGCGAGAGGGATAAAGGAACATATCTCCATATGTGGTGGACATGTCCAACTCTCCAGCCCTTCTGGAAGATAGCATCACAACTTTTGTCTGACCTCACAGGCAAAGTAGTGAGTCTAGACCTGAGGCAAATGCTCTTGAATTTACCAATGTGGCCCAAAGATAAGGCTAACTCGAAACTGGTGTCATTTGTGGGTTCAGCCTGTAGACTTCTTATTGCCCAAATGTGGCGCTCGACGAAGATACCCACCCTTACGCAACTTCTGCTGAAAATAGATCAACTGTACTATGAACTTTCAGCCCTTTCACATCAAAATATGCTCTCTTTCACCCGTCTGGAATGCTTGGCAAACCTATAGGGTTAAACCCTATTTCCTAGCAGCCACAGTGCAGAGGGAGGCTGGTGAAGTAGCCCAGCAAAATGAGACAGAATAGAAGCTCTTAAGCCACATTCCCCCCCCCCCCAGGAAGGTGGACGTACCACCGGTAGAGCACTGGTTACTCTTGGCACTGATGAATGGACTCTGGACCAATCCCTCTTTTTTTTTTTTCTCTCCTCCCTCTCCCATCATTCTCTTCTTTCTCTCAATCTCCTGAACCCACTAACTTCCTTCCTAAAACTGAATTTCTTGAGATAAAATTTTGCTCTCTTGGATTTCAGTTATCTTCCCCAACTTACAGTTCTTATTGTATTTACTATAAAAATAAAAAAAAAATTCATAATAATCCGGAAAACAGATTAATGTTCTAGCTTCGATCTTACCCACTATCAAATTGAAAATTTTTATTACTCGGTTTAGTTTTGATCTCGCATTTAAAGTTCCGAGAAAGTGGGGAGAACTAATAGCAATGAGTTTAACTGCAATGATACTAGATCTGATCGTGTTATCTGTTGACTTTGTAATTTGATAATTGTTTCAATAAATAAAACATTAAAACAAACAATAAGAGAGAAGGTGGCCTGTAAAGGTACCGTCACACATAACGAGATTGCTAGCGAGATCGCAGCTGAGTCACGGTTTCCGTGACGCAGTAGCGATCCCGTTAGCAATCTTGTTATGTGTGACACCTACCAGCGATCAGGCCCCTGCTGTGAGATCTCTAGTCATTGCAGAATGGTCCAGGCCATTTTGTTCAAAGGCGATGTCCTGCTGGGCAGGACACATCGCTGTGTTTGACACTGTGTGACAGGGTCACAGTGACTGCTGAGATCGTTATACAGGTTGCTACTGCGACCTGTATCATTCCTGCATTGCTGGTAAAGTCTGACTGTGTGACATCTCACCTGCGACCTCCCAGCGACTTACCTGCGATCCCTATCAGGTCGCATCGTTTTCGGGATCGCTGGTAAGTCGTTGTGTGTGACTGGGCCTTAAGGTTCCTGGATGTAAATGTTTACTTGTTGATACTGACTCCGTCTCATTAGTACCGTGGTTCCTTACTGGTTCTCAGTCTGATAATAACTGATAACAACAACTCCCAACATTTCCTTACTAGTAATAATGACATACTGGGAGTTGTAGGTTCATGAGATACCAATGAATATGGAGTTTTGGAATACAAATGTATATGGGACACTACAATTGATTGCTGTCCTAAGTTTGGTGATGTATTCATGTACTGATAATGGCACTGGTGTTGTATTAATTTACAGAAAGTGTTTATTGTGATGTATTCATGTACTGGTGGAGATTGTGGTGATGCATCAATGTACTGATAGTGGTTCTGGTAAAATATAGGATGTCAGGGATAGGGATGAGCGAACCCGAACTGTAAAGTCCAGGGGCCAGACGGAACACCCTGTGTTCGGTGCTCAACCCCGAACACAGACTTTTGACTGTACATTCCATTCCTGTTCAGGTTTTTCACATGAATAAAGCTTGTTGAAAGGTTGCAGAGCAGTCAATCAGCAAGCTTTTAGCCTGTGTACACTGCCGAAGCCATTACAGCCATGACAAGTTTTGGCCAGGCTGTGATTGAAAAGGGAAATCACTGTTAATAAAATATGACATGGGCTACAGATGGAAGTTAAGTGGTAGTAAGAGCAGGATAGTTATACAGTTATACATACCATGTTTCCCGGTGGATTACACTGCAGTCAAACTCTTTTCCAAGCCCGTTGATTACAGTTCATCAATATTCACTGCTTTCCCCGCCCACCCTATGTGCCTATGTCTGTTATTGCTTGCAGACTGCTATACACGCCTTCTGCCCTGTGTTCACATCTGTGATTTGTTGCAGTAAGTTTCTTATATACAATAGTAATGTAAAAAAAAAATATACAAATTTAAAAAATGGCGTGGCGACCACTTATCTCGGAAGGGGGTGGAGATATTTTATTGAAATTTGGACAAAATATTCTGGACCAAAACTGCAGAGATGTCACGAAATTTCAGCCCTCTACGGCTTTTGGAAAAAAAAATGTATTGCAATTTTAAAATGGAATAGTTACAATTCTACCTATTCAGCCGGACAAAGGTTAAAGCCGCACTGGCACCAATGCCACCCAATGAAGTTAATTTCCTCCTGGCAGTGGAGCTCTTGATGCATACAGATTCAGAATGCTATTAACCTGCACATTAACCCCATATATTCATATATATTAGTAGTATTTTTTTTACCTGACAGGTTCATTCCCTTTTATGAATTTGGCACACTTCTGGACTTTGAATGCACCTTAATCTGAAATTTGCTTAAAGGGGTATTCCCATCTCCAAAATAAAAAAACAATATTAGCTAATACCTCCAATTAGAAATATAGTATAGTTCCTCTCATTCACTATGTCGCTTACCTCATGTCCAGGGCATTGCAGGACTTTAGGTATCCATGTTTATGACCACAAATATAGTCACAGTTAGTTGTTCGTGGTCGTAACCAAGGTCCTGCAATGAACTGAACATGAGGAAAGCAAGATAGTGACTCAGAAGAACTGTATTACATTTCTAATTGGAGGTATGTGCTAATATTATTATTATTATTATTATTATTATTACACCAGCTACATATTGGGATTGGATCTTGGAGATAGGAATACATCTTTAAGCTATAAGATGGAGTAATTTTCTTCAATCATTTATGCCACTTTCTAATGCACATCTGCTGTGCTACATTTGGACTTGCCCCTCCTGAAAAGTTGTTTAAATTTTAGTAAACTAGTTTTTAGAAAAGGCATAAGAACACCAAATGTTGCAAAATTTGGGCTCAACTATGCATTGTGCAAAAACTTGAGGTTTACTATTACTTAAAACTGAAATTAAGGTACTTTTTTTAATTGCCTCCATAGCATATTAGAAAGTTGAAGAACTTTTCATACAATAGTTAAACTTTCTTTATATAACATCAGACAATCTTGTTGAGGTGTAAGTAGAGAATTATAGTACTCTATAGCTATGCCAAGTATTGCTTTTTGCTTCATTTTACTAACCTCCATTGTTTCTCTCCAACAATAAAGACTTTGATGATGGAGGTTGAAAATTATAACATGACAAAGATGGCAAGTACAGTAAATTATACAGTTTCACTTAGTTATATAGTGACATAATAATTGGAATTACTGATGCTATTATTACATCTGTATTTCCAGTAAAAGACATTTACAGTATAAGTTATCTGATTTTTCTTTGGGTTGGGCAACTAAAAAATCCTCATTACCTCATTATAGATTATCTCAATGCCATCTAGTTTTCCAAGTTCTACTTTCTTTGTTTAGAGAAAATCTATTAATTAAGCAGAAAGGAATAGGATAAATATAGCTCTACTGTCAGCATTGTTTTATCATGTCCAAAGATATTCCAAAATAGAGCAGAATGCTTTTCACGTTAATTGATTGTCTTGGTAACAATGTAACAAATATATATATATATATATACATACATATATATATATATATATGCAGTATGTGCGTGTGTGTGTATATTTATATATATATATATATATATATATATATATATATATATATAGCATCCAATATTAGCTACACTTTATTGTTCCTAGAATTGAATAACCTTTTAATGTGCAATAAGAAAAAATCTAAACATTTTAATAAATCTTCATGTAAGGGATTAAGCTAAGAGAGGTTATCTCATAAATCATATAACTTACTGAATCTTATCTAAGAAGCCCTCATTGTGCAGTGCACATTTCTATAGTCATTGAACAATTGAATATAGCAGCAGCACACAAATGCCAATTGTCCTCCAGTTAAAAGTTTATAGATATTGGATTTTCCCATCCTCCTCACTAGAGATGAGCAGACTCAATGAAGTTCTGGTTCGGCGGGGGCACCAGGACTTTAGATAAAGTTCAGTTTGGGACCTGGACTTCACCTGAACCTCATTGGAACTCACTGATTGTGCAGTATGGCTCTCCACCTTCATATAGCCAGCCATGAAAAGAGCAATTCGAAGGGAGGGAGAGTGTTTTTTTTTCTTTTTCTTTTTTGTACACACCACATCCGAAAAGTTTTTACCACCAGTGTAAGCCATTAAACACTGCAAGCAAATTGCACTGAGCCTACCCGAGCACGGTGATGTTTGCTTGGTTAGCATACGTAAAGCACCTGAACTCTGAACTCTAACACTGATTTTTTTGTTAAGTCTGTGTTCAGTACGAATACCGAGCTTTAATCTTTAAGTCCACTCATCTCTATTCCACACCACACGACCACAGTGAGGATGGACTAAAGACTAAAGCGGGCTTTACACGCTACGATATATCAAATTATATGTCGTTGGGGTTACGTCGTAAGTGACGCAAACCCGCATCGTTTGACATATCGTAGCGTGTGACAGCTATGAGTGAGTGTGAACGAGCAAAAATACTCACCTTATCATTGCTCGTTGACACGTTGCTCATTTTCTATAAATTGAATGTCCGGTTGTTCATTGCTCCCGAGGCAGCACACATCGCTCCGTGTGACACCCCGGGAATGATGAACTGCAGCTTACCTGTGTCCCGCCGGCAATGTGGAAGGAAGGACGTGGGCGGGATGTTTACGTCCCGCTCATCTCCGCCCCTCCGTTTCTATTGGCCGGCCGCTGTGTGACGTCGCTGTGACGCCAAACGTCCCTCCCCCTTTAGGAAGTGGATGTTTGCCGCCCACAGCAAGGTCGTTTGGAAGGTAAGTACGTGTGACGGGGAGTTACGACTTTGTGCGACATGGGCAAGAAATTGCCCGTGCTGCACAAACGATGGGGGCGGGTGCGATCGCAAATACGATCGCACGAGAAATCGACGCATGTAAAGCAGCCTTTAGGAATGATTGCACTGTTAACCATTGTAGATGGGCCCCCAGCAATCATACTTTGATTACTTATCCTGTATTGATAAACATATTTAATGTGAAAATAATAGACAACAACTAATACAACTTGGATTTCACCCTATAAACCTTGCAGAAGAATCTGGACTTTACTGCAGGTTATCCTGGACACAACCAAAGAGTACTCATCATTACTAATAGTTAAAGGGAAACTGTCACCAGACTTTGGCCCTATAAGCTGTGGCCACCACCAGTGGGCTCTTATATACAGCATTCTAACATGCTGTATACAAGAGCCCAGGCCGCGCTGTAGAACATATAAATCACTTTATAATACTTACTTAAATAGTCAATACAGTGGGGTTGGGCCATATGCATGTCTCAGTTTCCGGTGCCGGCGCCTCTTTTTTTGGCCATCTTCGTCCTCCATCTGAAGCCTGTGAGCATGATGTGTCCTACGTTATACGTACTCGCCGGTCCCGCGCAGGTGCACTACAATACTTTGATCTGCCATGCTCATGGCAGGGCAAAGTGTGCCTGCACAGGACCTCAATGCCGGCGAGTATTGATGACGTAGGATGTGTCATGCACCCCGCCTTCAGAAGAAGGATGACAAAGATGGCCGAAAAGGGAAGCGTCGGCAGCAGAGAACGGAGACGCCCATATGACCCAAATCCACTGCAACGACCATTTAGGTAAGCGTTATAAAGTGATTTTTACGTTCTACACAGTGGCCTGGGCCTGGGCTCTTATATACAGAATGTTAGAATTCTGTATATAGGAGCCCACTAGTGGTGCCACAGCTTATAAGCCCCAAATCTAGAGACAGGTTCCCTTTAAAGAACTAAAGTGAAATAGGACTTGTAAGGTAAAGATAAGATCCATGATGCAAACTCAGTACAGAAATATCCTGGGTTCAGTGGGCATTGGATGGGGTGGAGCAATATAGGGGCCTATTTGTCTTTTAGGGAACTGGAAGTTCATGTGTGCACCCTAGAATCTGAAGCAGAAGTCAGGGTTAGGTTGTCAAAGGTTTTGTGACCACCACAGGAAAGCAGGAGTGGATGGGAATGTCAACAGGCTATGGACTCATAGTAGCAACTGAGGCCATGGTGGAATGACATTGTGAAACCTTCAAAGATTTTTACCATTTTAGTCGCAAAATGAACCTTCTTTTTGCACCTTTTTTCAAGTCTATTTTACACTGTGTGCAGAATTATTAGGCAAGTTGTATTTTAGAGGATTTTTTTTATTATTGATCAACAACTATGTTCTCAATCAACCCAAAAGACTCATAAATATCAAAGCTTAATATTTTTGGAAGTTGTAGTGGTTTTTTTTATGTTTGGCTATCTTATGAGGATATCTGTTTGTGCAGGTAACTATTACTCTGCAGAATTTTTGGGCAACTTAATAAAAATCAAATATATTCCCATCTCACTGGTTTATTTTCACCAGGTAACCATTACATCTGCACAAAATTTAGAAATAAACATTTCTGACATGCAAAAACAAAATGTCACGCTGTACTCTAAGATGTACAATAGCAGTATAGCGCAGTAATGTGGGACTGAGAGGATTCCTGAAACTATCTGAGAAGGCAGTTAGCTGGTAAACCACTAGGGGGCATAAAAGTGGAGGAAACGTATGAGCAGGGAATTCCCTAGCAGAGGTAATACTAGTCAAGCCCACCAGATGGCAGTAGAATCGTCAGAAAGCCATGTCACAACATGAGGTCTTGTAAGTACACAAGGGCAAAGTCTAAACGTAGTCAGAGGGAAGCAAATAGTCAGTAGCCAGGAAATCAGAGCCTAGAAGCAAGGGGGAGTGGGAAGACAAGACAGACTAAAGGTAAACAGATAAGGAACGAACAGGGAGACAGCGGGAGAGACACTGATGGAAACAGACAACAGAGGAGGTTAACAGGTCAGGTGAACACGGAGGTCAGGAGGGGGCAGGGCAGAGAACAGGTCACTCAAGAGCAGAACACAGCAGAGCCAGAAATGTCACTGGCGAAGTCCAAGAGAAACAGTGCCCTAATAAAGCAGCCTGACCTCCAGAACGAGGCAGAAAGGATTAACCCCTAACGTGACTTGCATCAGAAGTGAAACTAAAAAAAGGCTCAGCTCCAGCTGAGCCAGGAGTCAATCATGACACAAAAAGCACAAAAATTAGTGACCAATATAGCCACCTTTTCTTATAATGAAACTCAACAGCCTACCATTCATAGATTCTGTCAGTTGTTTGATCTGTTTACGATCAACATTGGGTGCAGCAGCCACCACAGCCTCCCAGAAACTGTTCCGAGAGGTGTACTGTTTTGCCTCCCTGTAAATCTCACATTTTATGAGGGACTACAGGTTCTCTATGGGGTTCAGATCAGGTGAACAAGGGGGCCATGTAGTTTTTTTTTCATCTTTTAGACCTTTATTGTCCAGCCATGCTGTGGAGTAGTTGGATGCATGTGATGGAGCATTGTCCTGCAAGAAAATCATGTTTTTCTTGAACAATACCGACTTCTTCCTGTACCACTGCTTGAAGAAGTTGTCTTCCAGAAACTGGCAGTAGGTCTGGGAGTTGAGCTTCACTTCATCCTCAACCTAAAAAGGTCCCACAAGTTCATCTTTGATGATACCAGCCCATACCAGTAGTACCCCGACCTCAACCTTGCTGGAGTGGAGCTCTCTGCCCTTTACTGATCCAGCCTCTGACCCATCCATCTGGCCCATCAAGAGTCATTCTCATTTCATCAATATGAAGTGAAAGCTGCACAACAAATTCAGAGAAATATGAACAAGCCTAACTGCTTTAAAATACATAAGGAATGAAAAATACAATTAGCCATATAAAAAAATACAAAAAGTATATTGGCGCAGCATGGATGCCAGATTATAGGGCCTGGAAAAAGGCCTGACCTAGTATTTCTACCTTAAACATTGATCATTAAGAGATGCATGAGTGAGCAGTGCAGGCATTGTCCTCTGGGAGCCCTGCTAAATTCAGGCAACACACAACATGTATACCCAGCTTGGAGTCTCCACATTTCAAAAAATTAGGAGCAGATACCAGTAAAAGTGGCATCAGTTTCCCCAGAGGTCAAATACTATAATGGCGCAGCATAGATGCATGGGTCAGGGCCTGGAACAAGGCCTGGCCCAGTATTTCTACTTTAAACTTTGATGATTATGAGGTGCATGATTGAGACTTATAGGCATGGTGCTTTGAGAGCAGTGCCAAATTCAGGCAACATACAACAAGAAGACCCAAATAAGAGTCTCTATTTACAAAAAAAAATGACTTGCCATGACTCAGGAGGAAGTAAAAGGAGGTGGAATAGGAGGAATATTGGGTGCTTCATACATAAAAAAGCCAAATTGTAAAAGTAACAGTAGTGGACACACCTTTTGGTTGTTGCACCACCAAGACACTTATTAGTAACATCAACATCAGCAGCAGTAGAAATAGCAGCCACGGAAGCCATGAAAAAGGTGTCACAGACTGCAATTCCAGGAGACCAATGCAGCACAATGAAAACTATACCCACGTCTAGTCTGCACAGTTTGCAACTGGGTGGAAAAGTCATTGAAGATCCCTGTCTTGTTTGTCTTGATGAAAGTTAAGTGGTCTATACTTTCAAGGGACATCCAGATGGGCTTATCCATCGGGATACCACCAGCAGTGTTTAACACATTATCTGAGAGAACACTGTCTGTTGGGCATGACAAAACCTCCAAGGCATGACAGCTGAGGTCTGTCCCCTCTTCCATTTTGAAGACTAAAATGCAAAAGGGTCTAAACTCCATCTGATGGCATTAATATTGAGCTCTAGGTACTCCTGCACCATCCTCTCCAATCGTTCATTGGTGCACAGGATGGTCTACAAAAAAAGTGTGTGCTACAACTCACAGAAACTGCTTCTGCTACTGAAACTGCTGCTGCTAATGTTTCCATAATAACGACTAATGTTCCAAAGATTGGAAGTCTAAAACTGAAATGCACACGGTGTACCTCACTGCTGTCCTGGGGAAAAGAACTCTTAAGTAGAGTTGAGCGCGGTTCGCGGTTCTCCAGTTCGCGGTTCGATTGATTTTGGGTCTGTTCTAGATCGAACTAGAACTCGAGCTTTTTTGTTAAAATTCGATAGTTCTAGATAAGTTCGAGAACGGTTCTAGCAGCAAAAAGCAGGGCTTTTTACAGCTACAGTGTGCAGGAGCCATCGCTGGCAGCCTGCCACAAGCTGTTAACTAAGATAAACATCGGGTATCCAACCAAAGCGCTTTGGTTAGTAACCCGATGTTTTTCCTAGTTACGTGCAGGAAGCCCACACTTCCCCGCTCAGCTCGCTCCGCCCCCTCCTGCCCGCGGCATGTACACACGTACACACACACACACACACACACTCTGCACACACACTCTGCACACATGGTCCCGCTCGGCTTACCTGCGGTGATGAAGTCCCGCCATCCCGACCTCAGCGCTGTCACTGTCCTCCATAGCTGCCGCTTGTCACATCACCTTCTCTCGCTTCTGACCCGAGACTGACTAGTGGTGACGTCACAGGCCTCTCGCAATACTTGGCTGTGAAGGCAGCGGTCATTGAACTCAGTGACAGGTGCTGTCAGTGTGCTGGAGATCAGCGCAGGTAAAGGTCCTGCAGTGACCTGGGCTGACCCATTGATGTTAGCTCAGGTCACTGCATTGCTCTCCCAGCCAATGGGGAACATTCTGCTCTTCATTGACTGGGACAGTGTGGATCGTCATGGCAACCCCTTGGATTACACCAAACCTGGATTTGTTTTTCTTTCTAATAAATTGGTTAAAGAGGGAATGTTTTGGGGAGTGTTTTTTCAAATAAAAATGTGTTTGTCGTCTATTTTTTTTTATTACTGACTGGGTTGGTGATGTCGGGTATCTGATAGACGCCTGACCTCACCAACCCCAGGGCTTGATGACAGGTGATATTACACACCTGGTATTAACCCCATATATTACCCCGTTTGCCACCGCGCCAGGGCGCGGGATGAGCTGGGGCGAAGCACCAGGATTGGCGCATCTAATGGATGCGCCACTTTTGGGGCGGCTGCGGCCTGCTATTTTTAGGCTGGGGAGAGTCCAATAACCATGGACCTCCCTAGTCTGAGAATATCAGACCCCAGCTGTCTGCTTTACCTTGGCTGGTGATCCAATTTTGGGGGGACCCCTACGTGTTTTTTTTTTTTAATTATTTGTTTAATTTAAAATAACAGCGTGGGGTGCCCTCAGTTTTGGATTACCAGCCAAGGTGAGGTTGCCAGCTGTGGTCTGCAGGCTGCAGCCGTCTGCTTTACCCTAGCTGGCTACAAAACTAGGGGGAACCCTACGTCATTTTTTTTTCTTTTTTTTCTTCATTTTTTTGGCTAAATACAAAGCTAAGCACCCCTTAGTGCCACATGAAAGGCACCAAAGGGTGCAAAATTACAAAATGCAGGAGAGTGGGACATTATGTGTCTTTCTGCCATTATAATGACAGAAAAGACTGATATGAAGTGCACAAGCAAAAGAAAATCACCAGAGCGCTCTATGCTGTGAAAAGCAGTAGAAAATGGCACTGGAGGGAACATGTGACCGCCTCATGTAGGATAAAGCTATGGATCCTGGGTAAATTTATGCATTTACCCTCCTTGAGTTTTTTTGCAGTACACAAAAAAAACGGAAGGCACACGGATGACAAACAGATGACATACGGACCGTCTACGGAATGGAAACGGATGCCACACGGATGCACCCGTGAAAAAAAACGGACTGTTTTTTGCAAACCGCAAAAATGGATCGGTGGTGTTAATGTAGCCTTATTCTGATCTGCCGGTTTTTCCGGTCCCCGCTCACGTGATCACAGGTATACACCGTACACCGATTATCACGTTACAGTAATTGACAGCGCCGGTAAAAAATTATTTATCTCCCATCTGGCATGAACAAACGTGATAAATCTCCTCCCCGGTCCCCTCCGGTCCCCCAGTGTCGCCAAAGTGCCCCCCCTGATGCCCTCCCAGAAATCCAAGATGGCCGCGCGCACAGCAGCGCGCCGGCCGCATTCACCCTACTCCTCTGATTTCTGTCGCATGTGCCATGACACATGCGACAGAACACTCCTCCCCAGGCCCTGCCAGGTCACCCCCTATAACCCCACCAGTGTTCCGCGGTGTCCCACGGTGCCTGTGCAGCGTTGATCCCCCGCGGCCCTCTCCTTCACAATAGACGCTGCCGCATGCACAGAGCTGCTGTCAGCTCAGCTTCCTGTGTTCAGACACAGTGAGTGGTTGTTATGCATCTGTAAGCTAAATGGGCAGCACGGTGGCTCAGTGGTTAGCACTGCAGTCTTGCAGCACTGAGGTCCTGGGTTCAATTCTCAGCAAGGACACCATCTGCAAGGAGTTTGTATGTTCTCCCCGTGTTTGCGTGGGTTTCCTCCCACACTCCAAAGACATACAGCGCTATGGAATTAATAACGCTATATAAATGAATAAATTATTATTATTACTGCAATGCCCTGCTCATGAGGTAAAGAACATAATTGATCAGGAGAGCTATACTACATTTCCAAATGGAGGGATTTGCTTTTATAGTTGCCCTGCTGAATGACTACCAAACATGAGAGTCCGTTATACGCCACAAGAAAACACATCTAAATAGCGAGCTCTGTTGTTAAGTATTCATTCAGCTGGATAACTGGACTTAAAGGGGTATTCCATCTCCAAGATCCTATCCCCAATATATAGTAGGTGGAATAGCAATAATATCAGCAAATACCAATATTTGGAAATGTAGAATAGTTCTCCTGATTAGGCATGCCCTTACCTCATGAGCAGGGCATTGCAGCTTTGGTGGTAACCATTACGACATGGACTCTGCTGCTGTGGACCCGGGGAGAGTGAGTGCAGAATCATTGCACCCACACTCCTCACATGAAGGGTCTGCACTTGTTAGGACCAGGATGATGGGTAGCCCCAGGAGGTGGATCCACTGGACTGAGCACCCCACCGAGGGCAAGGTGCCTGGTAGCCGAAGCACTACGGGTAGCAGGACAGTCCGTTCAGAGGAGTGGGTGTAGAAGTCCCTGGGACCACGGAGTCTCTGAAGGTAGTCCAGGTGACGGAGCGCAGGTTCGGAGGCTGAGATGATGTCAGGCAGGGTCCGAAACCAAGGAAAAAAAAAAAAGAAAAAAAAGGGGGAAAAAAAAAAAAGAAAAAAAGGGAACCAGCACGATCTGAAATTGGCATGCATCATATAAAAAGTGAAAATTCACAAATTTATTCCAACTGTACTATAATAAAAAAAAAAAAATGAGATTTTTAGCAAATAATTGATCAATTTTTTGAGCCACCCCTGCCAACGTCACGGCAAATCTCAATAGGGGGGTCCTACTCTACATTCTGTATTTCATGTGCTATGCGGCCTCCTAGATAAAGTTAAAAGCAGAACCATAATGGAGCACACATACCTGCAACCTGTATATAGCCGCTTCCATGTTGCAAAAAAGGCACTTGTGGATAGAGACCAGCCCAGGTCCCAGCATGTGGAGCAAGCCCTACACATACCAGGACTATATCAGAACTGATCCTCCCAGTGTCAAAAAGCAACCATTGATAAAGGCGGACCAGATCCAAGAATGGTGCTTAATTAGCATTGCCTGTGGAAAGGGGTGAGGTAACTGAGTCTGAACAGCTACCAACAGGAGGAATATATTGCAAGCCAAAATCAGGCGTGCATGGTATGGTGTTGGTCAGACACCAGATTTGTAGCATAACTACGGTCAAAACAGAGAAAAAAAGGGAACCAGCACGATCTGAAATTGGCATGCATCATATAAAAAGTGAAAATTCACAAATTTATTCCAACTGTACTATAATAAAAAAAAAAAAATGAGATTTTTAGCAAATAATTGATCAATTTTTTGAGCCACCCCTGCCAACGTCACGGCAAATCTCAATAGGGGGGTCCTACTCTACATTCTGTATTTCATGTGCCATGCGGCCTCCTAGATAAAGTTAAAAGCAGAACCATAATGGAGCACACATACCTGCAACCTGTATATAGCCGCTTCCATGTTGCAAAAAAGGCACTTGTGGATAGAGACCAGCCCAGGTCCCAGCATGTGGAGCAAGCCCTACACATACCAGGACAGGTCCGAAACCAGCGGAACGGGGAGGTCGGTCACCACACGGATCCAGAGATCGGAGACGGTAGGAACTGAGAAGATGGCGGACAGTCCGTTCAGGGTTCTGGAACCGTCAGGACCGGTTGGCGAGACAGGAGCGGCTCTACAAGAGAGATAGGTAAGTACGAGATAATGGCACAGGAAGACCTGACTCCTAGCTTAGCAAACACGAAGAACAGGCCCCGCCCACTTGGAAAGGAACCCCCTATATACCCTGCACCTGAATCTTCAATAACCTGTTGGAGGACGCTGTCCCTTTAAGAGAGGGTCAATGACCGCGCGCGCGCCCTAATGCGCATGCGCGAGGCCCGGGTGCCAGAAGCCAGAGCAGGGAGCGGTGTACAGGACACAGGAGCGCTCAGCATCGCAGATGGGCGCCGGGACCGGGGACCGGGTTGCCTGGAGGACGCAGGTGAGGGAGCATGGAGGCCATGGAGCGGGGGACGCCTGGCAAAGGAGCCGGGCAGCGTGGCAGGGGAGCCGGGGAGCGTGGCAGGGGAGCCGGGGAGCGTGACAGCACTCCTAGAAAATATGGGATACGTTCCCTGAGTGTCTCCCCCCCATATTCTAGACGGTCCAGAGTCGTCGTGGGACCCCTTTATTTTTTTTCTTACAATAAATTGGTGAAAGAGGGAATGTTTTGGGGACTGTTTTTTCAAATAAATTTCTTTTGTCGATTTTTTTTTTGTTAGTACTGACAGTTTATGATGTTGGGTATCTAATAGACGCCATGACATCACAAACTGCTGGGCTTGATGTCAGGTGACCTTACAGCTAGTATCAACCTGATTTATAACCCTGTTTGCCACTGCACCAGGGCACAGGATGAGCTGGGGTGAAGCGCCAGGATTGGCGCATCTAGTGGATGCGCCACGTCTGGGGTGCCTGCGGCCTGCTATTTTTAGGCTGTTAAGGCCCAATAACTATGGACCTTCCCACCATGAGAATACCAGACCACAGCTGTCCGCTTTACCTTGGCTGGTGATCCAATTTGGGGGGGACCCTACTTTTTTTGTGTAATTATTAATATTTATAAAATAATTATAAAAAAGAGCCTGGGGGGACCTCCACATTGGATCCCCAACCACGGTAAAGCTGCCAGCTGTGGTTTTCAGGCTACAGCCGTCTGCTTTACCCTAGCTGGCTATCAAAAATGGGGGGACCCAACGTCATTTTTTTAACTATTTTTTAAATAGAAAAAATTAATGGGCTTCCCTGTATTTTGATTGCCAACCAAGGTAACGGCAGGCAGATGGGGGTGGCAACCCATAGCTGTCTGCTTTATCTGCGCTGAGAATCAAAAATACCGCGGAGCGCTATGTCATTTTTTTTAAAGATTTATTTTTACAGCACTGTGATGTCCAGCAATCAAAATACAGGGAAGCCCATTTTGTTTTTAGTTATTTAAATAAATAATTAAAAAAAATATATATGGGCTCCCGTTGCATTTTTTGTATTGCTAGCTAAGGGTAATCCAAGCAGCTACTGGCTGCTAACCCCCACTGCTTGGTGTTACCTTCACTGGCAATGGAAAATCCAGGGAAGCATTTTTTATTTTTTTTGCCAAAAAACTACAAAAAAAGGACGTGAGCTTCGCCATATTTTTGTATGCTAGCCAGGTATAGCAGGCAGGTGCTGGAAGAGTTGGATACAGCGCCAGAAAATGGCGGCTGCAGACTGCAATTCGCCGCAGTGGGGCCCAGAAAGCTTAGGCCAACCTGTGCTGTGGATTCCAATCCCCAGCTGCCTAGTTGTACCTGGCTGGACACAGAAATTCATGAAATAATAAAAAAAGTGCTTCCCTTTATTTTTGGTTCCCAGCCGGGTACAAATAGGCAACTGGGGGTTGGGGTCAGCCGTACCTGCCTGCTGTACCTGGCTAGCATACAAAAATATGGCGAAGCCCACATAATTTTGCATACAGTCCTGGATGGAGTATGCTGAGCCTTGTAGTTCTGCAGCTGCTGTCTGTCTGTATGGAGAAGAGCAGACAGCAGCTGCAGAACTACAAGGCTCAGCATACTCCATCCAGGACTGTATGCAGAAGTTTTTTGCCCACCAAAAAAATGACGTGGGCTTCGCCATATTTTTGTATGCTAGCCAGGTACAGCAGGCAGCCACGGGCTGCCTCCAACCCCCAGTTGCCTATTTGTACCCGGCTGGGAACCAAAAATATAGGTAAGCCCGTTTTTTTTAATTATTTCACTTATTTCATGAAATAATTAAAAAAAAAACTACGTGAGCTTCGCTCCATTTTTGTGTCCAGCCGGGTACAACTAGGCAGCTGGGGATTGGAATCCGCAGCACAGGTTAGCCCGAGGTTTATGGGTGCCTCTGCTGCGAATTGCAGTCTGCAGCCGCCCCAGAAAATGGCGCTTTCATAGAAGCGCCATCATCTGGCGCTGTATCCAACTTTTCCAACAGCCCTGGAGCCGGGTGGCTTGTTGGGTTAATACTGGCTTTGTTTTACTAGCTAGTATTAAGCCAGAGATTCTTAATGTCAGGCACGTTTGACCCGGCCATTAAGAATCTCCAATAAAGGGTTGAAAAAAAGACACTACACAGAGAAAAAATACTTTAATAGAAATAAATACACAGACACATTAGAGACTCCATCTTTATTACCCCTTGTCAGCCCTCCACGATCCATGGTCTTCTGTCTTTCTCATTCAACAAATGCAGCTCTGCTCCATCACAGCTGCATGAGGGAAGACGCTGCTTCCCGTGCAGAAATCACTCTGTGAAGGGTGCACGGAAAGCAGCGTGCAGCCTTCACAGAGTGAGAGATCAGTGCTGCTGGCTGCTGGCGGTGACAGACGCGTTACCATAGCAACAGGGCACCGATCATGTGATTCCCGGAGCCGCGGTTAGCGGTGACGTCACCGCTAACTGCGTTGCTATGGCAACGGTGATCTCCGTTAATGACCGGCTGTGTCAGCCGGTCCCTAACGGAACGGGGAGTCGACCGTGTGCTACAGCATGTCGCCGGTACACGGCGATACACAAATGTGCACCGTGTACCGGAGAGATGCACTCGCAGGTCCTACATGACGTGTCATAGTCCTGTGACCAGTCTGTAGCCAATGAGATAATAGCCACGTGACTGGTCACATGGCTATTTTGACGTCACGATAGGTCCTGCATCACTGCTGGCAGTGCCGGTCACCGGGAGGATTCAGCGATCATCGAATGGAATAGCGGCAGGAGACAGAGCGCAGGAGGGATCGCGTGGACCGCTAAGTGTTATGGCAATGTTTATTAACTGTTTGTGTACATTTATCATGCATTTTTATGTGTTTGTGATTGCCTCCCATTATAGCCTATTGGTTCGAGTTCGGTTCGTCGAACGTTCGACGAACCGAACTCGAACGGGAGCTCCGTTCGGCGAACCGACCTCGAGCCGAACCACGACCGGTTCGCTCATCTCTACTCTTAAGATTTTGAACTAGCTTGTTTCCATAATCCATCATGCACGCATCTCTTTCCAGGGAGGGAAGTATCTGGCAAAATTTACTCTTGTACCATGGATCTAACAGAGTGGTGACCCATTAGTCAGCATTATTTTTAATCATAACATTAAGGACATCATGTTGGAAATAGTGAAGCAAGAAGTGTTGGTGGAGGGGTAACACTTAGGGGGGCTTTACATGTTGCGACATCGCTACTGATATATCGTCGGGGTCATGTCGTTAGTGACGCACATCCGGCGCCGGTGCGACATCACAATGTGTAAAGCCTAGGTGCGACGATCAACGAGCGCAAAAGTGACAAAAATCGCTGATTTGTGTCACGTCGTTCATTAACATAATGTCGCTCCTGCTGCAGATACGATGTTGTTTGTCGTTCCTGCAGCACCACACATCGCTGTGTGTGAAGCCGCAGGAACAACAAACATCTCCTTACTTGCGTCCACCAGCTATGCGGAAGGATGTTATGTCCCGCTCATCTCCGCCCCTCCGCTGTTATTGGCCGGCCATTTGGTGATGTTGCGGTGACGTCGCTGTGACGCCGAACGTACCTCCCTCATGAAGGAGGGATTGTTCGGCAGTCACAGCAACGTCGCCAACCAGGTATGTGCATGTGAAGCTGCCATAGCGATTATGTTCACTACGGCAGCAAACAGCATATATTGCATGTACGATTGGGGCGGGTGCTATCGCTCTGGACATCACTAGCCGATGCTAGCAATGTTGCAGCGTGTAAAGCCCGCCTTAAGCTTGCTTCCTTCGTCCCCTCCCACAAACCACAGACAACAGGGAGGGGATCAATAGCTTCTTCATTTCATGACTGTTGTGTGCCCATCACCTCTTCCTCCTTGTCATCCTCCATTTGTTCCTATGCTCTTGCACCTTCACTATTAGTTTGTCTGATACTAGGAACCCCCTTAATCACTGTATTCTCCTCTCTCATGCCACCCGTCTGTGAGATGACAATCTGGACATCAGAGATATTGGTATACATTCCACATCCTCCTTTGCTTCCCCTCTTCCCCGGGGACCACCACCTCCTCCCACAGACAATTTAAAGTGTGCTCTAGCATTTAGATGACCGGAATAGTGATGATGAAGAGGGAATTGTCAGCGCTAACCATCTTACTACCCATTTTGAAACTGTACAAAAGGGTGCTGAGGTCCTTCATTTGTGCCCGCTATGCAAGCGTGATTTGCCCCACAAATGGACTGCATGGGCCCAGGCTATAAATCATGACACTGCAACAGGGCTCGTCACTTCTGCCACAGTCACTGCAACATGGGCAGAGTGGAATTCCATTTTGTCGGCACATTGCATATAAATCGGTTAACTGGTAGGCTGAAAGACCTCGGTAGTGATTCAACGTAATCAGTCACTAGTTGAGAACGGCAGAAGTGAGCACACAGCAACCTTGCATTCTGTAGCAGTGCATCTCGGCCGGGATAGTGGCCTAAAAATTTCTGTACAACCAAGTTAAGGACATAAGCCATGCAAGGCACACATGTGAGGTTGTGTTAGTGTCGGGCAGCCACCAGGTTCGCACCGTTGTAGCCCACGGCTGTTTGTGGCTCTAGGTTTAGTGCAGACAGCTATTGCTCAAGCTTTGCCTGGATAGCTGTTCACAACTCTGCTGTTGTTTGACTTCGTTGTCTGATGCATTTTAATTTAATCACTGCCTGATTGTGGTGAACCCTGGCTGTGCAGTTCGGTGGTAGGGGGATTCTCTCTGCACTGTTGAAAAGCATGTCACATTATGGGGGAGGTTGAGGGTATGGTTGAGGCTCCATAGGATATGAAGGAGGCAGTGGTGGATACAGAGGTTTCCCCAGCAAGCTTGGGGGATTGCAAGACTTGTGGAGCAACACCTTCCCCACCTGCACCCGCAGCTATCAAAGTCCACAGTCAGCAAGATGTAGCACCCCTGATCATGCTTGCTCGTCCAGGTGTCAGTGGTAAAATGAACTTGTTTGTCAAGTAACGGGTGATGTCTGCAACATTTTAGTGTAGTGTAGGCACATCTTTATCAAAGAAGTAATGTCAACTGGGCAACTGGTACTGGGGGACTGCAACAGCCATCATCTTTCGGAAACCATCTGTATTCACCAGGCGATAAGGCAGTATTTCTCTGACCAACAGATTGGATATGGTGAAGTTCAAGCTCTTAGTTTTGGGATGTGTAGGAGGAAAGAATCTTTTATGTGACCAGAACTGTGGGACAAAGGACTGGCTGCAGTGCTAAGAGAGAGTGGAGTTGGGTTTACACAACAAACTGGTGGACTGTGAGGGAGGTACAGGTGGGATGTTATGGTGGATTGAGAAAGATGTGGTCTGCTCGGTGTCTGAAATCATACAAAAACAGTAGGCATGTGCACTTCCATAACAGCTGAATGGCTGTCACTCACCCTGACGGTAGCGGGTAAACAAGTGGAAGTTCTGAGCCCAGAGAACTGTCAGAATACTTGCAACAGTGACGGAGGAGGAAGAAGCAGCAGATGCAGTTGATGGGGCAGCCGATGTTTGCTTTAGAGCAGAAGTGAAAATTACAGACTGATGCATGTTGCATGAGCATTTGACAATTTATGAATGTAGTAGTCAAATTATTTGAATGTCTGCCTCTACTGAGTTGTTTGTTACAAAGTTGGCAGATAATGTAAGTTGGGTTCTCCTTTGCAGTCTCAAAAAATGCCTAGGCTAGGCAACCATTGCCGCTCATGCAAACGGCAGACTTACAACCTTTTCTGGCCGCAGCCAGAGTTTTGGCTGAGGATGCAATGCTTGTCATGGTTGCATCACTCTGTGTCTGTGCAGGAGGCTGCAATGTAAGCTCCTTGTCTTCCTCCTACACCTCTTCTGCTCAGCTAATTAGCTGCATGCCTCTGCAGTCACATGAATAGGGATATAGAAATTCAAAGTCATCCTTTCTGTTGTCCCACTCCTCGCCCTGAGAGTCACCCTCCTCCTCTTCCTTCCATGACAACACAGTACAGTACGCATGTGCCTCAGGTATCTAAGTATCATCATGATCACTGGCAAGCCCAGGGGTCAACGTCTGTTGACAAGGGAGTCTGCTCGGACCCTATTTCATCTGGCCCAAATCTAACTGACAAAGATTTTAGGCATCGGTGCAGATGCTTTCCTATTATTAAGCTTGACATTTTTTGGAAAACACCTCTTATGCCCATGGAATCAAATGTGTTAACAGCTCTGCAGACTTGCCAATCTGTGGTCCTCCACAGTTAGCTGAGAAGTTGGAGTGTTGTGAAGTGAGGGGAAACAAGGGTAATTGGGATGCCACCTCTGAGGACTGTACTGTGTGTGATGTTCAGGTGATGGAAGAGTAGGGCAAGGAACTTGATGCGGCACTTGCCATCCAATGTAGCACATGCTCTTTCTGGGCTTTAACTACAAGTTATACTGCTGTGTGGCTGCTAAAGAAAGGGAGTTGAGTAGCCAATCAAGTAACAGATGTTGTCAGTTGTCATTGGATAGGATAAGGTGGTGTTTTTTTAGTAGAGCTTTCAGTAATATTAGTACCTACCTCCTGTACACCACAAACACCAGGCCTAATACCACTTACGTCACAACCTTGTTATTTCACACTAGTATTTAATGTACATTCCCCACACCTGTCAGCCACCTGACACTAAATTAACAATCAGTATTTATAAGCTGAAATGTCTATTTGTAAACAATAGGATAAAGAGTTGCACACCCGACACAATGTATAGGGGAATAATGAAAAGCAGAACTGCTATGGGAATGCTAGACTGAAAAATACAAGGGATGATCTGAA
Organism: Anomaloglossus baeobatrachus; assembly: GCF_048569485.1. NCBI lineage: Eukaryota > Metazoa > Chordata > Amphibia > Anura > Aromobatidae > Anomaloglossus > Anomaloglossus baeobatrachus. The sequence goes on along the minus strand of NC_134354.1, from coordinate 171,580,103 downwards.
AAAAGTGAAAAACATGAAAATGGTATCTGCATAACTGCTATGAATAATAAAAATGAGAGATATTTTGCCATTGTATTAATCAATGCAAAGGAGCCCCAAAACCAAACGCCAACGTCATCTCTATTTTTGGGGTCCCTAACCTATCTGGGACCCCAAAAATAAAGATTACCATGGCGTTTGGTTTTGGGGCTCCTTTGCATTGATCAATACAATGGCAAAATATATCTCATTCCTATTATTCATAGCAGTTATGCAGATACCATTTTCATGTTTTTCACTTTTTTCAGATAGTCCATTGTATTTTTCAGTCTAGCATTCCCATAGCAGTTCTGCTTTTCATTATTCCCCTATACATTGTGACTGGGGTGCAACTCTTTATCCTATTGTTTAGTTGTATATTTTTGAGTCTTGCACCCTGTTCACACCATTGGTGTTCCAGACGTCCATTCTTTAATTAGTATGCATTTTCTTTCTGAGAACCTGGCCCCACCCATAGCCATGTGTCTTATTTCACATATATAGCTTGGTCCTTGGCTTTCCATACAGAGTAAGTTTTTTAACTGCAGATGAGGTCACACATAGGTTAGGGACCCCAAAAATAGAGATAACCTTGTCGTTGGGTTTTGGGGCTCCTTTGCATTGATCAATACAATGGCTAAATATCTCTCATTCCTATTATTCATAGCAGTTATGTAGATACCATTTTCACGTTTTTCATTTTTTTCAGATAGTTCATTGTATTTTTCAGTCTAGTATTCCCATAGCAGTTCTGCTTTTTATTATTCCCCTATACATTGTGACTGGTGTGCAACTCTTTATCCTATTGTTTAGTTGTATAATTTTGAGTCTTGCACCCTGTTCACACCATAGGTGTTCCAGACATCCATTCTTTAATTAGAAATGTCTATTTGTGGCAGGACCACATAATTATCAATCAGTTTTTAGATGCTAAAACATCTATTAGTGCCAGGAGCACAGAATTAGTAATCTGTGATTATTGTCTGAAATGTATATTTGTGCCAGAAGCAAATAGTTATCAATCAGTATTTATACGTTAAAATGTTTATTTGTGGAAGGACCACAGAACTAGCAATCAGAACTTATATGCTGAAATTTCTATGTTTGGCAGGACCACAGAATTATCAATCAGTATTTTTATGCTGAAATGTCTATATGCAGCAGTACAACACAATTATCAATCAGTATTTATATGCTAACATGTCTATTTGTAGCAGGACCACAGAATTATCCATTGATATGTATATGCTTAAAAGTCTATTTGTGCCAGGAGCACAAAAATAGAAATCTGCATTTATATGCTGAAATGTCTATTCGTGGCAGGACTATAGCATTATCAATTAGCATTTATATGCTGAAATATCTATTTGTGCTAGGAGCACAGAGTTATCAATTAGTATTTATCTCCAGTGATAAATGCACAGCAGCACCCTCCTCAATTTTAGCTGTCTCAAAATGATGCAGACTCCATATATCTGCTTGTTCAATGCAGAGGGACATTTGACTTAGGTAGCCATTGACACAAGCCTTCGTGTCTGAATATTGTGGATGGTTTCTGCGCCCTGATTGGCTGCTGGAACATCCAGACATTAAGTTAAGAAAAGCAGTCCACTGCTCCCCTGACCTCTCCTCACCCCCTCCTTAATGAAACATCGCCCCCCCCCCCCACTCAACATACAGCACCACTATTCTAGCCAAAGTCATAATAAGGTAATATAAAAGCATTAGTGCAAATGCGAACAGTAACTGAACAAAGATCAAATTTTGCCGATATTGAAAAAAGTGTTTGGAAATCCGAACCTGATTCCGAATTGGCAAGGCTCGTGCCGTATATGAGATTTGCAAAGTTTTTTTTTAACAAGTTCACTCACCTCTAATCATTCCCACACAAAGTCATACAGGTCCAATTTGGAAAATGAGGATTGTTCATTAATGTACAAAGTTGCTTGGTCCTAAAGGGTTAAAACAAATTTTTTCTAAAGAGTATGGGCATCTTTTTTGTATTACGAAAGTACTTTAATTTTCAATTAATAGAAAAGTCAAACTCTAATGACTAATGAAAAACTCTAACGACTAATAAAGCAATCCAACTGTAAGTAACTAAAATAATTTTTGAAAAGTTTTTATTTCTTTTTCAGACCATTTAAAGATAGATCCTGCATGTTTCAATAATCCAAATGAAAACATTTATAATCAGAAATTTGTTCTCATTTTCATCGTGATTGCTCATAAAAGTGTTATTGATGATTAAAAGTTTATCTTTTTTCCCCACTATACATTATACTTTACAGTATAAAGCAGAATACTCAAGTGATCCATCAATGCCAAATGAAATGCAGGAATCTGAAGCTTCTGTGCGTATTTTGCATTTGATTGATTGTAGTTATTGAAGTTTACATTGAAACAAAAAATAGAAATTGACTGGCTTTTGATCACATTTAACATGTACACTTATCATATTAACAGAAAGACAATTCTACACATATTAACACACACCACTGATTTTCCTTTAACCCCTTCAGCCCCCGGGCATTTTGCGTTTTTCCATTTTTTTTTCCTCTCTTTCTTCCGAGAGCTTTTTTTTTTCCTTCAATCTTGCCATATGAGGGCTTGTTTTTTGCAGGACGAGATGTAGATTTAAATGAAATCATATGTTTTACCACATAGTGTATCGGAAAACGGAAAAAAAATTGCAAGTGCAGAAAAATTGCAAAAAAAGTGTGATCGCACTATAGTTTTTGGGATATTTTATTCACTGTGTTCACTATATGGTAAAACTGATCAGATTTTAGCAGCGAGATGTAAGGGATTCCACCCGCGACTAGCAAGGAGACATGTCAGCTGTTGAAAATAGCTGATGTGTGCGCGGATCGCAGCAGCCTGTCCATGGCAGGGGGCGGGGATTAACCGCACGCGATCCATGATGTACCCAGTACGTCGTGGGTCGTTAAGGGGTTAAAATTTAATACAGTGAAAAGTTTGGTGTTGATTACCATGATACTTGAAGAAATAATTTTTAGTGACGTAGGCTCTATTTCCTATAGTCTAAAACACGGAGTGAATGTTATTATACCATGCTGCTTTATGCTCATGCGGTAATGGTTGTTATGATATATTGTTATTGTTAAAGGGAATGCACAAATTTTAGTTTTTTGTGGGTGCTATGCTGTGATCTACATTGTGTACAATGGGTACAATGGGTAAACAGGCCAGTTGAGGATATCAGTTAACTGTCAAGAATACCAAAGTGTTGGGATGAATGAGACAAAAAATGTATTGTACACGACAAGTAGAATTTTAATATTGTCCATTTGGGGCAAATAACTACCTACATATACCGTACAAACTCAAAAGGTGACAGATGAAAGGAAATATCAATGATCAATCTTCTCTATTACCTTCAATTCATTAAAAACATACCAAACAACATGTACAAGAGAGTAGCAGAATACGTCTCAGGTGATGGCTATTTTGCTTCAATCAGACGCTCCTCTAGCTTCTTAAGATCTACTTCTGTTTTTAAGGGACTAATTAACTTTCTATACATCTAAATCAATAAACTATTACTTTTAATTTCTTTACCAAAATGAAAAGTATTATATATAACTCCCCTATGTGATTTCCACTGTAGTTTAAAAAAATTGTTTAAAAGAACAGAGAGTCCTCAGTGGTTGATACCTTTTAATGGCTAACTGAAAAGATGGTAATAATTGCAAGCTTTCGAGACTACTCAGGTCTCTTCATCAGGCATGGTATAACACAAAATCTGAAGAGTCACATACTTATACACAACAGGACTTAGAATAGTGCAGTAAAAAAAAAAAAAAAAAAAAAAAAAAAAAAGAACAAGTTATATGAAACAGAACTATCTCTATGGCAGGGGGACAAGCTGTTCTAGCCATAAATACTGCTGCAGTTCAGTGTGAAAGTTTTATTGTCCTTTGATAAGGGTCTGGTCCAGGGCTGTGACACGCTCGGATGGTCAGAGGAGCACATCTTTTAACTGATGTAAAAAGACATGAATCCATGAGACACATTCATTCCTTCTCTGAATGTGTCAAAGGTCATCATAAGTTTGTACTCCCATAGTCTCCTGTCTCTCTGGGACTTGAAGTTTCCTTTCAATACCAATGAAATACAGACATCCCTGTACAAGAAGCCAATTGACCGTCCAACATACCTGAAATGGGACAGTTTTCATCCAAAACACATAAAAAACTCTATTGTATACAGCCAGGCTATCAGGTACAATCGGATATGTTCCAACAGTACAGATAGAGACAATCACCTTGAGGGCCTCAGAAAAACCTTTTTGAATCAAGGCTACCACCCAAGAACAATTGAAAACCAGATTATAAGAGCCACCAGAATATCAAGAAACCATCTTCTACATTATAAAACCAAAGAAGAGAACAACCGGGTCCCTCTTGTAGTCACCTACAATCCACATCTGGAGGTGTTTAGAGGAGCTGCACGGAAACTACAACCATTACTGCAAAAAGATGCCCGGTTAAAATCTATTTTTCCAGACCCCCCACTTCTGTGTTTTAGACAGCCCCCAAATCTAAGAAGCATCATTGTCAGAAGCTCCCTGTCCTCTCCAACACCAACAGGAACATTTCCCTGCAACCAGAAAAAATGCAAGACCTGTCCATTAATATTGACAACGGACAAGATAAAGATTCCCAGATCACATCAGGACTACAAGATCCCAGGTACGTTCAGCTGCACCACAACCAATGTGGTGTACTTAATTATATGTACCAAATGTCCAACTGGGGGTCTGTATGTAGGGGAGACAGGACAACAGCTCAGGACAAGGATGAATTCTCACCGCCACACAATTAGAGAAAAAAGGATGGATCTACCTGTGGCCAAACATTTTTGTAACCCAGACCACAGCATCATGGACATGAAATTGCTGGTATTGAAAGGAAACTTCAAGTCCCAGAGAGACAGGAGACTATGGGAGTACAAACTTATGATGACCTTTGACACATTCAGAGAAGGAATGAATGTGTCTCATGGATTCATGTCTTTTTACATCAGTTAAAAGATGTGCTCCTCTGACCATCCGAGCGTGTCACAGCCCTGGACCAGACCCTTATCAAAGGACAATAAAACTTTCACACTGAACTGCAGCAGTATTTATGGCTAGAACAGCTTGTCCCCCTGCCATAGAGATAGTTCTGTTTCATATAACTTGTTCTTTTTTTTTTTTTTTTTTTTTTTTTTTTTTTACTGCACTATTCTAAGTCCTGTTGTGTATAAGTATGTGACTCTTCAGATTTTGTGTTATACCATGCCTGATGAAGAGACCTGAGTAGTCTCGAAAGCTTGCAATTATTACCATCTTTTCAGTTGGCCATTAAAAGGTATCAACCACTGAGGACTCTCTGTTCTTTTAAACAATTTTTTTATCTCTACTGGCTAACACGGTACAAAGATATATTTTACTTGTATCACTGTAGTTTAGTGAGCTAAAACAGAAATTAATAGACTGCTATTAATCCACAATTATGAAGACCTTTACCCACTACACTGCAGGAATAATTATTAGTAAAATATGGATCTGCAGTTAGCTATTTTTCTCTCTAATAACCAGCAGGCTAGCTATTTAACTAAAACACTGACAACCTACTGATTCAGCACCATGAACTAAGTTACTGACATTTGGAAAGTACTATAACAAAGAGCTGTCAGGTAAAAAAAAACAACTATTTTCCTGCAGATGTAAGGCTAATTTACTAGTGTATACTGTTCTGAAGATTCTCAGTGCTCCACTGCTTGGAGAAAATTAACTTTACTCCTCCCTGCTGCCTCAGAACGTCAGTTATACTGTATGGAAGACCATCATATCTTATAGAGGACTGTGTGTGGAAGCTATGATAATTTTAAGAGGACTGTGTTGCCTCATACTGTGTGGGAGGGCTTTGTCGGTGCCATCAAACGGTGTGTGGGGAACATTGGTGGTAATGGAACTGTTTTGAAATCACTGTGTGGGTACCATACTGTGCGAGAGTAGTTGGCACTGTGGTTTTGTGCCACCCTCGGGGAAGCAGTCTAGCTGCTCGGATCTGGGTTCGCTGTGGCTCGAGGGTTTCTGGACCCGGGGTCGTGCGGCAACTGAAATGAAAGGGGCGTATTTACAGGGGAATTGATATAGTTCGTGACACCACCTGTTGTGTACGGTAATTTGGGAGTACCACCACTGCCATTGGGAGTACGCGGGGTGATGAAGGGGAGCAGCAAGGTGTCATAGCCCTCCACAGGTAGGGGGATGCCCCGGGATTCGGTGTGGGATGCTGTGGGATGCAGGGGACACTCTCTTACTCACTCAGTCAATAAGCAGACACTGACAACCGGTTAATCCAACTCTCTGGGTGCCGCTGCCGCTGAGGGGAGCTCGTCCGAGTCCCATCCGCTATAGTGTTGCCTGGTGATCTGTGACCTGCCTCCTGGCACTAAGTTTAACTTCAACGTTATGGCCCAGTAGTCTGAAACTTGCCGGGCCCCGCTCTCCACTGTGGCTAAGTGTGAGGGTTGCTCTCAGTGCTCACACTTGGGATTTTCTGGACCATTTTGGATTGGAAAGTCCTATCCCCCTCGTTGTGCTAATGCCCCAATTCTTGAGCGGGTGGGAACAGATCACAAAGGCTCCGGACCGGTGACAGTGCTAGGCTGCCGGCTGTCCTCCTCGACAGGTCCAGGCACCTTGCCACAATCCCCTGCGACTGGGGGTCCGACTCCTCTAGGTCCAGACCACAGTCTGCAACCTAGACTGCTTCTCTTAGGAGCCACCGCTCCCGACCTCCTCTTACTCACTCTCCCTGACTACACACTGACTACACTCCTCACCTCCCCTCTCTGACCCCCCAAGTGGGCGACTCTATTCCACTCAAACCATCCACTGGTGTGTCTGGTGGGTGTGGTGCAGGGTGTATCTAGGATTTGATTTGCTGTTGGAGGCAACACTACTAAGATAGGGACCCAGAACCAAGAGGGAGGTTGAATACTGCACGGGAGGATAGGTTGTGCAGTACTTTGTGATGACCTGATAGTCCAGGGGTGTCACAGTTTCATCATACTGTAAATGGAGAGGGTACTGTGGAGACATTTATTATAAGGGTACATACCATACTGTGGTTGGGGTCACTTTTGCTGGCATCATACTTTACTGTGGCTATGAAATTGGTATCTTTCTGCATTGCAACCTTCAGGGAGTTTGAATGGGAGTAAAATTACTTTGTATGGGCAGCAAAATTGTGAAATATGTTCATCTATGACCCTATGGAATTTTTTTTTTTGGCTGGGCATATAGGGCTTCTGCTATAGGGGTCTTATGATTTTTAAGTGTAAGCAAGCCTTGCTGGAAGCATGAAAGGACATGGGTTATCTGTATTTTGCTGTAAAAAGTAGTAACATCTTCCCTTTCCCCTTGTATCACGTAATTGACCCTGCCTGAGCTTATAGCTAACATTAAATGCACTCATGACTTAACTGATGCTAAGTAAGTCCAACCGGAATTTAGACTGGTTCAGACTGAAATCATCTGATTTGTGATTCACTCAGATTTCTCTTAGATAAGACAATTTGCTGTAGCGAAAGACTCCTACACGAAAATATATTTGTGTTTAGAGGGTTCCTCTTTTATAAGTTTTATCTCTATCCTCTGTGACACACAACCAATTCAGTCTCTTTGCAGAAGCAACTAAGCCATTCATGAAAATACAAAATTATGATGCTTGTGTTTAAGGTCTCGGTAAATCAAAACTTAGGAAGCATTTACCTATACCTGGGAAAGCAACAATGATTTTTGGCCTGTAAGAACTGCTGTGGCTTGTACTGTGGAGAGGCCTGAGACAATTTGAAAGGCTATTGTCTTGTAATGTTGAGTTTTGCTGTGGTCAACTTGGGCCTTCACCTGAAGACCTACTGGCTGTGTGTCTCCCAGCTCCATTGCGCCCTGCATCTGTGTTTGTTATAGACTATTCTTGGAGAGACCAACAGTAGTCAAATCTGTTTTGAAAGACACTTCAAGGTGTTCTATGATAACAATATATTAGATATAATCTTCAAATTTGCAGCAAAACAATGGGCCAATATAAAGGCAAAACCAGAAAATTGTAGTTAAAAAAACAGCATATAACACAAAACCTAAAAATTTGATTACACATAGATACAAAAGTAACTTTAACAAGATAATGCACATATTTCCAATTTGTTTTGTACTGACATGATTAAGGCTTTCTTTATTCTGTTATTTGTGACACCTTGCTAACATTATAATGTTTGTCAATACTATCCAGCACTAAACACCCTTTATTTCTTGGGACATTTTATTTTCATCGAAGTATGCTCTGGGATCTGAATACTTTTCACATATCTCTAAGGCCCCCTTCACACGTCCGTGAAACACGTGCGTGTTTGTTCCGTTTCCGTAAATACCGGAGACACGGACAAACATGCACCAATGTTAATATATGATTGTGGTCACATGTGTGTTATTTCATTATGTCCGTGTGCGTGTCCGTGATCCGTATGTGTTTGCGTTTTGCACGGATGCATGTCCGTTATCTGCACGGAGCACGCACACGTGGACACAATGAAAGTCTATGGGTATGTGCACACACGTTAGTAAACACGTATGCATCTACCTATAGTCCGTGTCCGTTTGGTGTTTTTATTTCTAGTGATGTCGGCCATTATTTCTATTTCTGTGTATGTCGGCAATCTCCCTGAGTCCGTCGGTCGGTCTCTCTGTCTCTCTGTCGGTCTCTCTGTCTGTTTGTCCCTCTCTCACAGTCTGTCGGTCAGTTTCCCCCCCTCTCTCATACTTACCGTTCCTCGATCCCCGGCGCAGCGCTGCACGGCATTCACACTGCTGCGGCGGCTTTTACTATTTTGAAAAAGCCGGCCGCTCATTAAACAATCTCGTATTCCCTGCTTTCCCCGCCCACCGGCGCCTATGATTGGTTGCAGTGAGACACACCCCCACGCTGAGTGACAGGTGTCTCACTGCACCTAATCACAGCAGCCGTTGGGCGTGTCTATACTGTGCAGTAAAATAAATAAATAAATAATTAAAAAAACTGGCGTGCGGTCCCCCCCCATTTTAATACCAGCCAGATAAAGCCATACGGCTGAAGGCTGGTATTCTCAGGATGGGGAGCTCCACGTTATGGGGAGCCCCCCACCCTAACAATATCAGTCAGCAGCCGCCCAGAATTGCCGCATACATTAGATGCGACAGTTCTGGGACTGTACCCGGCTCTTCCCGATTTGCCCTGGTGCTTTGGCAAATCAGGGTAATAAGGAGTTAATGGCAGCCCATAGCTGCCACTAAATCCTAGATTAATCATGTCAGGCGTCTCCCCGAGATTCCTTTTGATATAGAAGGGTTAAATGGTTTCTCTATTTCTTTATTAAAGATATTTTATTTCATTAGTAAGTAGTTCATAGTCAGAGCCTTCGGAATAAGAGACAAGATCAAGGATTATTATTGTTTCTAAATGTTCTTCTTATCTTCTTCTTATCTCATATGCATGACTCTACATTTCTGTTTTGCTGAAACTTAAAGGTCATATGAGCAACTTGTAAATTTCCAGCTAGAAGCTTTATTTGCAATATCACATTGATCTGTAAATGGTATAAATAAACTGTACGTTAAATAAACAGAAGAATTGATCATGCTCACATGAATGATGCAGGTCTTTTTCTCCGAGCGCTCGCTCTTGATTAGGTCTGAAGAGGCCTAATTCAGAGGACCTCACTGGTGATCCCATAAGCTGACTTGTGACAAAACAGAACAGCTACAACAGTTTTTGGTGCCCAACGTGGAGCCGTGGCCAACCAGCCTATTCGGAAGAAGTTTTGGGGACTCTTGAGACAGTGAAATTTCAGCTGCAGCAAGGTGAGAAGCTTTATTCTTACACTTCATTTCACTCTCTCTGATTTCCCGAATATTCTGGGTAAGGCTGTACACACGGTTCAAGAACTCTGGCATCACCAGTGAGTATTGTTTTTTCATGCATGTCTGAATGAGAGTTGAAATATAGAGTAATAAGATAATCTGTTGTCCGTCCATTAACTGATTGCATAGAGTGCATAGCACGGAATTTGGGACAGTCTCTGTATAATTGCATTTGCTGTGTTGCTGTGTTTTGTGTTTTGTGTTTTGCTTTGGCCATCTTTGCATCTTTGATGGGCAATACACTGGTCTAGGGATATGTGTTCATAAGTGGTTCCATATTAATGCCTAGATAAAGTAGGCAGGCAATAGGTTGTTGTATATTGATGAGAAGCCTCTGAATAGCAAAGTGATGAGAAATTGAGATAAGAGACTTGGTGAAATAATATGTATGTATAAGTCTAATGGTTATAGGTCATACTGTGGACTGTGAAAAGATGTTCCGGTTATGAAATGTCACAGGGCATAGCCATATAGAGTATTTGAGTGGATACCTGACATATGTATTTTTTTCCCATCAGTGTCAAGAGCGGTTTAGATAATTTTATTTGCATGTGAGGTTAACTGATCCTTGGAAGGTGTATTGTTACATATGCTTCTGGAATCAATGAATGAGTAGGACAAGTGGTCCTGGGATCTGTCCTTATAGTGAGATATTGTGTGTTTCTTCCCCTCCAAATGGGGATGAAGGTTTTATAGCAAAGTAGAATATTAGTGCTGTGAAGGTATATAAGTAGTCTCAATTTTCTGCTAGGATTGTGTATTATACCAGTGGGTATTAGGGATGTTTTGGGAAAACTGAATCTGGATCTGGACAAAGAATTCTTTTTGAGATAACACTCTTGCTAAACAAACTGTGCGCTACTGACATTCTTTTGGGAGGGGTCAAGTGAACAGCTGCGCGATTTTCTGTCTTCTGTGAGAAGTCAGCTCTGTTAATTGTATTGGTTTAACTCTAGTTTACGTTCGTTGCTGGAATACTTTGAAAAGGACCAGCATGAAGTACCCAACTGCACATCAGGTCTAAGTGGGTTAGAGAGCCGTGTGGCCTTCCCACTTACATGGAGGTGGTCTAGCAGGTGAGAGGACTATCACACCTGGTCCTTCCTGCTTTAGTCATCTGGTCTATTGGGTGAGAGAGGTTTTTTAACCCTTCCCAATACGCCCTACAAGTGTAGCAGGTGAGAGTGAATGCTGATTGAGCCTTCTTGCTACCACTTGAGAGCCCATTCTGACTTGCCAGGAGACGTGTGGCCTGTTAACAAGGTTCAGGGACACTGAGAGGGCATTTGCAGAAAGGTGGGCTGTGTGGGAATAAGTTGAAGCCATGGGCAACTTGTTCAGTGTGCAGTGTGGGGCTCCAGCAGGATCCAAAACAGCCAAACAGATAGTGCAAGAAAGGAAAGTCAAGGAAGCAGTGAAAAATGTCAGACCAATACTCAGAAAGGCAGACATGCCAGAGTGTGGGTGTTTGGATGTTGAGAAATGGCACAGATTCAGGGAAGAGGTGCAGCATTGTGGATGTAAAGAAATAACAGTGGGATGTATTATTATATTATTATGTAAAGTGTATTATAAATGTTTTAATGCACCAAGAGCAAAAACTGTGACTGCTACCGCCCCCCCTTCACATAAGCAGAAACCCAGACCAGATGAATGGACTTGTAAACATTGTAGTCAGAAAAACCCAGACTGGAGAAGTACTTGTGCTACGTGTAATGTTACTCGCCCTAAGCAGATTGCACTAAATCCTGTTCGAACCAGATCACATGTGATGACAGAGGACGCTGACACTGAGACAGAGGTAGTGAAGGAATTGAGTTTTGGGGAGGAAGCTGGATATTACTCTGATGGTGAGGAAAGAAAACAGTTATCTGACCCTGAAGACCAACCTTTCCCTCTTTCCCTGACTGACGTAATACAGCAGGAAGGGGAGAGTATAGAGACGTACTTTTGGAGGTTACAGCTGAAGTGGGCAGACGTGGGGTACAAAGTCAGAACCTCCCTTAATGACAAAATACTGATGAGTATATTCATTAACGGTATGAATAAGGTTTTACGAAAAGCAGTACAGACAGCCAGACCTGAGTGGAGAAATATCGACCCAACAGACCTTCTGCAAGTAGCTAAGGGGGTTGAACTGACAAAATGCAAGCGACCAGTTATGTATGCTAGAGCACAAGGAAGACAGTGGAAGCAGAAAGGGAGGGCACCAGGTGACCTAGTGACTGTACAGTGCTGGAATTGTGGACAGAATGGACATTACGCCAGACAGTGCAAAAACCCCAAATAGGAGAGGGAGCAGACTGACTCTCCTCCTTCCTTCCCTCCTCCTTTGCCTCCGGTCTAGGAAACTGGTGACCATGAAGGGACTGGAGGGATTGGTGTTTGAAATTCCCTTGATAAAACAGTATCCCTTAAGCCCAGCCAAATCAATGGCCCTGACCAGAGAATATGTGCAAGCAGGGGCTCTAGTACAAAGGTCCTCCCCCTGTAACACTCCCTTGTATCCAATCAAGAAAAAAAGGGCCCAAAGGTTCCCCTGACACGTACAGAATGGTGCATGATTTGAGAGCTGTCAATGCTGTCACTGAGAGTGTAACACCAATTGTTCCAAACCCACATACCTTACTGTCACAAATCCCAGGGACCTCCAAATGTTTTACAGTAATTGATTTGGCAAATGCATTTTTCTCTGTGCCTCTACACCCTGACTGTCAGTATCTTTTTGCCTTCACACATGAGGGGAAACAGTACATGTGGACAGTCCTCCCGCAAGGAGGAATGAATTCACCTACCATTTATTCTACAGCTATGGCAGGAATTCTGGAGCAGTGGCAACCGCCTCATCCACAGGTTACGCTTTTGCAGTACGTGGATGACCTTTTGCTCTGCTGTCCAGACCAGACGTCCTGCAAGGAAGCCACAATTTCTTTGCTGTGTTTTCTGGCAGAGAATGGTTGCAAAGTTTCACGTGAAAAATTACAGTACTGTAAGCAAAAGGTAACATTTTTGGGTCACTGTATCTCTGAAGGTACGAGACACCTGACTGAGGAGAGAAAACAAGTAGTCCAAAGTCTCTCCTTACCCAGGTCCCACCGGCAACTGCGCACCTTTTTGGGCTTAGTGTCATACTGCAGGCCTTGGATAAGGTCTGCCTCGCAAATGATGCAACCCCTCTATGATTGTCTGTCATCTGACCCCTTTGACCTCACTCAGGAAGCTATTGACTCCTTTCATTCCCTTAAACTACTCATTGTATCTGCCCCGGCCCTGGGTATTCCAAATTACGATCAACCATTTTTCTTGTTTTGCACAGAACAGGGAGGGCATGCGACAGCCGTCCTCACACAGCAACATGGTGACAAACAAAGACCAATAGCTTACTACTCAGCGCGATTGGACCCAGTTGTCAGAGGGTCACCCACATGTGTCCGTGCTGTAGCGGCTGCTGCAGTACTGCTAGGGAAAGCTTGCTAGATCACATTGACATTTCCCTTAACAATTTACTCCCCGCATGACATCCATGCTATACTTGTGCAAGTCCAACCAAAACACCTGTCTATGGCCAGACAGCTCAGACTTGAATGTGCCCTTCTGATTCCTGAGTATGTCACCCTCAAGAGGTGCAATGTTCTGAATCCAGCCACCCTTTTGCCAGTAGATTCAGAAAAGGGGGAATTGGTGACAAGTGAGGATGAATACTTTGACATGACGCACGAGCATGGCTGCATAGAGCTGATGAGTCAGGAGACTGCAGGTTTTCCATGTCTATGATACACCTATTACTAATGCAGATTTTGAGTTTTTTGTAGATGGCTCCAGATACCACCTGGATGGGAGATTCTACACTGGATATGCAGTAGTATCCTCGCATGAGGTAATCCGAGCTGAACCACTCCCGCCGCACATGTCCGCGCAGGAGGCGGAGCTAACAGCGCTCATTGAGGCATGTAGAGCGGGATCAGGTAGGAAAATTAATGTTTATTCAGACTCAAATTATGGATTTGGGATCTGTCATGATTTTGGCCCTATCTGGAGAAGTAGAGCTTTTCTTACGTCAGCTGGTAAGCCTATTAAAAATGCAGAATTGGTAAAACGGTTAATGGAGGCACTAATGTTACCAGTCCAGGTTGGCATCATTAAGGTGAAAGCACACACAAAAGGTGACTCACTGGAGGTAGCGGGCAATAGAAGGGCGGATGCAGCTGCGAAAGCAGCGGCAAAGAGGCCTAGGTATCAGAGGATAGTGGCAGGGAGCCAGCAAGTCCCAGCCACAGTAAGTCTGGATGTCCTGAAATCCCTCCAGCATCAGGCTGCCCAAACAGAGAAGGAACACTGGGGAAAATGGGAGCTGGGCTGAACTCAAATGGAGTATGGGAAAGTAAGGATAGGTTGTGTTTACCAAGGTCCCTGTTCCCTATGATGGCACAAACAACACATGGCCCCACTCACGCCTCAAAAAGTCACATGTGTAACCAGGTGAATGCCTTCTGGATCGCTCCTGGCTTCAGTTACGTAGCCTCCAAACATGTACAATCCTGCATTATCTGCGCACAACACAACCCAGGTAAAACAGTAAAAGTCCCTAAGAAAGCAACACCCAGACCGCTCTACCGTGTCAACGACTGCAAATAGACTACATACAACTACCCAAGGTAGGAGTGTATGAATACGTCCTGGTATGTGTAGATCTCTTCTCAGGATGGGTTGAGGCCTATCCAGTAAAATGTGCAAATGCTAAAACAACTGCAGAAAAACTGATGAAGGAACTAGTCTGTCGGTATGGCATCCCAGAAGCCATAGAAAGTGACAGGGGTACACACTTCACTGGAGAAATAATGAGGGACATTATGCAGGCCCTGGGAATAGAGCAGGCATTCCATACCCCTTATCATCCACAGAGCATTGGAAAAGTAGAGAGATTAAACGGGACACTTAAACTAAAAATTCAAAAGGCCATGGCAGACACAGGAAAGAATTGGGTAGAATGCGTATCCCTGGCACTCTTTTCAGTCAGACACACTCCATATAGAAAGACAGGCTTGTCTCCTTTTGAAGTCCTTTTTGGTAGTGCCCCAAAAACAGGTCTCTACTTTCCACAAGTGTTACAGATGCAACACGGCACTATGACAGCCTACATTCAGGCCTTACAGGAAAGACTTAATGTGGTGCATAAACATGTCTTTTCATCCATTCCAGATCCCAATGCAAGTGCAGATGTGCATCAGCTGAATCCAGGTGATTGGGTGGTCGTGCGCAGACACGTGAGAAGGAGCCTAGATCCACGCTTTGATGGCCCATTCCAAGTCCAGCTGACCACATCCACCTCAGTGAAACTTGAGGGAAAGCCCACCTGGATCCACGCCAGTCACTGTAAAAAGGTCACTCCACCGGCAGAATGACAGTTTTGCTAATTATCCTGCTAGGTGTAGCAGGGTTGCTGCGCCAAACAAAGACACTGAGCGAACTTTTAACTACGGACTGGGATAATAAACTCATTCGCCACCATATTTCTCTTACTGAGGACATGGAAGGAGAAAAGCCAAAAGACTGTTGGATCTGCACACACAGTTTTATTTTCTTCAAAGACTATGCCTTATTTAGCCTTACCTCTGGAACCACAGGAGGTGTTGATATCAGACTGTATCTACAATGAAACCTGGACTCTATCGATATTCTGGTGAAAAGATGTATTTGCCACCTTGACTATAGCTGGAAAGGTCACTAATCCCTGGTTCCAGCTAAATATCACACAGCCTAGGGGACAGTCGTGGTGGATGGAATACAATCCGGACATTGAGGGTGCAGTTACGAAAGTAAAGACTAAGATCCCTCATTCAGGCCCCATTACCTACAATGGATTATGGTTCAGTCTTCAATATAATGATGTTGCTATCTGTGGAAAGGACAATGATTGTTTCCGTGTGTTTGTGTCTATGTGTGTATCTACATACATAGTCACCAGTTTTTGTCTGTTCTCCTATTATACGTATATATGTATATATATGGATGATTCCAGCAAAGACTCCTGGTGGGGAAATACATTTTCTTTTATATTTTTTTTTTGGACATTTTTCTTGGACATTTTCTTTTATGAATCCAGCTAATTGGTTTAAGGGCATAGCAGGTTGGATTTCTGGCATTATACAAACCTGTATGCAAATATTGTTATTCTGTCTATTGCTTTATATAGCTGTAAAAGCATTGATATATGCGTTAGCTAAACTATTGAATAATGTATGTTCTAAGAGTTTCAGTATTGAACCCTCTGTAGTTTACTACGGACCCCAAATGGCCTCTGCTGACCGGGAGTAGGTGTCCACACTGAGGGTGGATGGGTGAAGTCTTAGGAAGACCCCTCATGGGTACTAGGCCCATGAGCCAGCAGCTCCTGTTTGGACGCCTACTGACCCTGTAGTGAAGGTTATACCATTTACAAAAGGAGGAAATTGATATAGAAGGGTTAAATGGTTTCTCTATTTCTTTATTAAAGATATTTTATTTCATTAGTAAGTAGTTCATAGTCAGAGCCTTCGGAATAAGAGACAAGATCAAGGATTATTATTGATTCTAAATGTTCTTCTTATCTTCTTCTTATCTCATATGCATGACTCTACATTTCTGTTTTGCTGAAACTTAAAGGTCATATGAGCAACTTGTAAATTTCCAGCTAGAAGCTTTATTTGCAATATCACATTGATCTGTAAATGGTATAAATAAACTGTACGTTAAATAAACAGAAGAATTGATCATGCTCACATGAATGATGCAGGTCTTTTTCTCCGAGCGCTCACTCTTGATTAGGTCTGAAGAGGCCTAATTCAGAGGACCTCACTGGTGATCCCATAAGCTGACTTGTGACAAAACAGAACAGCTACAACACTTTCATGATTAATCTGTAAATTACAGTAAATAAACACACACACCCGAACAATCCTTTATTAGAAATAAAAAACACAAATATATACCCTGGTTCAACAATTTAATCAGCCCAAAAAAGCCCTCCATGTCCGGCGGAATCCAGGATGGTCCAGCGTCGCATCCAGCTCTGCTGCATGGAGGTGACAGGAGCTGCAGCACACACCGCCGCTCCTGACAGCTCCACGCAGCAAATGAAGAGAGCCACGGGATCGGCTGAGCTGTCACTGAGGTTACCCGCTGTCACTGGATCCAGTGTTGACAGCGAGTAACCTCTGTGACAGCAGCTGATCGCGCTATTCCCTTCATTAGCTGCGTGGAGCTGTCAGGAGCGGCGGTGTGTGCTGCAGCTCCTGTCACCTCCATGCAGCACAGCTGGAAGCGACGCTGGACCATCCTGGATTACGCCGGACATGGAGGGCTTTTTCGGGCTGATTAAATTGTTGAACCAGGGTATATGTTTGTGTTTTTTATTTCTAATAAAGGATTTTTTAGGTGTGTGTGTGTGTTTATTTACTGTAATTTACAGATTAATCATGGAAGGAATCTCGGGGAGACGCCTGACATGATTAATCTAGGACTTATTGGCAGCTATGGGCTGCCAATAACTCCTTATTACCACGATTTGCCAAAGCACCAGGGCAAATCGGGAAGAGCCGGGTACAGTCCCAGAACTGTCGCATCTAATGTATGCAGCAATTCTGGGCGGCTGCTGACTGATATTGTTAAGGTGGGGGTCTCCCCATCCTGAGAATACCAGCCTTCAGCCGTATGGCTTTATCTGGCTGGTATTGAAATTGGGGGGGACCGCACGCCGGTTTTTTAAATTATTTATTTATTTATTTTACTGCACAGTATAGACACGCCCACCGGCTGCTGTGATTGGGTGTAGTGAGACACCTGTCACTCAGCGTGGGGGCGTGTCTCACTGCAACCAATCATAGGCGCCGGTGGGCGGGGAAAGCAGGGAATACGAGATTGTTTAATGAGCGGCTGGCTTTTTCAAAATAGTTAAAGCCGCCGCAGCAGTGTGAATGCCGTGCAGCGCTGCGCCGGGGATCGGTGAGTATGAGAGAGGGGGGGAAACTTCAGTCACTCGAGGGATTAGCGGTCACCGGTGAATCCTTCACAGGTGACCGCTAATCAGTACTCGACACAGACAGAGCCGCGGTATGAGGATGAAGTCGGGTGAAGTTCACCTGAGTTCATTCTCATCGCGCAACTCTGTCGGCTGTCAGCCGACATTTATAAACGACATTGTGCATTACACACACAGACATTCCACATGGACATTCCACGTACACATACACGTTAATTCCACACGCACACACGGACGTTCTACACACAAACACGGCTAGCATACGCAATTCACACAGATGCCACACGGACCATAAAAACGGACACAAAAACGGGATACGGACCCGAAAAACGGCCCGTAACACACGTGCGTGTTTTTCACGGTGTGAAGGGGGCCTAAAGGGGTTTTCTTGGTAATCTTCTGCAACTATTTTATTTTGCAAAACCAATAATACTTTTTTACTTCTTTACTATGTGCACATTATAATGATTGTCATCTGTGTATAATGTGCCTTGTTATCCTTGTGATTTTATTACAATTATTATACAATGCATAATTTCTATGTACAAATGCATCTCAATAAATTATAATATCATCCTACAGTTAATTTATTTCAGTAATTCAATACAAAAAGGGAAACACGAATTATATAGAGTCATTACAAAGAGAGTGATCTATTTCAAGTTTTTCTGTTAATGTTGATGATTGACTTACAGCCAATTAAAAACCCAAAAGTCATTATCTCAGAAAATTAGAATATTATATAAGACCAACTGAAAAAATGATTTTAAACTCAGAAATGTTGGTGCCTACTGAAACGTATGTATAGTAAATGCACTCAATACTTGGTCGGGGCTCCTTTTGCATGAATTACTGCATCAATGCGGCATGGCAGGAAGGCAATCAGCCTGTGGCTACTGCTGAGGTGTTATGGAAGCCCAGGTTACTTTGATAGCAGCCTTCAGCTCGTCGAACATTGTTGGGTCTGGTGTCTCTCAGCTTCCTCTTGAGAATCTATGGGGTTTAGGTCAGGCGAGTTTGCAGATGCAAGAAAGCTTGTTGGCAGAGGGAAGCATGAAGTGCTCTAAAATTTCCTGGTAGACGGCTGCACCGACTTTGGTCTTGACAAAACACAGTGGACCTACACCAGCAGGTGACATGGCTCCCCGAACTATCACTTATTGTGGAAACTTCACACCAGACAAGCAGCTTGGATTGTGGCCTTTCCACTCTTCCTCCAGACTCTGGGACCTTTATTTCCAAATAAAATGCAAAATTTACTTTCATCTGAAAACAACACTTTGTACCACTGAGCAATAGTCCAGTTCTTCTTTTCCTTTACCCAGGTTAGACGATTCTGGCATTGTCTATTAGTCATGAGTGGCGTCACGCACATGGGGGCTGCGCAAGAGGATGGCGATCCCACAAGATGGAGGAGGAGCCATAGCAAGAGAAGCGACGTCCATCGCACCAGACCATCCCCTGGCAAAAATTAAGAGACCACTGCAAAATTTTCAGTTTTTCTGATTTTTCTCTTTATTGGTATATTTTGGAGTAAAATGTAAATTGGTGTTTTATTCTATAAACTAGTATTTTCAGAAAATTAATTTCTTTTTTGTGCTTGGAAATTCGGAGACATGTTGTCAGTAGTTTATAGAATAAAACAACAATTTACATTGTACTCAAAAATTTTCCTAGAAAAAGAAAAATCAGATAAACTGAAAATTTTGCAGTTGTCTCTTAATTTTTGCCATGGCTGTATATATGAATTTATATACAGTACAGACTAAAAGTTTGGATATACCTTCTCATCTCTAGAACAACTTTGTGTGCAATTTTTGGCGACAGTGCTCAAGAAAGACATTACTGAACTTGAAAGGGTTCAGAGGCGAGCAACTAAAATAATAAATGGAGTGGGTGCATTACAATACAGAGAAAGGTTATCAAAATTAGGTCTATTTACTCTAGAAAAGAGAAGATTTAGAGGAGACCAAATAAATATGTACAAGTATATCAGAGGGCAATACAGAGATCTCTCCCATGATCTATTTGTACCAAGGACTGTGACAAGAACAAGGGGCATTCTCTTCGATTGGAGGAAAGAAAATTTCTACATCAGCATAGAAGAGGGTTCTTCACAGTAAGAGCAGTGAGGCTCTGGAACTCTCTTCCTGGGGAAGTGGTGATGGCCAACTCACTGAATGAATTTAAGAAATCATATCGTCATGGGTCAGTATCAAATGAGATCATATATTTTTTTGTATGATTTTATTGTATTTAATTTTTATTAAACTAATTTTTCACTCTCACTTGTTTATCGGATACAAATTAATCATTTTTCACTTTTCACTTTATTTTTTACCACTTTTTTTCACTTTTTTACTATTTTCATGGATATATATATTTTTTATCCTCATATTTTTTATCTTCGTAATTTCACTTATATATGGTATATTTATTATATATTTAATTTGTTATCACTTTTCATCACTTTCACTTGCTCACACATATACACAGTTATCACTGTTTATATATATATTTTACATTTGTGCACTTATTACTTATATATTTATATCTATATTTATTTGGTCACTTTCACGTGCACTTTCCACTTTTTCATATTTTCCTATTGAGATATTAACAATTTTTTATATATATATTCATTTATATATATAATTTTTATATATATATGTCTTTTAATTTATTGTGTACGTTTATACATGCACTATTCTTATTCTGTGCATTTTGGATGACTGTGTGGATATAAGGTTTTTATTGTTGAGTGATTGCTATGTTTGATGAATGTGTTATGTAGTGCCCTTTGAATGTTATCTGCCCGGTGTTTATGTTATTTTGTCTGACGCTTTTGGGTTTTCCATGGGATGCATCCTCCCCCCTCCGTGTTATTATATGGTTGGTTGCGGAGGTGCGTCCCTGGTTTTCCTGTTAGGGCGGGCTCACAATGCGGTCATGTGACCTGGCTATAAAACACATGATTTTCCCCATGCTGTGCGCCGCCTGTTTGCATCCCGACGGTTGCTAGGGGACGTGTCTCCCTCGCCCGCGTCATCGCATGCCAGTGCGCGTGCGTGTGACGTGGCCGACGGTGACGCGCTCCTGAGCTTCCGGTTTGGGCGCTGGCATGGTGGCGCCATATACGAAAGTATGGGGTGTTTGATTAATTAACACATGTGTGCCGGTCCTATATAAGAACGCTCACTGCTTGCCTCCACATCACTCCCTGAGGAAGCGGTGTGAAACACGTGTTGGAGTGGCTGGCAGGGGAGCGGTTTTGTACTACTGATATGACAGCAGGTCTGGTATTGTTATGAGTCAAGCACTTTAATGGGCAGCGATCTAATGTAGACCATTGTTATTATTATATGGGGATGATGTTAGCTGCTCAATTGATGTTCTTGTTGTATATTATAGTTGTTATGTGACCTGCTGGGACTAAGGTTATTTAATACATACGGTTCCTATTGTGGGTGTAGTACATGCTCCCCTTGCCTTGATTTTTAATTTATGTCTGTGTTTATGTTTTTTATTATACCATCAATAAAAAAACGTTTTTATCGACTTACAAGCTTTATTGGGATAATTTGGTTTAAATAGCTGTTGGTTTATCCCAGTTGAATTTTGAATATTTGTGATTTATGGTCAACTCTTCTAATTTTGGGTTTATGTATTGTTGTAGAAGGACCGAATCGAATAATGGATTTTAAAAGTAGAGACAGCAATTGGTTGTTACAAGTGACCAAAGTTTTTGGTGATGGTGGTAATACGGCACCTGTGGAGGTTGTTACCACTGGTTTGATGGATCAGAGGCTATTAAAGGATTTACTGTTCCGCCGAATGAAAACTTGGTGGAATAAAACGTCCTTGGAGCAATATTTATTAAAACAAATGGTTCCAAGAGGACTGAGGATCCAGGTACATCCAGCTTTTCCCATTGAGGATAATGGTCTTTTGGATAGATGGGAAGAAGCTTGTACAAATTGCTCCAAAAAATTTATAGAAATTTTGATTGAACATGATATGAAGTCATTGCAGAATACAGAGGAACAGATCAAACAAGTTCAACTTAGATTGCAGCAGAATTTAAGTACAGAGAACAGATTAAAATTTGAACAAGAAATTGAAACCTTATTTCCTAAGTGGGAGACGGATATTCAACAACTTAAAATGGATAAATTTAAACGAGATATGGGAGATTACCAAACAAACCAGGTCTTTAAGTGGAGAATGAGGAAATTGAAAACCAGGTCCCATTCTATGTCATCTTTATCCAGTATCAACTCAGGCACTTCTAATGAAGATATACCAACTACCTCATATGGTATGATGACGAGACAAAATACACAGAAAAGTGCCATGAAGAGAAAACAGGATTACAATGGTGATGCTGGTTCTACTGAAAATAAAGTCCTAAAGGTAATTAATCTATCTGATATTCCCCTTACAGAGGCTCAGAAATCCGTATTATCCTTTGGGCTAAAATTTTGTCCATCTGCAAATTTTGATTGTTTTAATGCAATCAAAGATACATTTTTGTTTGCACGTAAACTCCTCCTTAAGAAACATTTTTCTAAACAACTTCCACATTCTCCCTTTTCTACAGAGGAGGAATTGGAAGCGGTACGGATATTAGAGGAGCTTCTTCAGGAACAGACCAATGGAGATTTTGGTAAGTTTCCAGACTTTATAAAGAAAAAAGGAAAGATGTTTCCTCTTCTGTCAGGTAGTTCAGCTGTGGAAATGTTTACTATGATGGTTTGTGAGGAATTCTACAAAATGCCTAGTCATAAGATGTATGACAATCTGACTGGTGCCCAAAGGAAAGCCCTGAATGAATTGTCAAAAATGGAAGGTGTGATCTTTAAGCCCTCAGATAAGGGGGGCAATATTGTTGTATGGCCTGCCCAGAAATATGAGAAGGAGGCGTATCGCCAATTGAGGGATAATAGTTGTTATGAAAAATTGGAAAGTAATCCAACCAAAAGGTTCCAGGAGGAATTGTTTGGAATTTTGGATTTGGGTTATCAGAATGGCGTTATTCCAAAGCAGATATGGGAAGGTTTGAAAGTTCTTGAACCCACTGTGGCCACAATATATTTCCTCCCTAAGGTTCACAAGGACATATCAAATCCCCCGGGTAGACCCATCGTATCGGGGAATGGGGCCCTTATTGAACCAGTCTGTAAATTTCTAGATTACTATTTGAGACCATGTGTAAGTGATCTACCATCGTATATTAGGGACTCGACAGAAGTTTTACAGCGGTTGGACAGTGTCATCTTGGAACCAGATATGTTTATTGTGACATGTGATGTCGAGTCCCTATATACATCTATAAAACATGAAGATGGTTTGTTTGCTGCTAAATATTATCTTTCCATGCGTGGACTCAACAGGGACTTGTTGAATCTTTTGATGGTATTGATGGAATTTGCACTAACCCATAATTTTTTCTTATTCAAGAATCAGTATTATTTGCAGAGGAGGGGCGTGGCCATGGGGGCGGCTTTCGCCCCTTCTTATGCAAATTTATTTTTAGGGTTATGGGAGAAAGAATGCATACCCATCAATGAGGCATCTATGGGGGGGTCTATTATATCTTGGATGAGATTCATCGACGATATCCTTTTTATATGGCAAGGATCAAGAACGGCCTTGGATGCGTTTATGCGTACTTTAAATGCAAATAATAACAATATCCGCTTAACCCATAGGATTGAACAGAAGACTATTGACTTCCTTGACCTGAAAATATCTGTGGATGAGGATGGTACTTTGCACACGACGATATTTCGCAAAGAAACTAGTGTTAATGCTTATTTGCATGCAAGATCTGCACATCCAGCTCATGTAATAAAAGGAATACCTACTGGACAGTTCATTCGGGCACGTCGTATTTGTGATAAGGATGAAGAATTTGAAAAGGAGGCAGTGGAGCTCCAGAAGAGGTTCGTACAGCGAGGGTACAAACAAGATTGTATTCAAAAAGGATACAATCGGGCTAGGGGTAGTAAGAGGAGTGACTTACTGATCGCAAAGAAAAAAACTAATGATCAGGAAATTGTTCGCCTTATTACCAACTATCATGGTAGATGGAACGATATGATAAAAATTTTTCAAAAATACTGGCCAATATTACAACAGGATCAGGATATCAGAAAGTTTATATCTGATGTTCCAACTGTTACAGCCAGAAGGAGTAAGACCATTGGAGATTCTATTGTACGAAGTCATTATATTCCTCCTAAGCCTGGTTTTCTTTTTCAGTCCTCAGGTCCGAAATGGGGATCATGGACGTGTGGGGGCTGTTCTGTGTGTCCTGTTATTTTGAAGACCAAAACCTTCTGGAACTCCGCGGGAACACGGGAATTTGAAGTTGTTCATCATATAAATTGCAAAACAGAGGCGGTAATATACCTTGCGACGTGCCCCTGTGGACTTTCGTATGTGGGTATGACTTCAAGAGAGTTAAGAGTCCGTATTCAAGAGCATATACGGGATATCAAGTCGGCATATGAGGTTAGACCTGATGATTTTGAGGCCATCAAGAAGCTGAAGCCATTGGCTAGGCATTTTCGTGATAAACATCCCGATTCATGGAAGGGATTAAAGGTCCAAGGAATTGATCGGATCCATATGGGTTTAAGAGGTGGAGATTTGAAAACCCGCTTGCTGCAAAAAGAATGCCGATGGATCACTATTTTAAGAACAATTGTACCTTTTGGACTAAATGAACAATGGGGCTTCGGTAGTTTTCTGTGATCTGTATACTCTGTAATCTGCATTGACTAAATGGAGCAATAGTTTTTGGTTAGTATTGTACAGTGGTAAATGAATTGATGCAAATTGGTTTTAACAATATAGGGGGTGAGCTTTCTTATTTAATAAAGTTGGTTTGGCGTCAGATAGGTTTAGGTATGGGCTTTTGCGGTTCTGGAAGGGCTATTGTATTGATAGGTTTATTTAATACTGTAGGTAGTTTCTGTGATGCGGTTGAGTGTAGTATTTATTTTCAATCCAATATTGTTGCTAGTGTCTGTGATGCGGTTGAGTGTAGTATTTATTGGTATCGTCATGGGTCAGTATCAAATGAGATCATATATTTTTTTGTATGATTTTATTGTATTTAATTTTTATTAAACTAATTTTTCACTCTCACTTGTTTATCGGATACAAATTAATCATTTTTCACTTTTCACTTTATTTTTTACCACTTTTTTTCACTTTTTTACTATTTTCATGGATATATATATTTTTTATCCTCATATTTTTTATCTTCGTAATTTCACTTATATATGGTATATTTATTATATATTTAATTTGTTATCACTTTTCATCACTTTCACTTGCTCACACATATACACAGTTATCACTGTTTATATATATATTTTACATTTGTGCACTTATTACTTATATATTTATATCTATATTTATTTGGTCACTTTCACGTGCACTTTCCACTTTTTCATATTTTCCTATTGAGATATTAACAATTTTTTATATATATATTCATTTATATATATAATTTTTATATATATATGTCTTTTAATTTATTGTGTACGTTTATACATGCACTATTCTTATTCTGTGCATTTTGGATGACTGTGTGGATATAAGGTTTTTATTGTTGAGTGATTGCTATGTTTGATGAATGTGTTATGTAGTGCCCTTTGAATGTTATCTGCCCGGTGTTTATGTTATTTTGTCTGACGCTTTTGGGTTTTCCATGGGATGCATCCTCCCCCCTCCGTGTTATTATATGGTTTGTTGCGGAGGTGCGTCCCTGGTTTTCCTGTTAGGGCGGGCTCACAATGCGGTCATGTGACCTGGCTATAAAACACATGATTTTCCCCATGCTGTGCGCCGCCTGTTTGCATCCCGACGGTTGCTAGGGGACGTGTCTCCCTCGCCCGCGTCATCGCATGCCAGTGCGCGTGCGTGTGACGTGGCCGACGGTGACGCGCTCCTGAGCTTCCGGTTTGGGCGCTGGCATGGTGGCGCCATATACGAAAGTATGGGGTGTTTGATTAATTAACACATGTGTGCCGGTCCTATATAAGAACGCTCACTGCTTGCCTCCACATCACTCCCTGAGGAAGCGGTGTGAAACACGTGTTGGAGTGGCTGGCAGGGGAGCGGTTTTGTACTACTGATATGACAGCAGGTCTGGTATTGTCATGAGTCAAGCACTTTAATGGGCAGCGATCTAATGTAGACCATTGTTATTATTATATGGGGATGATGTTAGCTGCTCAATTGATGTTCTTGTTGTATATTATAGTTGTTATGTGACCTGCTGGGACTAAGGTTATTTAATACATACGGTTCCTATTGTGGGTGTAGTACATGCTCCCCTTGCCTTGATTTTTAATTTATGTCTGTGTTTATGTTTTTTATTATACCATCAATAAAAAAACGTTTTTATCGACTTACAAGCTTTATTGGGATAATTTGGTTTAAATGAATTTAAGAAAGGAATGGATGCTTTCTTGAAAGCAACAGTATAGAAGGATATGAATAACATAATATTACAGGTAAATAGTTGACCCAGATTAGGAGTCGGGAAAGACTATTTTTCCCTATGAAGAAAATTGGCTCCTACTCCCTACTACTGTGGGTTTTTACCTTCCTCTGGTTCAACACAGCAGAACAGCTGCACTAAAAATAGGCTGAACTAGATGGACATAATGTCTTCCTTCCGCCTTACAAACTATGTTAAACTGTTAAGAGGAGACTTTGTGCAGCAGGCCTTCATGGTAAAATAGCTGCTAGGAAACCACTGCTAAGGACAGGCAACAAGCAGAAAAGACTTGTTTGGGCTAAAGAACACAAGGAATGGACATTAGACCAGTGGAAATCTGTGTTTTGGTCTGATGAGTCCAAATTTGAGATCTTTGGATCCAACCAGTGTGTTTTTGTAGAAAAGGTGAATGGATGGACTCTACATGGCTGGTTTCCACCGTAAAGCATGGAGGAGGAGGTGTGATGGTGTGTGGGTGCTTTGCTGGTGACTCTGTTGAGGATTTATTCAAAATTGAAGGCATACTGAACCAGCTTGGCTACCACAGCATCTTGCAGCGGCATGCTATTCCATCCGGTTTGCGTTTAGTTGGACCATCATTTATTTTTCAACAGGACAATGACCCCAAACACACCTCCAGGCTGTGTAAGGGCTATTTGACTAAGAAGGAGAGTGATGGGGTGCTACGCCAGATGACCTGGTCTCCACAGTCACCAGACCTGAACCCAATCGAGATGGTTTGGGGTGAACTGGACCGCAGAGTGAAGGCAAAAGGGCCAACAAGTGCTAAGCATCTCTGGGAACTCCTTCAAGACTGTTGGAAAACCATTTCCGGTGACTACATCTTGAAGCTCATCAAGAGAAAGCCAAGAGTGTACAAAGCAGTAATCAAGCAAAAGGTGGCTACTTTGAAGAACCTAGAATATAAGACATATTTTCAGTTGTTTCACACTTTTTTAAGTATTTCATTCCACATGTTTTAATTCATAGTTTTGATGCCTTCAATATGAATCTACAATTTTCAGAGTCCTGAAAATAAAGAAAACTCTTTGAATGAGAGGATGTGTCCAAACTTTTGGTCTGTACTATATATATATATATATATATATATATATATATATATATAGTGGGACCTTGGATTACGAGCATAATTGGTTCCGGGAGTGTGCTCTTAAACCAAGTTACTCTTATATCAAAGCAAATTTTCCCATAGGAAATAACTGAAACGTACACAATTCGTTCCATAACCCAAAAATATTTACTGTATTTATATACACTGATTACAGAAATACAAAATAATGTATTGTATTCATATAAATTATTACAGGACACTAATACAAAATACTGGACAGTACAGCAAAAAACATATAAAACAAATTAAAGTGCACGTTAGCTTACAATAAAATTGTTGGTGTGTGAGAGGTACAGTATAAGCAATGTGCTGTACTGGTTAGCCGAAAGAGAGTACAATACTGTATCCACAAATGCAAATTGATAGACATGCTATATAGTATATACAGTACTGTACAATGGTATACTGTATACAGTATATATGTACAAAAAGTTACCTCCAGAGCGGGTCAGAGCGCGATGAAAGGATGGAAATGGAAGTGTGCTCGGTGAGTATTTGCTCTTATTGCAAAGCATTGCTCTTAAACCAAGTTACAAATTTGTAGAAAGCTTTGCTTGTCTTGCAAAACACTCTCAAACCAAGTTACTCTTAATCCAAGGTTCCATTATATATATATATATATATATATATATATATATATATGAGATATGCAGAGCAGACAGCAGGCGAACGAAGAGTAGCGGTGGGGGACAAAGGAAAGGAGAGTATGCAGTGTGTATGTATATGCTTGTATGTTTATATATTTGTGATTGTCTGTGCATGTGCCTGTATTTTTGTTCTGTGTGCAGGCTTGTGCCTATGTATGTGTCCACATGCACAAACACCACATACACTTCACATACACACACCACATCCACTGTGTGTAGGCTTGTGCCTGAGTGTCTATGTATCTGTGCGTGTAAGTGTAAGAGTATGTGCTTGTGCCTGTGTTTACATGTGTGTGCATGTCTGTGCATGTGTTTTCCTACATGACTACATATGTGTGTCTGTGTACATGCATGTGCCTGGCTGCGTTCTTGTGTATGTCTATATATGTGTGCATGTATGTGCCTGGCTGAATTCTTGTGCAGGTTCTATGTGTGCATGCATGTGCCTGGCTGCATTCTTGTGCATGTCTATGTGTGCGTGCATCTGTCTGCATGGTTATTAGTGATGAGCGAGTACTAAAAAGCTCGGGTGCTCGAAGCTCGGGCCGAGCCTCCCAAGATACTCGTGTACTCGGCCCGAGCAACGAGCCCAATGTTATCCTATGGGAGACCCGAGTATTTTTGTGAAATGACCTCCCGGCAGCATGGAGAAACCCTAAAAATGTCACAAAAGTCTCAGAAGAGTGCTCAAATGACATGGCAACAGCATGGGGAAGACCCCTTGAAGCATTTATCACTCAAAAGTCACAGCTGTGAACAATTTTGTCCGCGTTTTACGCCATTTTTACGGACTCACCAGAAAACCTTCCAAAATGACCCCAAAATGATTTTTCATGGCGGAAATGTTAAGGGCACATACCCAATAGTGAGAGAGAGCTGGTGTATGTTACTTTTTGAGATCAATACATGAAAGATTTTACGTGAAAACATTGTGTGGCACTCCGATGTCCCTGAGAAGAGACGTACATGAAGGCCTCTTGAGTCTAATGTGCCCATTTTGAGGAAGTGAGTCTTTGTAGTATTTTCCTTTGCCAGGGCAGTCCTAAATTGTGAGGTTCACCAATGCCCCTGCATACAGACGTGCATGAGGGCCTCAAAACATTAAGTGTCCATTGTCAGGAAGTGGGTGTATTATAGTATAGCCCTTAGGCAGGGCAGCCAAAAATTGGGAGGCTCCACATTGTCCCTGGGTAGAGACGTGCATGAGGGCCTCAAAACATTAAGTGTCCATTTTAAGGAAGTGGGTGTATTTCAGTATAGCCCTTAGGCAGGGCAGCCAAAAATTGGGAGGCTCCACATTGTCCCTGGATAGAGACGTGCATGATGGCCTTTAAACCTGAAGTGCCCATTGTAAGGAAGTGGGTCTATTTCAGTATAGCCCTTTGCCAGGGCAGCCAAAAATTGGGAGGCTCCACATTGTACCTGGGTAGAGACGTGCATGAGGGCCTCAAAACATTAAGTGTCCATTGTCAGGAAGTGGGTGTATTATAGTATAGCCCTTAGGCAGGGCAGCCAAAAATTGGGAGGCTCCACATTGTCCCTGGGTAGAGACGTGCATGATGGCCTTTAAACCTGAAGTGCCCATTGTAAGGAAGTGGGTCTATTTCAGTATAGCCCTTTGCCAGGGCAGCCAAAAATTGGGAGGCTCCACATTGTCCCTGGGTAGAGACGTGCATGAGGGCCTCAAAACATTAAGTGTCCATTTTAAGGAAGTGGGTGTATTTCAGTATAGCCCTTAGGCAGGGCAGCCAAAAATTGGGAGGCTCCACATTGTCCCTGGATAGAGACGTGCATGATGGCCTTTAAACCTGAAGTGCCCATTGTAAGGAAGTGGGTCTATTTCAGTATAGCCCTTTGCCAGGGCAGCCAAAAATTGGGAGGCTCCACATTGTCCCTGGGTAGAGACGTGCATGAGGGCCTCAAAACATTAAGTGTCCATTTTAAGGAAGTGGGTGTATTATAGTATAGCCCTTAGGCAGGGCAGCCAAAAATTGGGAGGCTCCACATTGTCCCTGGATAGAGACGTGCATGATGGCCTTTAAACCTGAAGTGCCCATTGTAAGGAAGTGGGTCTATTTCAGTATAGCCCTTTGCCAGGGCAGCCAAAAATTGGGAGGCTCCACATTGTCCCTGGGTAGAGACGTGCATGAGGGCCTCAAAACATTAAGTGTCCATTTTAAGGAAGTGGGTGTATTATAGTATAGCCCTTAGGCAGGGCAGCCAAAAATTGGGAGGCTACACGTTGTCCCTGGGTAGAGACGTGCATGAGGGCCTCAAAACATTGTTCCCATTGCAAAGGAGCGGGTCTCCTGTCGTTGTAATGTCCATTCTGCAAAGAATGGGCGAAAAAATTTACCACTGGGGGTATACCTGAAACAAAGACCTAACTATTGTAACGGTCATCATGATGGCGCATGAGGAGAAGGAGGAGCAGTCCAGCGATTATCCAAAGTCGAGAAGTGTACCCATGGGTGAGTGGAGGTACATGGCAAACTTTAAATTCCGCTCTCATTTGCTGGTGGTGTGGTGAAGTCTGGCCCAATCCAACCCTTGTTCATCTTTATCAGAGTCAGCCTGTCAGCATTTTCAGTTGACAGGCGGGTGCGTTTATCTGTAATGATTCCACCTGCGGCACTAAAAACACGCTCTGACAAAACGCTAGCAGCAGGGCAGGCCAGGACTTCCAAGGCGTAGAGAGCCAATTCATGCCACGTGTCCAGCTTGGATACCCAATAATTGTAAGGCACAGAGGAATGTCGGAGTACAGTTGTTCGATCTGCAAGGTACTCCTTCAGCATCTGGGCAAACTTAGGATTTCTTGTGGCACTACCCCGCACCTCAGGGGCTGTGGTACGTGAGGGGCTGAGAAAACTGTCCCACATCTTAAAGACTGTTCCCCTACCTCTGGCGGATTGGACTTGTGCCTCTCTCGGCTGTACGCCTCGGTTGTCCACTGATTCCTGACCTATGCCGCTAGCGTTTTGTGAGGGGAATGCTTTGCCTACTTCCGTGAGTATGGCCTTCCGAAACTGCTGCATTTTGGTTGACCTCTCATCCACGGGAATAAGAGACAAAAAGTTCTCCTTGTAGCGTGGGTCTAACAGTGTTACCAACCAGTAATGATTGTCGGCCAAGATGTTCTTAACGCGAGGGTCACGAGACAGGCAGCTTACCATAAAGTCAGCCATGTGCGCCAGACTCTTAACAGCCAGGACTTCAGTAGCCTGACCAACAAGATGACTGAACATGCTGTCCTCCTCCTCCTCCTCCTCCTCCTCCTCCTCCTCATCTACCCTGTCCTCTGGCCAGCCACGCTGAATCGAGGATATGACTGGTGTGCATGTCATATCCTCAATTTGGCCGGAGAGTTGCTCCATGTCTTCATCCTCCTCCTCGTCATAGTCCTCCACTGCACGTTGTGATGAGACGAGGCTGGGCTGTGTGTTATCACCCACACCCACTACTGTTTCTTGCTGCAACTCATCGCGCTCCGCCTGCAATGCATCATGTTTGTTTTTCAGCAGGGACCGTTTTAGAAGGCAGAGTAGCGGTATGGTGACGCTAATAATGGCGTCATCACCACTCACCATCTTGGTGGAGTCCTCAAAGTTTTGGAGGATGGTACATAGGTCTGACATCCATCTCCACTCCTCAGGTGTTATGTGTGGAGTTTGACCCATTTCCCGACGGCTTAGGTGATGCAGGTACTCAACAACTGCCCTCTTCTGCTCACATATCCTGACCAACATGTGCAGAGTTGAATTCCAACGCGTGGGGACATCACACACCAGTCTGTGAGCCGGAAGATGCAAACGGCGCTGAAAGCCGGCAAGGCCGGCTGAAGCAGTAGGTGACTTTCGAAAATGTGCAGACAGGCGGCGAACTTTTACCAGCAGATCAGACAGCTCTGGGTATGACTTTATAAACCGCTGAACCACGAGGTTGAGCACATGGGCCACGCATGGAACATGTGTCAGCTGGCCTCGCCTCAAAGCCGCCACCAGGTTCCGGCCATTGTCACAAACGACCTTTCCTGGCTTTAGGTTCAGAGGTGTGAGCCAGTGATCTGCCTGCTGTTTCAGAGCTGTCCACAGCTCTTCTGCATTGTGGGGTTTGTCGCTGTATTAGCAAAGTGAATGAATTAATTACGCCTAAAAATTAACTTTTAATATTATCAAAATAAGTAAAAAGGTCAGAAAAGGACCTGGTTTAAAAGGACAAACAATAAAGAAAAATAGCCAGAACCATTAATCCTGATCCAAACGGACCAACTGGCTAACACATAAAACACCCTATGGTTTGAGGATGTGAGTATTGTGTCAATAAACGATGCTGCATGTAAGTCGCATTAATAGCAGCAGTAGCAATAATGAGAGGAAAAAGGAACGGTCTTACCCCATCTGCCGTATACCCATTTCCTGGTTACTGTAAACACCTGATGCTGGATGGTTTTGATTTACCACAAAGCAGGATACCCGGTCTTCAGACCTATGACCTAGGATCCCCACAGGTAACAAACGCATATCCAGCGGTGTGAAAGCTTCTCCCAACGCGTTTCTTTAGATTATATCATCAGGGGAGATGTCCGGTCATACATATGACCCACATAATATAGCACAGAAATACTGCAGAACAAACATGACAAACAAAACTCCATCACAAAAGAGTCCTCGCCATCAAGGCACACCGGCACAACACAAGCGCGCAGCGGGTAACTTACTTCCATCAGGATCAAAAGATTCCTGGGCATTCTAGTGAATCAATACCCAGTAGCTATATTCCATATTTATAAAGGGTATGGCTGGCTTCCTAGCAACAGGTTTTGATACCAGCACATGGGCCACGGAAGCGAAGGAGGTCTTCTCTGAGAGAGAGTTCATACAAAAAAAGTACACACCCTCACTTAATGGTGCCTTTAGGGATCTGACCAAGACATACAAGAATAGGATTACTTCCTGGTGGGAGATACAGTCACTTGAGTGCTACTTAAAAGATCAGATTGTACCCCGTAATTTACGTATTTCCCTCACTCCCAATTTCAGATATAAAAATCCGGAGTTAATCTCTGCATGGCGTAAGGAGATCACAAACTGCTCCCTGAAACTAATGACCCTCCTATTGGAAGAGGAAAAGAAGAATCTGGCCAAGTTTGATTGCCTGCTCAGGGAGCAGATTGAGATCACCAAGAAATTTTCTGGTGAGGTAGATTTTGGGACAAAGGAGACCACTTTGCAAGGTATTATTGAGAAACATCAGTACCACTTGAAGGAGAAAAAGCACAAGTTTTACATCCGTGACGTACAGGAGTTCAGAGATAATAAGGCATATAACTTCCCCGTCATTAGATACAATAAACCAAGTGATACGGAAGGTACCTCCACCGATACGGAGTTTTCTGACACGGAGGGGAGGGGTAACCAGCGGAGGACTAAACAAAGAGGTAGGGGGAGAAATTCGGACAGGGGTGGTTATAACAAGGGACCTTTTTTAGAGTCCAACCATTTCCTGAGGAGCAAACAAAACCCGGTGGGTTACAACCCACAGATTGCTCAACCCAAATAATTAACCTCTCGAACAGATCCCTCTCTGAACTGGAAATGACTGTGCTTAGCAAAGGGCTCTCCTTCGTTCCTACCTCTGACTTCAATCACTTTGATATAGTAAAGGATCTTAACCTCTTTGCACGTAAACTTAAATGGAAGAAGCATTTTGCCACTGAAAATAAGAAAATCTGTAGAGAATTAGGCATTGCGGACGATCTGTTGGAGGATGTTAGATTTCTTTATAATTTGAGTGACATTGACCCTAATACTGAGGGTAGGGGTCCTTTCACTGATCTTAAAACTAAGAGCAGTAAAATGCCTCCTACTAATAATGAAGTGTCTCCTATTGATATTTTTTGTAACTTGGTTACGCGAGATTTGGACATGATCACTGATAAGCACCATCAAAAATTTAATCTGACTAAGAGTGAGATGGAATGCCTTAGAAAGTTGGAGAGGGACACCAGCATTGTGGTGAAGGAATCAGATAAGGGTGGCAACATCGTCCTCATGAATGTCTCCGATTACAAGAAAATGTGTATGGATATCCTGGGGGATAAATCGAGTTATGAAAAACTTGATAGGAACCCCACATCTGACTATCTGCTGTTTCTAAAAGGGCTACTGAGTGATGCACGTGACAAGGGTTTAATTAATAAGTCGGAATTTGATTTCCTCTATCCTCTTTTCCCAGTGACTCCTACCTTCTACTGTCTGCCCAAGGTACATAAGGGCCTTTCTCCATTGCGAGGCAGACCAATAGTGTCTGGTATTGGGAGTGTCTCGCAAAATGTGGGTGTCTATGCTGATCGTGTTTTGAGACCCTTTGTTACATCATTGGGTTCCTATCTTAAGGACACTACAGACCTACTCAAAAAGTTGGAGGGAGTCACTGTGGAGGAGGATGTCATCTTCGTCAGCATCGACGTTGAATCCCTCTACTCCTCGATTAGACACGAATTGGGTCTACAAGCGGTGGCCTATTTTTTGAGGAGTAGGGGGCAACAATTTGAGGATCATAATTCCTTTCTTTTAAGTCTCGTCGATTTCTGTTTAAGGAACAATATCTTTCTTTTTGATGGACAGGTCTACCACCAGTTGAGGGGGACTGCGATGGGGAGTCCAGTGGCCCCATCGTATGCTAACCTCCTCCTCGGCTGGTGGGAGGAGACTTGTGTTTTTGGTGATTGTTCCCCCGTTTCCCAGGACAAGGTGGTCCTATGGTGTCGTTTTATAGATGACGTGTTTGTTCTGTGGAAGGGTACCGAAGACGAAATTGTAAAAACTGTCGCTGCACTTAATGATAACCCTTTTGGCCTCTACTTTACTTGTGAATTTGACAAGTGGAGGCTGCCCTTTTTGGATGTCCTTGTGGAGAGGGATTCTATGGGTAATATTCATACCAGCACATATAGAAAACCAACTGCAACGAACTCACTCCTACGTTGGGAGAGCAGTCATCCGAATAGTTTGAAGAGGGGCATCCCAAAGGGGCAATTTTTCAGGCTTAAACGAAATTGCTCGGAAGAGCAAGGTTTTCGTGAACAGGCCCGTGACTTGAGCCTCAGATTTCATCATAGGGGCTATCCAGATCATGTCATAAGCAAGGCTTTTCTAGAGACCCAAAAGAAGACGAGAAATGATCTTCTACACGGATCAGGGAGACCAACACTAAATGAGGATGTTATTCGTTTCATCACTACTTTCAATAACGGATCAGGGGAGGTGAGACGGATCCTCGAGAAGCACTGGTCCATTCTGAGAATGGATGAGGACATTGGAAAATGTCTTTCCAGCACTCCCTCGGTGACGTATAGGAAGGCCCGCTCTATTAAAGATAGACTTGTCCACAGTCATTTTTCCAGCCATACAAAAACATGGCTGGTCAACCCTGTTAAGGGATGCTACAAATGTAGTGGATGCATTGCATGCGGGTCGCTTAATCCAGGGAAATTCTTTTTCTCCTATGTCATGGGTAAACGTTACGAGATACGAAGTTTCATCAATTGTAGAACAAAGGGCGTTATTTATAAGGCCACGTGCGTTTGCCATAAGGAGTACATAGGTAAGACCAAAAGGGAATTTAGAAGGAGGATTGGGGAGCACATCCGGGACATCCGTTTGGGTAATGATACTCCTGTGGCTCGCCATGTTACGGAGTACCACGCAGGGGACCCCGGATCTATCAGCTTTCAGGGCATTGATGTTGTGGCCCCTCCCTTTAGAGGAGGCGATTGGGATAAGAAAATCCTCAGACAGGAAACCAAATGGATCTTTTGGCTGAAGACATGCAAACCACTGGGCCTTAATGACACTCTTTCCTTCGCACCCTTTGTGGTGGATTAGTTTAGATTAGTGCCAGGAGGGACAGTCGTCGTCCGAGTGGGGGCACCATTCACCGTACTATCTTAGGGTGCCGACCTCCACAAATAGGTAGGACTAGCTTTGGTTAGAATGAGTAATAGTCGTAATGGTTGGTGGAGGTTTCTCCCTTCCCCTTCCCCCCCCCCCCCCTTTTTTCCAATATAGATCATTTTTCATTGTCCCTACCCATTGTGCTTCTCGGATCCGATCTCTTCTCCTGCTTGCCTATCTTTCCCTCTCATCTTTATTTTTGGTTTTTATTTTTGGTTATTATTAATATATTTTTTCATCTAATATGTTGTTTTCTTTGGGATTGGATCTCTTTTTCTTTTTTTGGCCCCCCCCCTTTTTGTATGTGTATTTTTATGTCCTGTTGCTATATATAGAGCCTGCATACCTTACCTGGGTCAACTATGACTTTTGTCTGGTTTTTTTTGGTCACCCATTCCTTGTGCGAATGGGATTACTGTAACACTAATGGTTCGTTATATCGCTATGATAGCGATTTCACTAGTGGCCATTTTCCTGTAGCCTTTCATGTGTATAACGGCTGCCATAGTTACGCTTTCTTGGTGACGCGCACGGGGTTATCCCGATCACGTGACCCGGAAGTGAGCTCACCATTCTTTCTGCGGATGTGACGTCAGACGCCACTCCAAGCAACCGGCACTTTAAAACTTGGCGGCGCGGCTTGTGGGGCGCGCTCTGCCCAGGAATCTTTTGATCCTGATGGAAGTAAGTTACCCGCTGCGCGCTTGTGTTGTGCCGGTGTGCCTTGATGGCGAGGACTCT
This sequence comes from Anomaloglossus baeobatrachus, assembly GCF_048569485.1. NCBI lineage: Eukaryota > Metazoa > Chordata > Amphibia > Anura > Aromobatidae > Anomaloglossus > Anomaloglossus baeobatrachus. The sequence continues at coordinate 171,543,099 of NC_134354.1, read as the reverse complement.
TTTGTGACGGAGTTTTGTTTGTCATGTTTGTTCTGCAGTATTTCTGTGCTATATTATGTGGGTCATATGTATGACCGGACATCTCCCCTGATGATATAATCTAAAGAAACGCGTTGGGAGAAGCTTTCACACCGCTGGATATGCGTTTGTTACCTGTGGGGATCCTAGGTCATAGGTCTGAAGACCGGGTATCCTGCTTTGTGGTAAATCAAAACCATCCAGCATCAGGTGTTTACAGTAACCAGGAAATGGGTATACGGCAGATGGGGTAAGACCGTTCCTTTTTCCTCTCATTATTGCTACTGCTGCTATTAATGCGACTTACATGCAGCATCGTTTATTGACACAATACTCACATCCTCAAACCATAGGGTGTTTTATGTGTTAGCCAGTTGGTCCGTTTGGATCAGGATTAATGGTTCTGGCTATTTTTCTTTATTGTTTGTCCTTTTAAACCAGGTCCTTTTCTGACCTTTTTACTTATTTTGATAATATTAAAAGTTAATTTTTAGGCGTAATTAATTCATTCACTTTGCTAATACAGCTTTCATTCTAGTGAATCAATACCCAGTAGCTATATTCCATTGTGGGGTTTGTCACCTATGCAGATTAGCTTCAGCACAGCCTGTTGCCGCTTCGCCGAGGCAGTGCTGCAGTGCTTCCAGCTTGTGACTGGTGTGGAGGGCACAGTGGATGAGGATGCGCAGGAGGAGGAGGAGGCTGAAGAGCATGACATTCCGGAGCTGTAGAGTGTGGGTGAAACACTGACTGAGGTAGGGCCTGCAAACCTTGGTGTGGGAAGGACGTGTTCCGTCCCTCGCTCAGACTGGGTCCCAGCTTCCACAATATTAACCCAGTGTGCCGTCAACGAGATGTAGCGGCCTTGCCCACAAGCACTTGTCCACGTGTCTGTGGTTAGGTGGACTTTGGGTGAAACAGCGTTGTTCAGGGCACGTGTGATGTTTTGTGACACGTGGTTATGCAACGCGGGGACGGCACACCGGGAGAAATAGTGGCGGCTGGGGACCGAGTAACGTGGGACAGCTGCCGCCATCAGGTCACGGAATGCTTCTGTCTCCACCAGCCTAAAAGGCAACATTTCCAGCGCAAGCAGTCGCGAAATGTTAGCATTTAGAACTGTGGCATGTGGGGTGTTGGCAGTGTATTTGCGCCTGCGTTCAAAGGTTTGCTCAATGGATAACTGAACGCTGCGCTGGGACAAGGACGTGCTTGATGATGGTGTTCTTTCTGCGTAGGCAACTGCAGGTGCAGGAGTGGAGGAGGCTTGTTCGCAGGCAGCATGGACAGAGGATTGGCTCGCATGCACAACCAGCGAAGACGTAGCAGTGACATCAGCAAGCACTGCTCCTCGACTCTGTTGTACTTCCCACAAAGTCGGGTGCTTGGCTGACATGTGCCTGATCATGCTGGTGGTGGTCAGGCTGCTAGTTTTGGTACCCCTGCTGATGCTGGCACGGCAGGTGTTGCAAATGGCCTTTTTTGAATCATCTGGATCCAACTTAAAAAACTGCCAGACTCGTGAAGACCTAACATTTGTACAGGCACCTTGTGTCGTCGTGTTGTTACGGGGAACGGTTGCCTGACTTCTGCCTGGGGCCACCACCCTGCTTCTTACTGCCTGTTGTGATGCTACGCCTCCCTCCCCCTGTGCACTGCTGTCCTCGCTCTGCATATCCTCCTGCCAGGTTGGGTCAGTTACTGGATCATCCACCACGTCGTCTTCCTCTTCCGCACCCTGCTCCTCCTCCTGACTTGCTGACAATTGTGTCTCATCATCGTCCACCACTTGTTGAGACACGTTGCCAACTTCGTGAGAACGTGGCTGCTCAAATATTTGGCTATCTGTACAGACGATCTCCTCATGACCCACTTCAATATGAGCTGGCGAGAGGCCAGAATGTGTGAATGGAAACGTGAACAGCTCTTCCGAGTGTCCAAGTGTGGGATCATTAATGTCCGAGGAGGACGTGTACTCAGCCTGGTGGTAGGAAGGAGGATCAGGTTCAGAAATGTGCGGTGCAGTATCACGGCTACTGACACTTGACCGTGTGGAAGACAGAGTGTTTGTGGTGGTGCCAATCTGACTGGAAGCATTATCCGCTATCCAACTAACAACCTGTTGACACTGGTCTTGGTTCAAGAGCGGTGTACTGCTGCGGTCCCCAAGAATTTGGGACAGGACGTGCGAGCGACTAGATGTGGCCCTTTGTTGTGGCGAAATTAGAGCTTGCCCACGACCTCGGCCTCTGCCTGCACCACCATCACGTCCACTTCCTTGTTCCTTGCCAATGCCCTTGCGCATTTTGCAATGCTGTGCACTGCTGACGTGTATATTCACTACTTGTGCGTTATATAATAGTTTGGTAAACGCACACCAGTGCACCTGTACGCTGCCACCAACAGGCACACACGTGCGGTTTTAAAAACCAAGCACGGACGCAATAATAACCTAACACAGGTTTTAGGAGCAAAAATTAAGAACTCTGACACTATCAGCCACTGCTGACTGACGTGTATTATACACTACACTTGTGCGTTATATAATAGTTTGGTAAACGCACACCAGTGCACCTGTACGCTGCCACCAACAGGCACACACGTGCGGTTTTAAAAACCAAGCACGGACGCAATAATAACCTAACACAGGTTTTAGGAGCAAAAATTAAGAACTCTGACACTATCAGCCACTGCTGACTGACGTGTATTATACACTACACTTGTGCGTTATATAATAGTTTGGTAAACGCACACCAGTGCACCTGTACGCTGCCACCAACAGGCACACACGTGCGGTTTTAAAAACCAAGCACGGACGCAATAATAACCTAACACAGGTTTTAGGAGCAAAAATTAAGAACTCTGACACTATCAGCCACTGCTGACTGACGTGTATTATACACTACACTTGTGCGTTATATAATAGTTTGGTAAACGCACACCAGTGCACCTGTACGCTGCCACCAACAGGCACACACGTGCGGTTTTAAAAACCAAGCACGGACGCAATAATAACCTAACACAGGTTTTAGGAGCAAAAATTAAGAACTCTGACACTATCAGCCACTGCTGACTGACGTGTATTATACACTACACTTGTGCGTTATATAATAGTTTGGTAAACGCACACCAGTGCACCTGTACGCTGCCACCAACAGGCACACACGTGCGGTTTTAAAAACCAAGCACGGACGCAATAATAACCTAACACAGGTTTTAGGAGCAAAAATTAAGAACTCTGACACTATCAGCCACTGCTGACTGACGTGTATTATACACTACACTTGTGCGTTATATAATAGTTTGGTAAACGCACACCAGTGCACCTGTACGCTGCCACCAACAGGCACACACGTGCGGTTTTAAAAACCAAGCACGGACGCAATAATAACCTAACACAGGTTTTAGGAGCAAAAATTAAGAACTCTGACACTATCAGCCACTGCTGACTGACGTGTATTATACACTACACTTGTGCGTTATATAATAGTTTGGTAAACGCACACCAGTGCACCTGTACGCTGCCACCAACAGGCACACACGTGCGGTTTTAAAAACCAAGCACGGACGCAATAATAACCTAACACAGGTTTTAGGAGCAAAAATTAAGAACTCTGACACTATCAGCCACTGCTGACTGACGTGTATTATACACTACACTTGTGCGTTATATAATAGTTTGGTAAACGCACACCAGTGCACCTGTACGCTGCCACCAACAGGCACACACGTGCGGTTTTAAAAACCAAGCACGGACGCAATAATAACCTAACACAGGTTTTAGGAGCAAAAATTAAGAACTCTGACACTATCAGCCACTGCTGACTGACGTGTATTATACACTACACTTGTGCGTTATATAATAGTTTGGTAAACGCACACCAGTGCACCTGTACGCTGCCACCAACAGGCACACACGTGCGGTTTTAAAAACCAAGCACGGACGCAATAATAACCTACTAACAGGTTTTTTTGGGGAGCGACAATTACAGTACAGACAAGTCAGACACTATCTGGACTGTTTTACACTGTGTACACCAGCCCCAGATATGAAGGCTGGTATACGGTCACCACTACCCTGCCTGCCTGCCTGCCTGTATACTGCTACAATAGTCCTGACAAGGACTCTTTTGGTCACTAGCCTGTATTCAGACCTGGCTATACCCTGCCTGTATATAGCAACAATAGTCCTGAGAAGGACTCTGCTACTGTACTCCGACCTGGCTATACCCTGCCTGCCTGTATACAACTAGAATAGTCCTGAGAAGGACTTTTGGTCACACTGTTTGCAGCCCTGCAACTGAAAAAGCTATAAAGGGCCGCAAAGCTTTCCCTGAATCAGCGACACTCTCCCTACACTCACTGTCAGAATAGCTGTGAGCAGAGCACAGCGCGCCGGCCGATATAAAGGCTCGGTGACGCTGTGCAGGCCGGCCAATCACTGCAATTCCACAACTAACAGGGCTGTGGCATTGCAGTGGTCTGCCAGCCAATCCCTGCATGAGGGCTGGCTCTCAAAAGAGCGCCAACATGCAGAAATGAAGACCACGAGTAAAGCACGAGTATCGCGAGATTACTCGGTCCCCGCCGAGCAGCCCGAGTACAGTGATACTCGTGCGAGTACCGAGTAGTGACAAGCATGCTCGCTCATCACTAATGGTTATGTATGTGTGCTTGTCTGTATTCATGTGCATGCCTGTGTGAATATGTGCTTGTGTCTGTCCACGTACACCTGCCTGCATGTGTGTACATTTTTCTGCATGTGTACATGTCTATGTGTCGGCCTATGTGTATGTGTGCCTCTCTGTGTGTGTTGGCATGTCTGTACATTTGTCTGTTTGTCTATGTATGTAAGTGTACATGTGTGTATGTGCACATTTTTGTGTCTACATATGTGTGCCTGTCCTCATGTTTGTGTGCACATCTTCATTTGTGTTCATGCCTGTGCTTACGTATGTTTGAGTGTGTGCTCGTCTGTATAAGTGTTCATGTCTGTGTGCATTTTTTATGCATATGTCTGTTTGCCTGTCTGCATGCATTTGTCTGACTGTCTTAGTATATCTGTGTGTCTACGTATGTTAGCATGTGTGTGCATGTATGGGTGTCTACATACATTTGCATGTCAGTGCATCTGCATATGTGTGCGGTGCGTGTGCTTGTCTGCATGCATGTGCCAGTGTGTGCCTGTCTACATGTGTGTGCATATCTGTGTGCCTACATCACATCTTTTAACATCACTGCTATACGCCACGCTCTGATAGCATTGCGCAGCCTCGGATGGGTGGGGTGGCCATTTGACCACGCCGGATATGAAGCTGCAAGAGGACGCCAGGGGAGCGCAGGGAAGTGTGAAGAATCCTTTTGTTTCTCCGTTTGTGAATAGACTGAGTAGTTGATATAGAAACCCAGGATGGGGCAGTTTAGGGGCCTGGGATGGAGGAACTAGGGGCCCAGGATGGGGCAGTTTAGAAGCCCAGGATGGGGGAACATAGGGGCCTAGGATGGGAGACATTATTAAACACAGGGGCCTTGGATGGGAGACATTTTTAAATAAAGGTGGTTAGGATGGGAGACATTATTAAATACAGGGGGATAGACATTATTGGTTTATGGTGGCAAATAGTGGAGATAATTACTTTAGGGGAAAATTAGGGGAAATTATTACTGTCGTAATATAATTTAATTTTGAGGATACTATCTTCCATGGGGGGAACAAAAGTCTGACGTAGTGTAGAAATTGGTGAAAAAGTGTGGAATGTGCTCTGAGAGTGTTTGGCTATAGGTGACTGTGTTATTTTCTGCAAAGTCGAGTCATGGCAGGAAGAAATTATAGCGGTCAGTGCTGGATGAAGAGGAAATTTGAAGATGAATTTATTACTTATATATAGCTCTTCTGTCTATAAAGTCACCAGTGATCACTGTGTTACCTATATACAGAATCCCTGTGTATAATATCACCAGTGATCACTGCATTACCTGTACACTGACACTATATACAGAGCAACAGTTGATTGATGATCATTATTGTAGTATTATTCAGTCACTATGTGGTCTGGTCATGGGGTGTTGGTATTTTATCCTTGTATGTGGTTGTATTTGGTCACTATGTCATCATAATATGTGGTCTGGTCACGGTATTATGGTATTTCTCTCTTGTATGCTGTATTATTTGGTCACTATGTGGTCTGATGGAGGGCTATGAGGGAGCCTTTATAAAATATGTATACAAACATATTTTATCTATATTGTATCTACACAAACATAAGTTGGGATTTTTACTATAGGCTAGAGAATGAGACATCCAGAAAGATGGTTTGTCACTCCAGTGTTCAATTCTGGTTGTTATACTGTGAGTAAAAACATTTTTTTTTTTCCTGAGATGAAAAATGTAGATTTGTTAGTAGTTTTACCTTCCTTAGATCAGTACTGGAAAATGAGAAACTAAATTGAATACATGTCTTTTTCAAGCCTCCCAAACCATGTTACTATGTTACATGGTGCATTACTAATTTGAGGAGGATATACTATGATTAAGTTATCATAAAACCCAGCCAATATAAGCCAATGTCTGTACAACATTCACACCAGACTGGTCACATGGCTATTATGTCACGGAAGGTCCTGTAACCCGGGGGCACAGCAATGATCAGACTCGGAAGGAGAAGAGGCTGGGACACAGAGTCTGCAGGACGCGTCATGGGACCTGTAAGTATAATGACAATGTTTATTATTAACTGTATTCTTTATGTTACAGCCCCCCTACCCCATCACATAACTGTAAAGTCCAAGATCCATGATTATTAGAAATTCATGGTAGCCATGTCTAATTTGGCATGACACCATGGATGTCGGGATTAGTACCATCTGAGAATACAAAGCTTATATTAACCCTTTTATTACTCAGCGTGCCACCGCCACCAGGGCCGATGATGGACGATCCAGGTAAAGCACCTGAAAATGGCAGGGAGAGCTCTGGAGTGCAATGCAGGTAACTAAATCCAGGCCTGGTATTACAGGAGACTCCTTCGGTAGCCAGTCCGATGCTGGATCCAACAACCTAAAAAGGAAAAAAGCAGCAACTCACCAGGGGATGAGATCAAGTCTTCTTTATTTTGCAAACACAGGTTACATGTAGTGCAGGGAGGGTGAGCCAAAGCCTTGGACAGCGGTGACCATTTTGCGCTAGCGTGGCACTTCTACGGGTTCAACTGGACCCACCGAAGTTTCACATTAGCGTGAAATTGTCACCGTTGTCCAAGGCTTCAGCTCCCCCTCCCTGCACTACATATTAGGCCTCCGACACACATCCGTGCCGCCGGTACGTGTTTGCCATTTTTTGCAAGTACCGGCGGCACGGAGACACGTTCAGCAATGCTACCTTATTGTAGAAGGCACACACACGTAAAACCACATGGAACGTGTGTCCGTGTGCATTTGTACGTGTGTGCGTTTTTCTACACGCTGACATGTCCATGTTTTCTCAGGCAGCACGGGTGTCACACGGGCCGCACCCGTACCACACGGATGTGGTGGGGATGCGGTCCCGTGTGACACGCGCCGGAGAAAACACGTGTCAGTGAAAAAAAAAAAAAAAAAAGCATTTACTTACTTTCTCCAGCCCTCCTGTCTCTGCCGCTGCTGCCACTTGCTGCCGACCGCCACTCATTATGCTCATTTAATATTCACTTCACTACGGCGGGCAGCAGCAGCAGCGGGGAGACAACAGGGCTGGAGACCGAAGATCAGCACCACAGACAGCAGCGCGGACAACGTGAGTACGCAAATTACCGGTTCTACGTGTGCTATTGCGGATAGCAAACGTAGAACACACGTGGACCGCACGTACCCGAGACACATACTTACCACATGCAACACGCATGTACGTCTCGCATGTCTCACGTGTGTCGCGGCACGTGCGTGTTTTTAACGGAAGTGTGTTTCAGGTCTTACCCGTGTTTGCACAATAAAGAAAACTTGATCTCATCCCCCGGTGAGTTGCGGATTTTTTCCTTTTTTCTTTGTTGGATCTGTATTTTTGTACTGCAGTCTGTTTCTGAGTGTGCAGCTCTGGGGGAGGTGTTCTATGTCCACAATAGCGGTCCAGTTCCTTAGACCAGTGCGAAGCTGATTGTTGCTCGTCTGTGGTGCCCAGTCTTTTCTATCCACACTTGGAATAATATTAAAATACTTATAGTCATAGAGCATTTGTAAATGAGACTAATTACATGACTTTGTATCATTTTTGTAACGTTCCCTTCCATCATAAATGAATTATTGCTTTGAAAACCACAGAATGCATTATTTGCAATATAAGTATCAGTCATTTTTCTCATCTAGAGGTGAAATAGATATTTTTGAAAAATCTGGAAATGTATAATTGATTTTGGATTTACCTTGATCACAGACTTGATTGTTTTTCTATTTAACATATTACCATGAAAAAGTCTCATTGAATCATTGGATTCTTACTGACCCCTTTCTGTGGTTCAATGTTAATTTAAAACATATCCCTTTTTTCTTCCAAAGTTAATGAAATACTGAGATTTACTACAGTGTTTAATCAACATTAGCCTAATTTAATTTGCGTTGACAAACAATAAGAATTGTATGGCAGATGATAACTTTGAAGAAGGCAATAAATAACATAGAATGAGGATGCCACAGACATTGTAAGAATGTGTTCATCTACTTGTTGCTCAGGGGATCTTTAATGAAAAGCAGATGACTTCTTTTAAGTTATTCCAAGTGGCAAATTCTTGAGCTTCACACTTATCCCCCAAAACCCTCAATGTCATTACATCACAATGGAAACATAAATGACAATTATACTCCTAAGCAAACAGCTGTCATATTTTAATCACTTTGCTTGTAAATAAGAAATAATCTATAGTGGTGAGAGGTTTAGTGTTCTAGGGCAGAGAAAAGACAACAGTCTGCAGTGTAGCAAATGTTTAGTTTTAACAGTTTAAGTTGTCTATTGCCAAAACTGTTTTTCTTTGTCATAAATCTTGCTAATATTTGCCTCTCCAAACATCCATTATGTTATTTTAGAAATATTACCTTTTATCATGCTTTAGCAGCACATACTCATTGCTAGCTCCAGCTCTGATGGGGTTAATTAACAACATCCTCTTTCCTGTCTTCCTGTGTTCAATTACTACAATTTCCAGGATGCTTTGCAGTGGCCTGTAAGCCAGCACCTATAACACCCACTCAGAACTTCATCTAAACTCCTCCTTTACCTCTTTCCTGTATCTGCACCTGCTTCATATTATTAAAGCACTGACTTTTGCTGAGGAGAAATAGATCACATCAGTGTCACAGGCTCAGACACCAGCTAGAAGCACTGCAGAACCAGAGAATAAAGATTTTGTCTTTTGTTTTTCTGATATATTTCATAGTATATAGACTTCAGTATAAATTTATAATATATACTAGCTGTAGTACCCAGCATTGCCTGGGATAGTGTAACACCTGCCTGGATCCACAGACTCAGACGGCTGTAATGGACAGGATAGAGGGAAGCCACTCACCAAGAAGGACTCCCAGAACCCTGAAACCCTTTAACCCCTCTATAGGGTTTTGGAATTACACAGGGCCTGGAGATCACTACTTGTGGAAGGCAGCAGTCCAAGAGAGTAGCCTTCAGGCAGAGTCAAACCAGGAATTGCAGAACAGGGACAGAATCGGTAGGCAAGGACTTAATCAGAAAACGTAGCAGAGGTCAAATCCAGATCGGGCAGCGAGGTACATAAACAGCAGGCAAGAGAGGTAGTCAGAACACAAGCAAAAATCAGAACACCAGAATCACAGAACAGGGCAGACCAGGAGCCAGAATATCAGAAGTATCTCTGGCAGTGGTCAGCAGACAGGAGTGGAATTAAAAAGGGTGAGGTGTCTTCCCATTGGCTGTAGCTGAATGATGGTAACTTCAGCTGAAAAACATATGCCACCTATAGTCAGCCATTGGTACTGCAGATCCCAAGATAACCCAGCCCAGTGGATGAGCGGAGCCTGCACCCACCGGCGCTGCTGGCATCGACTCCTCTCCCATCACCAGCACCATCCACGGCAGGAACACGGCATCGCCTGGCGATCAGAGTAGAAGTCGCTGGAGTGGACTACAGTGCTGACATAACAGATAGTAACTAAGTGTCTATATGTCTCTCTTTCACTTTCCCTCTCGCCCACTCTCTTACTCTACCACTCTCTCCTTCTCTGTCTGACTCCTTCTCTGTCTGTCTCCTTCTCTGTCTCTCACTCTCTCTCTCTCTCTCTGGCTGTCTCTGTTTGTATATCTATCTGTTTCTCAGTGTCTGTGTCTCTGTCTCTCTTTCTCTGTCTTTGTTTGTCTTCCCATCTCTCTCTCTCTGTCTGTATCTTTGTTTGATGTATCTTTCTATCTGTCTGTCTGTCTTTCTATCTATCTATCTGTCTGTCTCTCTGTTTCTTTTTCTATCTCTGTTCTCTGTCTCTCTCTTTCTTTTTCTTTCTTTCTGTCTCTCTATCGGTCTATTTCTGTCTGTCTCTCTCTCTGTCTCTCTGAATCTCTCTGTCTGTCTCTCTGTTTCTCTCTCTATCTCTCTGTTTTTCTCTCTGTCTGTCTCTTTGCCTCTCTCTATCTGTCTCTCTGTCTCTCTCACTGTCTGTCTCTGCCTGTTTCTCTCTCTGTCTCTCTCTGTTTTTGTATGTCTCTCTCTCTGTCTGCCCATCTATCTCTGTCTCTCTCTTTTCTCTATCTCTCTGTCTGTCTCTCTTTTTCTCTCTACCTCTGTCTCTCTGTCTTTCTTTTTCTTTTTTTCTGTCTCACTGTCTGTCTTTTTCTGTCTGTCTCTCTCTCTTTCTGTATCTCTCTGCTGTCTCTCTGTTTCATTCTCTATCTCTCTGTATGTCTGTCTCTCTATCTGTCACTCTCTGTATTTATCTTACTGTCTGTCTTTGTCTCCCTGACCGTCTCTCTCCCTGTCTGCCTCTCTCTCTGCCTCTATGTCTGTCTTTATGTCTACATCTCTTTCTATCTCTCTGTCTGTCTATCTCTCTGTCTCTCTGTCCGTCTCTCTCTCTCTGTGTCTCTCTCTACCCATCTCTCCATCGAAATCATATTAACTGACACATAAGCTGTCTTAGGCTATGTGCAAACAGGGCTTTTGTTCAGCACAAAAAAACATGTCTTGGCAGGAAAGAAGCTACTAAAAATACATGCTTTTTTCATACATTTTTGCATTTTGTTCATCCTTTTTTCATGCTTTATTTCATGCTTCTTTTGTGCTCTTTTTTGTCATAGCGGCCATTCTTAGCCTGGGCGTGGTCTCATAACCAAAGTACTCCCCAGACTGTGAATACCAGCCCCCAATTATCATGGCTGGGTATCAAAATTAGGGGGAGTTGCACACTGTTTTTTAACAGTTATTTATTTAAATAATTTAAAAAAAAGCCACATGCGGTTCCTCTTATTTTTATACACAGCCAAGATATGTGCATGGCTGGGGGCTGCAGCCTGTAGCCAGCTTTATATGTGCTGGTTTCAATACAGGGAGGAACCTACGCCAATTGTTTTATTTATTTATTTATTTTATACCACAAAATAGACCCTAAAACAGCACCAGTGATTTCAACCAATCAACAGATGCTGTCTGGAGGAGAGGTCTGACTGCAGTGAATCAGATATGCCAGTGGGCGGGGAAAGCAGTGAATATTCATTAGAGATAAATGTCCGGCTCGAATGTAACACTGCAGCCGCAGGGACTTTGTAAGTATGTACTGCTTTAATCCTTTTGTTTCTTTTTTTTTTTACAGTTGCTAATCACAGCCCTGCCAATACTTGATATGGCTGTGATGGGAAGGGAGAGGATGGTTTTTGCCATCTGATCATTTACCGATCCTTGGCAAGATTTTTTGTGATAAATGTCTTATCCTGATCTGACCAAAGATCATACATTTTTTTCCAATCTTTGCCTATCAGAATCGCTCATCTTTATTGCAGAGAACCCAAGTGATCTCAAAAAGAACTTAAAAAAGCACAAAATAAAGAAACATGGGCATTACACATGCGTTTTTTTCCTGCATTTTTTACTGACTCCATTGATGTCAATTAGGGAAACAAGCAGGAAAAAATGCTGAAACAATTGACATGTTGCTTCTATTTTTCAGCAGCAAAAAAAGCAAAGAAAAAAGAAGCAACATGAGCCCAGCAAGTCATGATTCTCATAGACTTTCCTGAGATGATTTTCCTTGCTTTTTATTGATTTAAAAAAAAGCAAGGAAAAATGCAAGAAAAAAACGTCCTGTAGGCACAAGGCCTTATATTAAAGCGGGCTTTACACACTGCGATCTCGCTGGCGAGATCGCAAGCTATTGTACCCGCCCCCGTCCATTGTGCGACACAGGCCAATTACTGCCCGTCGCGCACAACCTCGCTTACCCCCATCACATGGACTTACCTGTCCTGCGACATTGCTCTGGCCGGTGATCTGCCTCTTTTCTAAGGGGGCGGGGCGTGCGGCATCACAGCGACGTCACACGGCAGCCGTCCAATAGAAGCAGAGGGGCGGAGATGAGCGGGACATAAACATCCCGCCCACCTCCTTCCTTCCGCATTGGCGGTGGAGGCAGGTAAGGAGATGTTCCTCGCTCCTGAGGTATCACACACAGCGATGTGTGCTTCCGCAGGAACGAGGAACAACATTGCTAATTAGAAGAGAATGATTTTTTGTTTTAGAACGACCTCTCTGCGGCAAACGATTTTGACCGCTTTTGCGATCGTTTTAGGTTGCACATAAGTGTCACACACTGCGATATCGTTAATGATGCCGGATGTGCGTCGCAAACAACGTGATCCCGACGATAAATCATTAACGATATCGTAGCGTGTAAAGCCTGATTTAGAATGCCATTTGTTGCCTACAGCAAACAATCAGATCTTCTATTAATAATTTGTAGCAAAATAGAAGCAGAGCTGTGAGTGTGTGTCTCTTTTTGTGTGTGTCTCTTTTTGTATCTGTGGGTCTCTCTGTGTGTCTCGTTCTCTGGCCATAATAGGAGTCTATAATAACAGATCCATTCCCAGCTCCATTGACTGTAAAGTAATAAAGTAAGCAGGTTTTTTTTGCAAATAACTGTAAAGCGTGTGGTTAAATTGGGGTTAAAACCTAGTTGTATTTATATATATGTCTAACTTTACACATTTGTCTCTCTACGCTTATGTTTATATAACATATGTGTATGTATAAACACACACACACACATACAGATAAAAATATAAACAAAAACACAAAATAAAGAACAAAAAAGTATTCCAACGATTTTATATTTATATAACAAATGAGTAAATAAAAAAGTACACATATTTGGTATCACCGCATCATAACAACTCAATGTATAAAACTGTCACACTAGTTAACCCATTCTGTGAACATCGTAGAAAAAAAGTAGAAAAAACTGTCTTTTCATCATACAGCAGACAAAAAAGTGGAATAAAACGCAATCTAAAGTCACATATAAATAAAAATGGTGCCGCTGAAAACTTGATCTTGTCTTTAAAGGGAACCAAACATCAGGATTTTGGTATATAAGGTAAAGCCAGTGCAGTACTGGCACTATCAGGCACAGGCAGTACGTACCATTATTGCTAGCTCGGATGTTTAGGCAGTGAAATCCATGTTTATGAAGTTTGCAAATTCATCCTCTCCAGCTAATATCCAGGCGGGTTAGGCACATGAATCCCACCCCCCCGCCTGTTCCTCCCTCTTTCTGGCCGTATTAAAATTTCTAATCTTCAGTTACACAGTGTCAGAGTCGGTGCCTGCATATAGCGATACAGTGTTTGGTGTCTGAGAGGGCGGCGCATGCGCCCTCACTTCTTCATATCTCATTGTGACAGCGGGAGCACACAAGGTGTCACAACAGGACTGGAGAACAGCTGATCTTACCGATTAGCTGCAGCAGACGTTTACTACGATATCGTCTGCTGCAGCTAATCAGTAAGATCAGCTGTTCTCCAGTCCTGTTGTGACACCGCGTGCGCTCCCGCTGTCACAACAAGATATGAAGAAGAGAGGGCGCATGCACCGCCCCCTCAGACATCAAACACTGTATGCGGACTTTAAAAACATGGCGCCGGAGATAAGCGCTATGCGCAAGCGCCAACTCCGACGCCGTGTAACTGGAGATTAGAAATTTGCATACAGCCAGAGAGAGGGAGGAACAGGCAGCGGGGGGGGGGGGGGCGGAATCATGTGCATAACCCGCCCGAATATTATCTGGAGAGGTGCACACGTCAATCAAAAAGTGGATGAATTTTCAAACTTCATAAACATGGGTTTCACAGCCTAAACATCCGAGCTGCCCACTAATGGTATGTACAGCCTGTGCCTGATAGTGCCAGTACCGCACTGGCCTTACCTTATATACCAAAATCCTGATGTTTGGTTCCCTTTAAAAAATCAAGCTGCCATTCAGCTCCATCAGCCAAAAAGTGAAAAATCTATAGCTCTCAGAATACAGTAATGCAAAAACTGTTCTTTTCCTATAAAATAGTTTTTATGGTATAAAAGTGGAAAAAACATAAAAAAACCCTGCCTTGCTCCATCGCGTGCCCTGCTCCATGCCAACTGCCCTGCTCCGTGTCACTTCACCTGCTCCATGCCAGCCACCTGCCCTGTTCCACCATCTGCCCGCTCCATGCCACCTGTCCCGCCCCATGGCAGCCACTTGTCCCGCTCCATATCAGCCACCTGACCCACCCCATGCCACCTGCCCACACCATGCCAGCTACCTGAACCTCTCCATGCCAGCCACCTGAACCACTCCATGCCACCTGCCCCGTAGCTCCACTCCATGTCACCTACCCTGCTCAATGCCAACCACTAGCCCTGCTGCATTACCTGCCATGCTCCATGCCAGCTACCTGCACTGTGCCCCGGACCACACACATCTTCTGGACAGCCCAGTAATTCATGGGGAGTGGCCGCTGGAGCTGCTGATGTAACGTCAACTCTGAGAGCCTGGAAATTCAAGGGACATCACCTCATGTCAGCTTACATAGCGGCCTGGGGGCTTACATGTTGGCACAGAGTGAGCATAGATAGCGCCGCTCTGTGCCAAAAATGAAAACACAAGGTAATTAAGAATAGCCCTGAAATAGAGATTTAAATTGATAGGCAAAACATTCAAAGTAGTGAATCACCTTTTAAGAGATATTTTCTACATCTACCTACAAACTTTTTAAGTAATTTTCCTCAAAATTGATTTTCCATATGACCCCCAATTTTTTAGGTGTAATTCTGAAATACAGTGGTCATTAGACATGGTTCTTTGAGAAGGTGCTTGGGGGGCAGGTGGGAGGGAAATTCTTCTTGCTTGCCGGAATCAGCAGAAAAGGAGGGTGGTGAACAGTACTGATTGGTCATCAAGGGCTACTCTGCTAATCAATGAGCTGGATCCACAGTATTTTATCCTTCACGAGCACGCTTACACCGGTCAGGATGAAAGAAGTTCTATCACCCACTACCTCACTAAAGTCACTGCCACCCATATAAAACAGATGGAATTCTAATGGCAAGAGTAAGTAGAACATTTATTATTCTTAAAAACTTATAGCCAGGCTCATATGATTGGCTGAGGGGTGGCTGTGGGAGTTCCATACGGTAGAGGGGAAAGTTGGACCACACACATCTATTAGCTTTAGTAACTGCTTTTAACTTGTATGATACCAATATTAATATCAACATCAGACTATCTATCTATCTATCTATCTATCTACAGTTTTTACAAACAGGCAAAAAAAACTAACCAGCAAGTGTGAACAGATACAAGCTGCTGTGACTGCAGTATATACAAACCAAAGAGTGCAACTGTAGACGGTATGCATTAAGATATATGAAAACAATGAATACATAAAATTTAGGCTGCATTGATGCTATATAAAATATATTACTAGTGATGATCACAGCTGTGAACAATTTTGTCCGCGTTTTACGCCATTTTTATGGACTCACCAGAAAACCTTCCAAAATGACACCAAAATGAATTTTCATGGCGGAAATGTTAAGGGCACATACCCAATAGTGAGATAGAGCTGGTGTATGTTACTTTTGGAGATTACATGAAAGATTTTACGTGAAAACCTTGTGTGGCACTTCGATGTCCCTGAGAAGAGACGTACATGAAGGCCTCTTGAGTCTAATGTGCCCATTTTGAGGAAGTGGGTCTATTGTAGTATAGCCCTTTGGCAGGGCAGCCAAAAATTGGGAGACTCCACGTTGTCCCTGGATCGAGACGTGCATGAGGGCCTCTAAACCTGAAGTGTCCATTGTCAGGAAGTGGGTCTATTGTAGTATAGCCCTTAGGCAGGGCAGCCAAAAATTGGGAGGCTCCACATTGTCCCTGGATAGAGACGTGCATGAGGGCCTGTAAACCTGAAGTGTCCATTGTCAGGAAGTGGGTCTATTGTAGTATAGCCCTTAGGCAGGGCAGCCAAAAATTGGGAGGCTCCACATTGTCCCTGGATAGAGACGTGCATGAGGGCCTGTAAACCTGAAGTGTCCATTGTCAGGAAGTGGGTCTATTGTAGTATAGCCCTTAGGCAGGGCAGCCAAAAATTGGGAGGCTCCACATTGTCCCTGGATAGAGACGTGCATGAGGGCCTGTAACCCTGAAGTGCCCATTGTAAGGAAGTGGGTCTATTGTAGTATAGCCCTTTGGCAGGGCAGCCAAAAATTGGGAGACTCCACGTTGTCCTTGGATAGAGACGTGCATGAGGGCCTGTAAACCTGAAGTGTCCATTGTCAGGAAGTGGGTCTATTGTAGTATAGCCCTTTGGCAGGGCAGCCAAAAATTGGGAGGCTCCACATTGTCCCTGGATAGAGACGTGCATGAGGGCCTGTAAACCTGAAGTGTCCATTGTCAGGAAGTGGGTCTATTGTAGTATAGCCCTTAGGCAGGGCAGCCAAAAATTGGGAGGCTCCACATTGTCCCTGGATAGAGAGGTGCATGAGGGCATGTAAACCTGAAGTGTCCATTGTCAGGAAGTGGGTCTATTGTAGTATAGCCCTTAGGCAGGGCAGCCAAAAATTGGGAGGCTCCACATTGTCCCTGGATAGAGACGTGCATGAGGGCCTGTAAACCTGAAGTGTCCATTGTCAGGAAGTGGGTCTATTGTAGTATAGCCCTTAGGCAGGGCAGCCAAAAATTGGGAGGCTCCACATTGTCCCTGGATAGAGACGTGCATGAGGGCCTCAAAACATTGTTCCCATTGCAAAGGAGCGGGTCTCCTGTCGTTGTAATGTCCATTCTGAAAGAATGGGCGAGTAAATTTACCACTGGGGGTATACCTGAAACAAAGGCCTAACTATTGTAACGGTCATCATGGTGGCGCATGAGGAGAAGGAGGAGCAGTCCAGCGATTATCCAAAGTCCAGAAGTGTGTACCCATGGGTGAGTGGAGGTACATGGCAAATTCCCGTTACAAACTTTAAATTCCGCTCTCATTTGCTGGTGGTGTGGTGAAGTCTGGCCCAATCCAACCCTTGTTCATCTTGATCACAGTCAGCCTGTCAGCATTTTCAGTTGACAGGCGGGTGCGTTTATCTGTAATGATTCCACCTGCGGCACTAAAAACACGCTCTGACAAAACGCTAGCGGCAGGGCAGGCCAGGACTTCCAAGGCGTAGAGAGCCAATTCATGCCACGTGTCCACCTTGGATACCCAAAAATTGTAAGACACAGAGGAACGTCGGAGTACAGTTGTTCGATCTGCAAGGTACTCCTTGAGCATCTGGGCAAATTTAGGATTTCTTGTGGCACTACCCCGCACCTCAGGGGCTGTGGTACGTGAGGGGCTGAGAAAACTGTCCCACATCTTAAAGACTGTTCCCCTACCTCTGGCGGATTGGACTTGTGCCCCTCTCGGCTGTTCGCCTTGGTTGTCCACTGATTCCTGACCTATGCCGCTAGCGTTTTGTGAGGGGAATGCTTTGCCTACTTCCGTGACTATGGCCTTCCGGAACTGCTGCATTTTGTCTGACCTCTCCGCCTCGGGAATAAGAGACATAAAGTTCTCCTTGTAGCGTGGGTCTAACAGTGTTACCAACCAGTAATGATTGTCGGCCAAGATGTTCTTAACGCGAGGGTTACGAGACTGGCAGCTTACCATAAAGTCAGCCATGTGCGCCAGACTCTTAACAGCCAGTATTTCAGTATCCTGACCAACACGATGACTGAACATGCTGTCCTCCTCCTCCTCCTCCTCCTCCTCATCTACCCTGTCCTCTGGCCAGCCACGCTGAACCGAGGATATGACTGGTGTGCTTGTCATATCCTCAATTTGGCCGGAGAGTTGCTCCATGTCTTCATCCTCCTCCTCGTCATAGTCCTCCACTGCACGTTGTGATGAGACGAGGCTGGGCTGTGTGTTATCACCCACACCCACTACTGTTTCTTGCTCCAACTCATCGCGCTCCGCCTGCAATGCATCATGTGTGTTTTTGAGCAGAGACCGTTTTAGAAGGCAGAGAAGCGGTATGGTGATGCTAATAATGGCGTCATCACCACTCACCATCTTGGTGGAGTCCTCAAAGTTTTGGAGGATGGTACATAGGTCGGACATCCATCTCCACTCCTCAGGTGTTATGTGTGGAGTTTGACCCATTTCCCGACGGCTTAGGTGATGCAGGTACTCAACAACTGCCCTCTTCTGCTCACATATCCTGACCAACATGTGCAGAGTTGAATTCCAATGCGTGGGGACATCACACACCAGTCTGTGAGCCGGAAGATGCAAACGGCGCTGAA
This sequence comes from Anomaloglossus baeobatrachus, assembly GCF_048569485.1. NCBI lineage: Eukaryota > Metazoa > Chordata > Amphibia > Anura > Aromobatidae > Anomaloglossus > Anomaloglossus baeobatrachus. The sequence goes on along the minus strand of NC_134354.1, from coordinate 171,524,292 downwards.
AGCCGGCAAGGCCGGCTGAAGCAGTTGGTGACTTTCGAAAATGTGCAGACAGGCGGCGAACTTTTACCAGCAGATCAGACAGCTCTGGGTATGACTTTAGAAACCGCTGAACCACGAGGTTGAGCACATGGGCCACGCAAGGAACATGTGTCAGCTGGCCTCGCCTCAAAGCCGCCACCAGGTTCCGGCCATTGTCACACACGACCTTTCCTGGCTTTAGGTTCAGAGGTGTGAGCCAGTGATCTGCCTGCTGTTTCAGAGCTGTCCACACCTCTTCTGCATTGTGGGGTTTGTCACCTATGCAGATTAGCTTCAGCACAGCCTGTTGCCGCTTCGCCGAGGCAATGCTGCAGTGCTTCCAGCTTGGGACTGGTGTGGAGGGTAAAGTGGATGAGGATGCGCAGGAGGAGGAGGAGGCTGAAGAGCATGACATTCCGGAGCTGTAGAGTGTGGGTGAAACCCTGACTGAGGTAGGGCCTGCAAACCTTGGTGTGGGAAGGATGTGTTCCGTCCCTCGCTCAGACTGGGTCCCAGCTTCCACAATATTAACCCAGTGTGCCCTCAACGAGATGTAGCGGTCTTGCCCACAAGCACTTGTCCACGTGTCTGTGGTTAGGTGGACTTTGGGTGAAACAGCGTTGTTCAGGGCACGTGTAATGTTTTGTGACACGTGGTTATGCAATGCGGGGACGGCACACCGGGAGAAATAGTGGCGGCTGGGGACCGAGTAACGTGGGACAGCTGCCGCCATCAGGTCGCGGAATGCTTCTGTCTCCACCAGCCTAAAAGGCAAAATTTCCAGCGCAAGCAGTCGCGAAATGTTAGCATTTAGAACTGTGGCATGTGGGGCGTTGGCAGTGTATTTGCGCCTGCGTTCAAAGGTTTGCTGAATGGATAACTGAACGCTGCGCTGGGACAAGGACGTGCTTGATGATGGTGTTATTTATGCATAGGCAACTGCAGGTGCAGGACCGGAGGAGGCTTGTTCGCAGGCAGCATGGACAGGGGATTGGCTCGCATGCACAACAAGCGAAGACGTAGCAGTGACATCAGCAAGCACTGCTCCTCGACTCTGTTGTACTTCCCACAAAGTCGGGTGCTTGGCTGACATGTGCCTGATCATGCTGGTGGTGGTCAGGCTGCTAGTTTTGGTACCCCTGCTGATGCTGGCACGGCAGGTGTTGCAAATGACCTTTTTAGAATCATCTGGAGCCAACTTAAAAAACTGCCAGACTCGGGAAGACCTAACATTTGTACAGGCACCTTGTGTCGTGTTGTTGTTCCGGGGAATGGTTGCCTGACTTCTGCCTGTAGCCACCACCCTGCTTCTTACTGCCTGTTGGGATGCTACGCCTCCTTCCCCCTGTGCACTGCTGTCCTCGCTCTGCATATCCTCATGCCAGGTTGGGTCAGTTACTGGATCATCCACCACGTCGTCTTCCTCTTCCGCACCCTGTTCCTCCTCCTGACTTCCTGACAATTGTGTCTCATCATCGTCCACCCCTTGTTGAGACACGTTGCCAACTTCGTGAGAATGTGGCTGCTCAAATATTTGGGCATCTGTACATACGATCTCCTCATGACCCACTTCAACATGAGCTGGCGAGAGGCCAGAATGTGCGAATGGAAACGTGAACAGCTCTTCCGAGTGTCCAAGTGTGGGATCAGTAATGTCCGAGGACGTGTACTCAGCCTTGTGGTAGGAAGGAGGATCAGGTTCTGAAATGTGCGGTGCAGTATCACGGCTATTGACACTTGACCGTGTGGAAGACAGAGTGTTTGTGGTGGTGCCAATCTGACTGGAAGCATTATCCGCTATCCAACTAACAACCTGTTGACACTGGTCTTGGTTCAAGAGCGGTGTACTGCTGCGGTCCCCAAGAATTTGGGACAGGACGTGCGAGCGAGTAGATGTGGCCCTTTGTTGTGGCGAAATTAGAGCTTGCCCACGACCTCGGCCTCTGCCTGCACCACCATCACGTCCACTTCCTTGTTCGTTGCCAACACCCTTGCGCATTTTGCAATGCTGTGCTGACGTGTATTCACTAGACTTGTGCGTTATATCCAAGTTTGTGCAAAACGCACACAAGTGCACCTGTACGCTGCCACCAACAGGCACACACGTGCAGTTTTTTTTTTTCCAAACCTTTTTTATTGATTTTCAATTATATGAAACAGTTACAAAATAATTATGATTACAAAATGGGTTCATTCAACTGACAAGTTATGACATAGAAAAGAGTAATATTCCAGCTTGGGAGTCCCTAAAGTTCTTCAGTTGAAAATGATGCATAGCAAATTAGAGCAAAAGATTCTACCTAAAACACTTGTAACACAAAACCTTAAAACCCTTTGTCATTCTTTAGTATTTTGAGTGCCAATGTCATATCTTAAGTCTTCCTTAACGTCTCATCTCCCCCTCCTTCCTGGGTCTCCACTAGGTGAACCTCAATATCCCCAAGCTATCCTGGATTTCATTCAGAAGGTACCACTCGGTTTGCATGAAAGGTGTCACCAAAGTATTTATTTCTCCCCGCGTGAAATGGATTTCTATAAAGTTTGTCCACCTCCCAAAAAAATTGTCTGTCTTCTTGTCCTTATCCCTTTCCGCCTCTAGTTTCTCCAATCTCAGAAGGTTGTGTAAGTCGTCGATAACCTCCTTTGTAGATGGAGCCTCCCTACGTATCCAATGTCTTAAGATGCACCGTTTAGCTATCATGGCTAGGTCATGAATGATTGCAAATGTCCTTTTGTCCTGGATATTTGGCCCCCCTCTAACTCCTCCTTCAAAGACATGAAAAATCCACACCATTACCTCTAATTTACAAAATATTCCCCATGTTGATTGGGCCAAAATTCTGACTTGATTCCAGAACTTTTGAATTACCTTACATTCCCATAACCCATGTAACATGTCTGTTTTCTCTTTTTGACATTTGGGACACCGCGCCTCTCTTCCCGGAATGTTATGGGCCACAATGGCCCTATGTAATATCCTGAACTGAGTGTCTCTCCATCCCTCGTTGATGACGTGCTTTCGCATTTGAACCCATCCTTTCAATATGCTTCCTGTCACTTCTTGTCCTTTCAGTTCTTTTCCCCACGCTGTAAGGGTGCGACTATCCTCCCGAGATATGAGCACTCCCCTAAATGTTCGATAAATTTGGGAGACATTTACATTTGTTGCATCACATTCCAGGAGCTCATCAATCAGGCTTTTGTTCAATTCTCTTCCAACCTCTCCAAGATCCCCAATCACTCCATGCTTTAATTGCTCGTACTGAATGATATGAAAGTTATTGAGGTCGTATTTGTCGAGTACTTCTCGACCTGTCATCCACCTTCTCTCTTCCACATTCATAACATCCTTCATTCTCTGGATACCCTTCTCTTTCCAACTAATAAATAGCTTGTTATCTCGCCCCTGGGGGAAGCTTGGGGCTGCCCAGGGATTTAAATATTTAGACACCTTCCACGCAAGTCCCAACTTCCTTCTTACCAGTTTCCAGGTCAACATGGTATCCCGAAATATCATTGAATTTTTTATACAGCCTTCAACCCCAGACAATGAGGAGTGGAGAATAGACGTCAGATCCCATGGTGCTGCGTATTTATTTTCCAAACCATAATCTGAGTGTCTACTTGTTCCTCTTAGCCAATCAATCACATGTCTCATAATGCACACGAGGTTGTAACCCCTAACATCTGGGAAACTGAGTCCTCCCTCCTCCACTGACTTCATCAGCGTACGTAGCTTTATTCTAGGTTTCTTCCCCCTCCATATAAAATCTGCATACGCTGAGTTGAGTCTGTTGACTTCTTTTAGTTTCAACAATAGCGGAATCGTCTGGAAGGGATACAACAACCTAGGAAAGCTCATCATTTTTACTAGGTGGCATCTTGCCAGAAGTGGTAAGGGCAGACCCCTCCACCCCCTTAGTTGGGTTATGATTTTTTTAATCAGCGGGTCATAGTTCAATTTATAAATTGCTTCCACCGATCTTCCTATATGCACTCCCAAGTACTTGATTGATGTCTGTTCTATAGGTATCCCACATAGACAACCATCTCTCAAGCTTCTACCTGTTATCCCTTGAGATCCCCTTAAAAACAAGATCTCACACTTTTTTTGTTTAACTTAAAGCCTGAAAGTGAACCAAATTTTTCAATCATGGCAAGAGTCTGTGGCAAATCCGCATTAGGATCCCCCATATATAATATCACATCATCAGCAAAAAGTGCTGTTTTTATTTCTGTTCCTCTTATCCTAATCCCTTTGAAACTGTTTTGTCCTTGTAGTACTCTTGATAGTGGCTCGATTGCCAAATTAAATAGCAGGGGTGATAACGGGAAACCCTGTCTCATCCCCCTCATCAGGGGGAACACATCCGACAGGAAGCCTGGGGTATGGACCCTAGCTCCCGAATTGGCGTATAAGCCCCTGATGTAGAGTCTCATTCTGCCTTCAATCCCTGTGGCCTCCATCACCTTGTCCAGCCATCTCCAATTGACATTGTCGAATGCTTTCTCAGCATCGAGTGTGACTAGAGCAGGTCTTGCCCCTCCCTCCGTGCGCCCCAATCTAACCGCGTCTACCACTAGGATCGTCTTTCTAATGTTAGTTACTGCATTTCTCCCTTTGATAAACCCTACCTGTTGGTCTGATATTATCCTGGGTAAAATAATGGCCAGTCTGTCAGCCATGATTTTAGACATTAGTTTCAGATCTTGATTGATGAGCGATATGGGTCTGTAACTGGAGGGGTCATCCAGATCTTTGGTTCCCTTAGGGAGTAATTTGATATACGCTATGTTGGCATTTATAGGAATTTCTGCTCCTCCCAGGATTGCGTTAAAAACTGCAGTTAGATCCGGTGAGATCTGCTCCTTCAATACCTTATAAAATTCGCTATTAAAACCGTCGGGTCCTGGTGCCTTATTGACGTTGAGCTTCCTGATTGCTCTTGTCACCTCCTCCACTGTTATGTCTTCATTTAAGTCTCCCCTGTCTTCCTCTGTCAAGCTAGGCATTTGGGCTTGTCTTAACCATTCTTCCTCATTAGGTGTGTGATTATTTCCTGTCCCGTATAACTTTCTATAGTAGTCCCCCAGCAACTTGTTGATAACCTTAGGGTCTGTGGTTACCTCTCCCTCCTTTGTTTTCAGTTTAGAGATCACCGTTACTTTTCTACTAACTCTTGCAAGATTTGCCAGCATCCTTCCCGCCTTATTACCGAATCTATGAAGATCGGCTTCCTTGTGTGACCAGTATAATTGTTCCTTTTTTTTGGCCCACTCATCAAAGCCTCTCTTTACCTCCAACCATTTGTCTTTTAGCATGCTAGACCTATCTGCCAAGTACTTTGAATACGCTATCCGCACTACCTCGCTGTGATAGTTGTAATTCTCGTTGGTCTTCCTTTTAATCATTGCCGCATACCCCACCAAGCGTCCCCGCAGGACCGCTTTTGCCGTTTCCCAGTATAGCACTGGGGTCACCCTGTGTTCCTTGTTATCCTCTGCAAATTCCTCCCATCACTCTTTTAGTATCTTATGAAAATTATCTTGTCTGAGGAGGAACGACGGGAATCGCCAGATAATGTCTGACCCTTTCCTAAACTTTTCTCTGATGTCCACTCTCACCGGGCTATGGTCAGAGATCACCATGTTTTCAATCATACACTTTTGTACTCCATTCACAAGATCCCGAGACATCCATATCTGATCTATGCGTGACCAGCTATCATGCGGATGGGAGAAGTGTGTTAACTCTCTGTCGTGCGGATGAGTTAGTCTCCATATATCTTTCAGACCTAAATCCTCCAATGTTACGTCCCTGTTGACTGAACTCCTGTCCCCTGCACTAGTCTCCCCCTCCTTCCTCCCTCTGTCTTCAGTCTGGAACTGTGTTGAAGTCTCCGCCACTATGATGTTGGGCTCCTCATCAGATAATATGATGGTCTTTATATTATCATGGAACGCGATCTGTTGCGAGTTCGGTCCATACACATTATAGATACTGAGTCTGCCAGCTGTGCTATTAATTGTTAAGTGCTGCCACCTCCCCTGATCATCCTCCTCATGTGTCACTACTTCATGAATTAGTTGCTTATTTATTAAAATCATGGTGCTCGCTTTCCTGCCTTGCACTGCTGCCCCATAGACTGAGCCCACCCAGTGTTTCTTCATGCGGAAAAAGTCCTCCCTCCCCAAGTGTGTTTCTTGCAGTAGGGCAATATCTGTTTTTAACCGCTTCAGGTGTCTTAGCATCATCGCCCTTTTGTTGGGTGATCTCAAGCCTTTAACGTTCCATGTTGTTAATTGTACCATGATTGCCTAAATGACCTGGTCTTGCCATGTCCACCCCCTTAGAGCCCCACCATTGGGGGAAACGAGACGACCTATCCTACGTTCACGCATAATTCCATTAGAATGACATTCCCTTCCTCCCTTTTGTGAATGTAACATAGAACAGCATAGCAAAAACAAAAAACATATAACAATAGAACATGTCTTCCCTGTCAAAGACTTTCCGGCGCTTACCGCCATGTTGGTGACTTCCCCTTTTCCTAGCCAAAACATTGAGCTCCCTGGTCCCCCCCCATACAGTATATATTCTAATCTTTCCCCCGAAGAACATGAAACATCCTTGAGCATTATACCAGACTTAGTACAATATGTCACAAACTTTAGATATGCTAGAACCTTACTAATAGCCAAGCATCCGATTTAGTCCTGATATTGAGGGACCCTCACTCCGAGTAAATCAGATCCGCTGGGCCTGTATCCGACGGTTATTCCTGGGAGAAAACATGGAAGAGAAGTAGAGAAAAAAAAAACAAAAACAAAAAAAAAAAAAAATATATAAAAATTAAAAAAAAAACACACCAGGAACACCAAAACAGATCAGCTCAAAAGTCAAAAGCCTTCTGTCCTCTCAGAGTGCTAGTCCCCGTGGCCTGTCCTGGGGCTGTGTCACTGAACTGGACTCCGACACCTGTCACCTCTGGCCTCCTCTGATGTTCGCCCCTTGGATTGTTCTGCATCTCTCCCCAGGCCTGTAGGGGATCCTCTTCCACCGGTGTCTCCTCCACTAGGTCCTCTCTCTTGTGTTTCCATCCGACTCTTATCTTGTTCTGACATGAGGATGTTTTCAGCTTCCTTATAGTCTTTATAATATGCAAATGAGCCATTGGGATTTCTAACTTTCAATATAGCTGGGTACAGCAACTGGCATTTTATCTTTTTGTTGTACAAAAATGTACAGATTTTACTGAACTCCTTTCTCCTTTTGGAGACATCTGCAGAATAGTCCCCAAAGATTAGCAGTCTATTGCCTTGGTATTGTAGTGGTCGCTTCCGATCTCTGAAAGCCTTCAGAATTTCCTCTTTGTGTTTATAATCAAGGTACTTGACTATAACCTGTCTGGCTCTTGGTGAAAATTTTTTTGAATTTTGTCCTTCAGCTTTATTTGCCTCCTTTTGCCTCAGTGGACCCACTCTGTGGGCCCTTTCCACCCTAAATTTCGCCTTTATGCCTAGGGCCTGTGGTAGCTCCAGCTCACAGATGTTGTCCAACTGCCCCATTGATACCGATTCTGGCAACCCCACTATGCGTAAGTTGTTGCGTCTCGATCTGTTTTCTAGATCTTCCGCCTTGTCCCTCAGGTAGTCATGGGACTTCATTAAGGTTGCTATTTGCTCTTGCATGGTCAGTATTGCTTCCTCTGACTCGGATATTCTCTGCTCTGTTTCTATCAATCTGGTTGCCTGATCATTTATTTCCTTTTGCATAGCCGCTAATGATGTCTGTATAGCGGTTTCAATGGCTGTTTTGATTTCTTTGGACAGATGGGATGCCACTTCATCTGCCAGTTTTTTATAATCTACATTAAATTCTTGTGGTTGCTTGTGTTGTCCTGCAGGTGGTGCTGTCTTTCTAGTTCTCCTCACCTGCACTGATCCTCTGCCTCCTTCTAGCTGCTTGTAATTTTGTGACACTACTGTGCCTGGGTGCTTCTTTCAGCGTTTATTAGGGGTAATAAAACCAGTATTTATCTTTTGTTGAGATTGTCCCGATCCATTTCCCCTGTGCTGCGGCTCCATATTCTCTCCCAGCCCTCCTGTTCCTTCATGCACCCCTTCATTGCTGCTCTCCTCCTCCCTTCTTTCTTCTTCCTCCATGTCCCCCTCCTCCTCCCATTGCTGACCGTCCTCTTCTGTCACCTGCTGACACTTCTCTCCAGTTTCACTTTCCTCTGTTTCCCCACTCACTACCTCCTCCTCCTCTCTCTGTCTCCGGCACAGCTTAGCTGCATCTCCTGCCTGTGTTTCTGGCTCCTCCTCCATCATGCTCTCCGGTACCATGCTGTTTTCCTCCACTCCACTCCGGCCCGCAGCGTCGCCGCTCCTCCAGGTTCCCTCTCCACCTCCAGCACTGCGCAGCAGGTACCGTTCCATTGCCGCTCTCTTCCGGTTCCCTGCTTCCTCACTTTCACCGTGGTCACTCGTTCGGGAGGGCTTCTATCTGACGCATTCTCCGGGGGGTAGCAGGAGCTTCCCTTCTACACCACCACCTCAGCCAGGACCGCATCCGGAAGTCCACACGTGCGGTTTTTAAATGCAAGCACGGACGCACTAAGAACCTAACAGGTTTTTAGGAGCGACAATTACTGAGAAGTCTGACACTATCAGACACTGCTGACTGACGTGTATTATTCACTAGACTTGTGCGTTATATAATAGTTTGTGCAAAACGTACACCTGTACGCTGCCACCGACAGGCACACACGTGTGGTTTTTAAATGCAAGCAAGGACGCACTAAGAACCTAACAGGTTTTTAGGAGCGACAATTACTGAGAAGTCTTACACTATCAGACACTGCTGACTGACGTGTATTATACACTAGACTTGTGCGTTATATAATAGTTTGTGCAAAACGTGCACCTGTACGCTGCCACCGACAGGCACACACGTGTGGTTTTTAAATGCAAGCAAGGACGCACTAAGAACCTAACAGGTTTTTAGGAGCGACAATTACTGAGAAGTCTGACACTATCAGACACTGCTGACTGACGTGTATTATTCACTAGACTTGTGCGTTATATAATAGTTTGTGCAAAACGTGCACCTGTACGCTGCCACCGACAGGCACACACGTGCGGTTTTTAAATGCAAGCACGGACGCACTAAGAACCTAACAGGTTTTTAGGAGCGACAATTACTGAGATGTCCGACACTATCAGACACTGCTGACTGACGTGTATTATTCACTAGACTTGTGCGTTATATAATAGTTTGTGCAAAACGTGCACCTGTACGCTGCCACCGACAGGCACACACGTGCGGTTTTTAAATGCAAGCACGGACGCACTAAGAACCTAACAGGTTTTTAGGAGCGACAATTACTGAGATGTCTGACACTATCAGACACTGCTGATTGATGTGTATTATTCACTAGACTTGTGCGTTATATAATAGTTTGTGCAAAACGTGCACCTGTACGCTGCCACCGACAGGCACACACGTGCGGTTTTTAAATGCAAGCACGGACGCACTAAGAACTTAACAGGTTTTTAGGAGCGACAATTACTGAGATGTCTGACACTATCAGACACTGCTGACTGACGTGTATTATTCACTAGACTTGTGCGTTATATAATAGTTTATGCAAAACGTGCACCTGTACGCTGCCACCGACAGGCACACACGTGCGGTTTTTAAATGCAAGCACGGACGCACTAAGAACCTAACAGGTTTTTAGGAGCGACAATTACTGAGAAGTCTGACACTATCAGACACTTCTGACTGACGTGTATTATTCACTAGACTTGTGCGTTATATAATAGTTTGTGCAAAACGTGCACCTGTACGCTGCCACCGACAGGCACACACGTGCGGTTTTTAAATGCAAGCACCGATGCACTAAGAAGCTAACAGGTTTTTAGGAGTGACAATTGCTGAGAAGTCTGACACTATCAGGACTGTTTTAGACTGTGTACACCAGCCCCAGATATGATGAAGGCTGGTATACGGTCACCACTAGGAATGGCTATATACCCTGCCTGCCTGCCTGCCTGCCTCCCTGTATACTGCTACAATAGTCCTGACAAGGACTCTTCTGGTCACTAGCCTGTATTCTGACCTGGCTATACCCTGCCTGTATACAGCAACAATAGTCCTGAGAAGGACTCTGCTACTGTACTCCGACCTGGCTATACCCTGCCTGCCTGTATACAACTATAATAGTCCTGAGAAGGACTTCTGGTCACATTGTTTGCAGCCCTGCTATGGAAATAACTATAAAGGGCCGCAAACCTTTCCCTGAAGCAGCAACACTCTCCCTGCACTGACTGTCTGGATGGCTGTGTGCAGAGCACAGTGCGCCCGCCGGTATAAAGGCTCGGTCATGCTGTGCAGGCCGGCCAATCACTGCAATTCCACAACTAACAGGGCTGTGGCATTGCAGTGGTCTGCCAGCCAATCCCTGCATGAGGGCTGGCTCTCAAAAGAGCGCCAACATGCAGGGATGAAGACCACGAGTACAGCACGAGTATCGCGAGATTACTCGGTCCCCGCCGAGTAGCCCGAGTACAGTGATACTCGTGCGAGTACCGAGTAGTAACAAGCATACTCGCTCATCACTATATATTACTAAAATAGAGGAACACTTTGCAGTACAAAAATTGTTTGGACAAGATTAGTTTTCTTTGGAGGGTCCCTAACTATTTGTCCCAAAAATCTACATATTTAAAGCACAGGTAGGATCCAACACTAAGTAAAAACAGGATGGATTGACAGGCACAGCCAGCCAAAGAGTAAAGGCCACTTTACACGCAACGACATCGCTAATGGGATGTCGTTGGGGTCACGGAATTTGTGAAGCACATCCGGCCTCGTTAGCGACGTCGTTGCATGTGAAACGCAGGAACGACCGTTAACGAGCAAAAATACTCACCATATCGCTGCTCGTTGACACAGTGCTCTATTCCCAAATATCGTTGCTACTGCAGGTACGATGTTGTTTGTCGTTCCTGCGGCAGCACACATCGCTATGTGTGACACCGCAGGAACGAGGAACCACATCGTACCTGCAGCCCCACACAATGAGGAAGGAAGGAAGGAGGTGGGCAGGATATTTCCCCCGCTCATTTCTGCCCCTCCGTTTCTATTGGACGTCTGCCTTGTGACGTCACTGTGACGCTGCACAAACCACCCCCTTAAAAAGGAAGCGGTTCACCGGCCACAGCAACGTCGCAGGGAAGGTAAGTCTGTATGACGGGTGTTAACGATGTTGTGCGCCACGGGCAGCGATTTGCCCGTGACGCACAACTGACGGGCAGGTACGCTCGCTAGCGATATCGGTAACGATATCCCAGTGTGTAAAGTGGGCTTTACTCTGACTGGCTGAGAAGGAGATGGAGGAGGTGGAGGAAGCAGAGTATGTGCAGGAAGCAACACTAACCAACAAACGTCCAGTGATCCGAGGTGGTGGTAGGACCTGGCATTGAACATCTTGCGCCTCATTCCTAGCCTCCACTGCAATATGCAGTGTTCAGTTAGGGATATATACCGTCCCTTCCCATGTTTAGTGGTTCAAGTATCTGTAGTTAAGTGGATCTTTCCATTTATGGAATTGTGGAGTGAACAAGGGATTTGTTCCTCCACATGTGTGTGCAGTGTAGGGATGGCATGCTTGAAAAAATATTGGTGGCTGGGAACAATGTACTGCAGTACAGCCACAGACATCATTTGTTGGAAACTATCTGTCTCCATTAACCCTAATGGCAGCATTTCAAAGGCAAGCATTTTGTAGCTGGCTTTGCAGGGAGGTTTTCACTGACACAAAGGGCGGTAGCAGAAGATTACTGGCTATGGGCCATTCACAGGACTTTTGCCCTATGCTCCTTGTTTTGCTGCTGTTTCATCTGCCTGAACATCTCCTCTTCATCAGAACTGTGCATGTCACTATTACGGCCATCACTCCAGATGGGGTTAAGCACCTTGTCATCATCCCTTGTATCATCTTCCACCCACTCCTCAGCCCTGCCTTCGTTCCCAGTCTACACACTGACAAAAGCCGCAGCAGTTGGGATCTGTGTTTCATCATTCTCTGGGTTGTGGTGCGGTGAACCCCAACCATGTCCATCAGCTCTTTCATGGACTCGTCCTCCAACACAATAAGTGGTTGGGCGTCAGTGCACTCGGTCTTTTTCACCTCTAGAGCAGGGCCAGGTGAGTAGAGTCATCAAAAAGCAGACGTAACTGCTGCATGACTGGTGGCTCACACTGCTTGGCGGAGTTTGAATGGGTTGAGGTGGAATGAAGATGACCATGGAACCTAGGAGACCACCCTGAGCTTTCAGGTGTGGACCAGGTGGAAGACAATGCAAAGGAAAAGGAGGCACTGGTAGCCATATAATTTAAAACAATCTTAACATGTTCTCACCAGACTATTCATGCAGCGGTACTCGGGCCTAAGAAAAGATGAAGACCAGTCTGAGGCCTGCATGCAGAGGAGGAAGGTGTTTCAGTTTGGATTAAAGCAGGCACAGATCTATCACGTCCTCACTCTGAAGTAGTTGCACTACCAACAGCACCACCATGGCATACCCTATTAGATGTTCTCCTCATTCTTTGGAACACAAACAAGTTCAGGTTATTAGATGGCCTTTATACAGAGAACCACTATAGAGAGAAATAGCGCTTATGAGTAGTACCCGCGGGTCTAATATTAAATTTAGAGGTATAAGGGTTTGCTCACCTGGTGAGGTTGTGCGCCCTCGCACAACCCCGGTGTTGGTTGTATAGATCCTCCGATCTTGTCTGGATTGGGAGTTTGAAGCCTTGGTATCGATCCTATTAGATCGTGATCTTTGTTGGAGATGTCCGGATACAGGACCGCTGGTTTTCTCCTAAGATCCCCGGCACTCTGGGTTCTGGAGTGTTGCAGCGATCCACCGTTCTCCAGCTATGGGTTTCACTTCTAAATGGAGTGCCTATGTCTTGCTGCAGCTCTGACCGAATCCCTCAGAAGGGAGTGTGCATATGGTAGGTAATTAGATTATCGGTCTGGCGAGCGCTGACAATGCACAGGTTCCATTAAAGTTAAAGTTGCTTTATTATTAAAATATTTCAGAATGTTCCTGTTATTCAGATACAACGCGTTTCAGCATTACATCAATGCTTTCCTCAGGTATAACAGGAGTATTTCTCAAACAATAAATATATAGGGGTTGCACAGGTGTTTGTTCTTATGGGTGTGCCTTTAATTAGAACTTTTGCTTCCTTTATACAAAGTATAGTGAGATAAAATTTATTTAATTTCATAATAAAATGGTTATTATAGAGATAGTTGTTAAAATCCTTTTAGGGGTATTAGGTATATAGTATAAATAAATAATATATAATAAAATTTATTATGTGATAAAAATTATTTGAATTAAAATTAATAAAATTTTATAATTTTATTAAAAAATCCGTTTGAGAGTTTTATTTTTCCTTTGTATATTTCTTTAAAATTGTATTCTCTATATTTCTACTATGTTTATTTTTTTATTATATATGTAAGTATTATAATATCTTTATAAATGAAATTCCATTAAGGATTTTTCTTGATTTCTCTTAAAGGGATTTTTTAAAATGATAGGGAATATTATGAACTAATAAAACAAGATCCCTCGCTCCAGATTTTTACCAATTATAGTAAAATCATTAGGGAAGCCTCAGAGAAAGGGATATTAAATAAAAAAGAAGAAAAATTTCTAAATATTACAAATTTCAGAACACCATACTTCTACTACCTACCCAAAATACATAAGGACCCAATAAACCCACCAGGACGCCCAATAATTTCAGGAATAAATTCTATCACCAGTAACCTTTCCCATTATGTAGACTTATTCCTACAAGAATATGTAGTCCAACTGGACTCATACTTAAAAGATTCAACCCAACTAATAAAAGAACTATTAAATTTACCCCCCCAAAAGGACAGCATTCTAATCACATTGGACGTATGCGCTCTGTATAACAACATAGCACATAATAAAGGCTTACAAGTCATAGATGAAACTCTGAAAAAAGATAAAGAAATCCCCCCAATTCAAAGACAATTTATAACAACAGCAATAGCATTTATATTGGAGAATAATGTATTTTCATTTGAGGGGTCTTTTTACAGACAAATTAAAGGCTGTGCGATGGGGACGCGATTCGCACCAAGCTATGCAAACCTATTCATGGGTGCGTTTGAATCCGTCTCCATCGTATAGTCAAAATACAGAGAACATATAGCCCTATACCGTCGCTTTATCGATGACCTCTTCATAATATGGAGGGGTTCACTAACAGAAGCAAAAGAATTTATAAAAGAAATAAACAGAAACAGTTGGGGTCTTTCCTTTACATCTAACTATTCAGAGCACACTATCCAATATCTGGACCTACAGATCACCTGTAATGGAACTGGTAGTATCACAACGTCTACACACTTTAAGACGGTGGATGTCAATAGCTACCTCAAATTTGATAGCGGACACCTGCCAAGGTGGATACGCAACATCCCATACGGACAATATAGGAGAATTAGGAAAAATTGTACGGCCGATGAAGACTATAAAAATGAATCCAAGACTTTAAAGCAGCGGTTTTTAGAAAAAGGCTATCCAAAAAAACTTATCCAAGACGCCTATAAAAAGACAAATCTCCTCACTCAAGAAAAATGCTTACAACCCAAACAAGAAAACACAATGGAAAAAGAAAGAAAAAATAAATATTTAAAATGGAGTTTAATTACTACATATTGCCAACCGAGAACCCACATAGAAAAATTAATGAACAAATATTGGTTCATTTTGAAAAATGACCCTATCCTAACAGACCATATACCTCATAAACCAATGGTTATATACAGGAAAAATAGGAATATAGGAAATATGGTTGCACCCAGCAACACATCCATAAAACCAAAAATAATCAAAACAGACAATCCGAACCTCTGGGGATGTTACCCCTGCACAGCATCCAAATGCCTTTGCTGTCAAGTCATGAAAAAAGGAGCTAAAACTTTTACCTCCAAAACTACAGGGGAAACCTTCCCAATAAAATATATCTTCAATTGTAAATCTACATATATAATCTATCTCCTAGAATGCCCATGCGGCACACAATATGTGGGTCGAACAATACAAGAGATGCACTCCAGATTAAACAAACATCGGCATAATATTAAAAATGGTTATATGCAACACAGTATCTCAAAACATTATAATATTCAGCACAACAGGGATCACACAAAGATGACCCTCATCATTATAGACTCTGTCGATAATAAAGACCCAGAAGCATTAATGAAATTAACCAGGAGAGAAAGTTTTTGGATCTTTAAACTGGGCACTTTAGCCCCAGAAGGGCACAATTTAACATTGGACAATGTAGCCAGATAAGATCACTAAATGTCTGATTCCTACAGTAAAAAATCCCTTTTAGAAAAAAAAATCCCTTTAAGAGAGGAAAAAAATCCCTTTAAGAGAAATCAAGAAAAATCCTTAAAGGAATTTCATTTATAAAGATATTATAATACTTACATATATAATAAAAAAATAAACATAGTAGAAATATAGAGAATACAATTTTAAAGAAATATACAAAGGAAAAATAAAACTCTCAAACGGATTTTTTAATAAAATTATAAAATTTTATTAATTTTAATTCAAATAATTTTTATCACATAATAAATTTTATTATATATTATTTATTTATACTATATACCTAATACCCCTAAAAGGATTTTAACAACTATCTCTATAATAACCATTTTATTATGAAATTAAATAAATTTTATCTCACTATACTTTGTATAAAGGAAGCAAAAGTTCTAATTAAAGGCACACCCATAAGAACAAACACCTGTGCAACCCCTATATATTTATTGTTTGAGAAATACTCCTGTTATACCTGAGGAAAGCATTGATGTAATGCTGAAACGCGTTGTATCTGAATAACAGGAACATTCTGAAATATTTTAATAATAAAGCAACTTTAACTTTAATGGAACCTGTGCATTGTCAGCGCTCGCCAGACTTTATACAGAGAACGATCATAACAAAGTCTGTATGCCGCTGGTTCTGACCGCTATGCAAAGTTTCATGATGCAATGCAGTATAAGGTTTCCGAGATATTCACACAGCAAGGCACACTATACACACTCTGATTTTTGGTAGATTGGGCAAATAGATTACACCACCTGTACACTCTTGTTTTTGACCGCTATGCAAAGCTGCATGATGCAATACAGTATGAGGTTTCATAGATATTCACACAGCAAGGCACACTGTAGACACTCTGGTGTTTTTAGTATATTGCACTAATAGATTACACTGCCTGTATGCTGCTGTTTTTGACTGCTATGCAACGCTGCGTGGTGCAGCGTTGTATTTGCTTTAGAAATACTTGCCCTCCTCACTATCCCTCACTCTACAGCATCCTATCTCTAAAATATATTTGTTTTTTCCTGAATCATAACTACACCCATCACGGTCCCTCACTTCAATGGAGTACTCTCTCTATTCTAGTCAAGGAAAAATGGTGCCATGGCCAATGAGCTGGCATTTATACAGGCCAAGTCACGGGATGCGCTGACAAAGCATAGTCATGCCAATATTTGGCATGGCTGCAATGGCTTCGTAAATGCCCGCAGCCCAAAAACTTGCTGATTGGCTGCTCTGCAACTATTTAACAAGCTGTATTCGGGTGACCAAACCCAAACAGGAACTGAAAAACAGCCAATAGTCTGTGTTGGGGGGTTCAGCATCAGACACAAGGTGTCCGGTAAGGACTCTAAACTTTATAGTTCGAGTTGGCTCATCCCTATTTTTATTGTAACCCAATTCCAAAAATGTTTGTTTTTTTTTGCCAAAAATACATGCATATAAGTAAGAAAAAAATGTCAACCCTTTTAATAGTCTCTTTCAATAATTTTTAAGCAACAATCCAAATGCATTATCATTAAGTTCTTAGTAGTTTCTAAAACATTTTAATAATTTTCTCTACTTAGGCTTTTAAACCTTTGATGTTGTGATACCTTCAGTAGGGATTGTTAAAAACATAAAATGATACTACAGTAGATGCACAGCATGTGAACAATTGGTTAAAGCACTCATTTTGGCAATTTAGCAACAGGTTGCATTCATTTTCTAAAGTGTCTTAATAACCACAGGTAGCCAGAAATTGCCTTCAGGTAAATTAAAAGCACAAGATCGTGTGTTTATGGATATTCCTTCTGGTCTATTTTATTTAATGTAATCTATCAAGTTAACATTCAACATATGTAAACTATACATCCACTTTTTAGATTAACATTCATTTTCTTTAAATCATAAGCAATCATTCAATGTTTTCAGAATAGGTTAATGGAAGGCTATTATGTTGAATAGTTTGCCATTGTCGGGCTTATGTAGAATCATTTTAATCATCTCGAAATGCTGAAACCCTTTCTCTTGTTACATAGGATTCATCATTACGCCAACGACTTAATGAGTAACATCTTCAAAATATTGATTCCAAACCAAGCAACATATTTTTCTTCTCTCTTTGATAACTTTATTTTCAGTTTAAAACACTTAGTTTCCTTACTGCTATAAAAGATGGTCAGTTGCGAGTTTTCTGTAGAGATCAGATAGTTTTATCTCAGATGTGATCAGGTAATTGAATTTGACTACTATGAAATGCCTGTTAAATTTAGAGCTTAAAAAGCGAGTATAAGCAGAAGTAATGGATCTAGTAGATGAGAAAAAAATGGAGATAAGTCCCTCTGTCCTTCATACAAAGTTGCAGGATTTTTATAAATATATTTTCTTAAATAACCCCACATAAATAGTTAATTACTAACAGAGGTTATTAAGTAGTTTTGATAAAGAATAGTGCACAATAATGAAGAGATGATGTTTAATGTAAAAAAAATAAAATAAAAAAGCACAAATAGAACAACATACAAAAAAATCATGTATAGCCTTTCATGTAATGAATAAAACTGCTAAATTCTAAGAATACACAAACTGCATTTCCTTCATCATAACCATCCAAAAGAATATCTTTCTAAAATGCAAAAAGCAATCACCTGAAGACAGCATGCTGCAATGGTCAGGGGTTAAAACATAGAAATCAGGGATACCTGTCTTGTCAAGATTCGATCTGTTTTTTATTTGCTGTGCTTGTTTAAGCAGCAGGAGTTATCATTGATCGGATCACAATGTGACATACACGGCAGTCTGGCACGCCACCTCACTGTTAATGTGCAATCTTTATAGAGAGCCTAGTATGGGTAGGGAGAGCGCTCAGCTTGATTCATGGCAAAATCTAAAAATACAGGTTGTGTCAGAAGGCCTGCACCCAGTAATCAAAGTGATACATTGCTGGATTCAGGATCTCTTTGTCTACAGTATGCTGCTCTCATATGAGGTAATAAAAACCTGCTAGCAGATTGCCTTTAAAGTGATATGTTAAAAGAAAGATGTATTGTGATTGGTTTCTATAGGCTGTTTTTCTTTTGGACACTTTTTCGTAAATCTGCATTACCACTTGAGATATTTGCACATTATGTCTTTTTCAGCTATACTCCAAGAATCTGCCTTAAAAAGCGGTGCAAAACCAGTGCAAAAAAATTAACATTACGCAAGTCCTTGTGAAAACTATATTACTGTGCACATTTTAAGAGTTTGATTACTTCCATTAACTGCACCCCCACACTGACTGACAGATGATATTATGCTTATTAGCTTTCAGTCAGTCCGGTGCATCTGCAGTCGCCACTCTCCATACACAAAGAGATGATTGAATCCACGCCGACACCGCCTTCATGATAGATATACTGTACATACGCTGCCGGGGGGGGGTGGATTAAAGTTATTTTCCTTCTGATAGCAAAGTTTAATGTGCAGGCGCCGGAAGATTAGATTAGATTGCTGTTAATCTGCAGATTAACCCCATATCTGCAGGTTAGTGCTGCTTCAAGTCCTGTGCTTATCTTGGCTTTATATCAAAATAATAGGGACCACCTGCGGCTTTTTTAAATTTATTTAAATAAATAATTTAAAAAATCAGTGTGCAGTCCCCCCAATTTTAATGCGCTGTCATAATAAAGCCAACAGCTGGGGGCTGTATTCTTAGGCTAGGAAGTACCCGTGGATATTGGGCCCCCAGCTTAAAAATAGCATCCTGTATTTACCCAGGATTGTTGCATCCATTATATGAGACAATCTTGGCACTTTACCCCTCTCGACCCGATTTCCCTGGTGTTGTGGCAATTGGGAGTAATAAGGGGTTAATGACAGCTGCCACAAAGCCCTTGATTAGTAATGGGAGGTGTCTATGAGATCCCCCATTACTAATCTGTAAGTGAAAAGAAAAAAAAACAGAAAAATCCTTTATTTGAAACTAGCTGTAGCACCCGGCGCTGCCCAGGATATTAACTGTCTCTCTGTTTCTCTCCCATTCTCTGTCTTTCTCCCCCTCTGTATATATCTCTCTGTCTCTGTCTCTTTGTCTGTCTGTCTCTTTCCCTGTCTGTCTCTGACTGCCTCTGTCTCTTTTTCCATCTGGCTCAATCTCTTTCCCTGTCTGTCTATCTCTTTCACTGTCTGTCTGTCTATCTCTGTCACGTTCCCTGTCTGTCTCTTTCCCTGTCTGTCTCTTTCCCTCTCTTTCCCTCTCTTTTCCTGTCTGTCTCTTTCCCTCTCTTACCCTCTTGTCCTCTGTCTCTTTCCCTGTGTCTGTCTCTTTGTCTGTCTCTTTACCTGTCTTTGTCTGTCTCCTACCCTGTCTGTCTCTTTCCCTCTCTTTCCCTGTCTGTCTGTTTCCCTGTGTCTGTCTCTGTCTCTTTGTCTGTGTCTGTCTCTTTACCTATCTGTGTCTGTCTCTTAACCTGTCTCTCTCTTTCCCTCTCTTTCCCTGTCGGTCTCTTTCCCTGTCAGTCTGTCTCTTTGTGTGTGTCTGTCTCTTTGTCTCTGTCTCTTACCCTGTCTATGTCTGTTTCTTACCCTGTCTGTGTCTGCCTCTTTCCCTGTCTGTGTCGTTCTCTTTGCCTGGCTGCATTGTGACATGCCAACATTCCATTTAAGAGTGTGGCTGCGCACTCTTCTGAAGTTCTGGCTGCACTGTGGCTCCCAGCTCCATTCGCTGAAGGCAGGTTTTTTGGTGAATAACTGTAAAGCGCGAGGTTAAAATTTCCCTTCAAAACATAGCCTATGACGCTCTCGGGGTTCAGAAGTGTGAGTGTGCAACATTTTGTGGCTGTAGCTGCGACGGTGCAAATGCCAATCCCGGACATACACACACATACACACACACACACACACATTCAGCTTTTATATTAGATAAAATACAAAAATCCACCCTCTTTCTCCCCTTTATTAACACCCAAAACACCCAGGTCCGACGTAATCTGCATCTATTATGTAAATTAGGTTACTTGTGTTTGTATGTGCATTTTTTTACATATGTTTTTATCACGTGTTTGTTGCTGCTGTTTTTGTGTCGCCTTGGTTTGTTATGTTTTAATCAAAGCCGCTTTGTTTTCCTGGTATCTGTGACAAAATTCTATTGACATAGTCAGTTATGGATTACGTGCATTTATGTTGCATTTCTGCTGTGATAACACACTCAAACAGCATGTGTGTTTTTTAGCTTAGTTTTCATTTTAATAATAAGCACAGTGAGTAGTAGCTTTCTATAAATCCCATTTTCCCACTTTGCTGGAACTGTAAATTGTTGCGTTTTTGATGCAGTGAAAAAAGCTCACTACATACTAAATAATAGTGGGAATGCAGCCTAAGTCTTCTCTGAAATCTACAGTATATAATAAATATCAGTGCAAGCATTTTCTGCAGATACTTCAGTCATTTTTAAATAATACGTTAAGATTTTGGTTTTTATGTGTTATTTTACGCACATGTAACTTGTAGGAAAATGAAAATCACATACAGGTATTAGCCTAGGAGAAAAATAATAATCATAAATGAATGGAGCTTGTCATAGCAGACACTTCAATTTCCAGAGTCTTCAATGATTTGCTCCAGTAGGTATGATCTAAGTGACCTGGCTCATTGAAGACATTTGCAGAAAATGCACAAGGCTATGGATTACATCATTGAGCAAGCTCCAGTTTCAAGTCATTTATTGGCCACATGTATAACATATATAGTGGCAGAAAGTGGTTCATACAGTTTACAGATGTTACTTTTCCACTCAACTTTTCAAATTATTTTGGCTTGAAAAATCACACACGCAGTCATAACCTTTCAACGCATGATTGCATAAAGTGCACAAAAGTCTTTTCTCTTTTCTCAATAAACGAGGATGTGATATGTTTTTATTCACCTGTCCATTTTTGTTAAGTAGAATATTATTAGAAGCAAAATATGTTGAAATAATTGTATGCTCTACATATTATACTTGACATATTACTACTGCTGGTACTAATACAGCACTCATTCATCTCTTTAAATAGTCATGGTTATTTCATTCAGCCTTTTGTGCTTAATAGATTAAAAAAATAAGTAAATTAATAAATATTATCTTCATGATGTACAGTTGTGCTCAAAAGTTTACATAACCATCAGATTTTTGCTTTCTTGGCCTTTTTTCAGAGAATATGAATAACACAAAATTATTTTTTCCACTTCCAGGTTAGTGGTTGGGTGAAGCCATTTATTGTCAAACTACAGTCACTGACAGATGTTCTGTCGCTTATCCAAGTTTTTTAAATTTTAAATAAAAGCTTATAACCTGACTTTTAATTCATCCATTGGTTTAATAAATTACTCTTTTGAAAGCTGAAAACCTCCCAAATTTGGTTTAGGTTATGAAAATAAAGTTGCTGCAAAGCTGAAATATTGATCATTTAACCCCTTCACGACCTTGGACGGATCTATCCGTCCAGGATCGTGTCCCGTTAAGCCCCGCCCCCTGCCGCGGGCAGGCGGCGTGGATCGGCACACATATCAGCTGTTTTCAACAGCTGACATGTGTGCCTGCTAGCCGCGGGTGGAATCGCTTCCACCCGCGGCCATTAACCCCTTAAATCTTGCTGCCAAAGTCTGGCAGCAAGATTTAAATGCGTGCGGCCATGTTTGTTACTCACCGCCGCCCCCACCGGAAGTCACGTGTGTTATCACGTGACTATCGGTGGTTGCCATCGTAGCACAGGGTCATGTGATGACGCCTGCTGCTACGATGTTTCACTTTCATTTTCCCTCGGCCGAGAGCAGAGGGAAAACCAAAGTGACTGAATCTGCTGATTACAGCGGTATAGCTGTGATCAGCAGATAGCGATCAGCAATCGGATTGCTGATCGCTATAGCCCCCTAGGGGGACTAGTAAAATAAAAAAAAAAGTAAAAAAAAAAGTTTTAAAAAATAAAAAAAAAAAAAAAAACCTAAAAGTTCAAATCACCCCCCTTTCCCCCCATTGAAAATTAAAGGGTTAAAAAATAAATAAATATACACATATTTGGTATCGCCGCGTTCAGAAATGCCCGATCTATCAAAATATAAAATCAATTAATCTGATTGGTAAACGGCGTAGTCGCAAAAAAATTCCAAACGCCAAAATTACGTTTTTTGGTCGCCGCAAGTTTTACGCAAAATGCAATAACAGGCGATCACAACGTAGCATCTGCGCAAAAATGGTACCATTATAAACGTCAGCTCGAGACGCAAAAAATAAGCCATCACTGAGCCATAGATCCTTAAAAATAAGAACGCTACGTGTTTCGGAAAATGGCGCAAAACGTGCGCCACTTTTATTAGACAAACTTGTGAATTTTTTTTAACCCCTTAGATACAAGTAAACCTATACATGTTTGGTGTCTACAAACTCGCACCGACCTGAGGCATCACATAGATACCTCAGCTTTACCATATAGTGAACACAGTGAATAAAATATCCCAAAAACTATTGTACGATCACACTTTTTTTGCAATTTTTCCGCACTTGGAATTTTTTTGCCGTTTTCCAGTACACTATATGGTAAAACTTATGGTTTCATTTAAAAGTACAACTCGTCCCGCAAAAAACAAGCCCTCATATGGCAAGATTGATGGAAAAATAAAAATATTACGCCTCTCAGAAGAAGGGGAGCAAAAAACAAAAACACAAAAACGGAAAGTGCCCGGGGGCTGAAGGGGTTAATAAACACAGAAAAGTCAGATTTTGGCAAGACAAAAGTTTTGTCGCCCACAAAAAGTAATGTGAAATTCAAACAAATTAACTTTTAATTCAAAAATCTGTTGTATAACATTGGTGAATGAAGTTGTGGTGCTATTAGAGCCATATTTAATATTTTTTGTGAGTTCCATGAGCTTGAAGGACTGCATCCATGCGGTTCAACAATGATTCATACAATTTATTGATGATGTCATCAGGAATAACAAAGAATACAGTCTTACATGCCTGCCAGAGTTCATCTAGATTCTTTGTGAGGTTATTGGTGATAAAATCACTTGCTTTACATCCCGGACCACAAATGCTCTTTTCCCCATTCAATTTCACCTAAACTGTCAGAGCACCTATGTTATTTACCTGCTTGAGTGCACGTGCGGTCTACAGTATGTGGGCCGTACAGTACAAACTATGCACGCCAGGTTGAATAAACATAGGTCCAATATCAAAAATGGCTTCCAACAACACAGTCTATCTCGACATTTTCAAATTGCACATCAGAAGGATCCCAAACAATTGAGATTATTAATTATTGATCACATAGATAACTCCGGATCCGATCGGTTCGAGAGACTTATTAAAAGAGAGAGTTACTGGATATTCAGATTGGGTACCTTACACCCTGAGGGTCTTAATATGACTATTGAGAATGTAGCCAAATAATGAATTGATTTAATGAATTCTGTTGCTCGGGTTTGGGGGAGGAAAAAAAGAAAAGAGGAAAAAAAAAAAAAAAGGGGATTCACAGCACCTATTGTGCTGGAAAAATGATTCACAGCACCCATTGTGCTGGCATATGCACCCAGGGGTTGAGACTCAATAAGCATTTCACAATTGAATCGGAACCTTTATTGTGCTGGCATATGCATGATTCTAGTGTTCGGATTCTGTAAAAGTGATTCACAGCACCTATTGTGCTGGAAAAAAAAAAAAATTATTCACAGCACCTATTGTGCTGGCATATGCACCCAGTGGTTGAGATTTAATAGACATTTTTGTCAGATCTGGAAAAGCGGTTCACAGCACCTATTCTGCTGGAAAAGTGATTCACAGCACCTATTGTGCTGGCATATGCACCCAGTGGTTGAGATTTAATAGACATTTTTGTCAGATCTGGAAAAGCGGTTCACAGCACCTATTGTGCTGGAAAAGTGATTCACAGCACCTAATGTGCTGGCATATGCACCCAGTGGTTGAGATTCAATAGACATTTAATAATGCAATCGGAACCTTCAATGTGCTGGCACATGTATGATTCCACTGCTCGGATTCTGGAAAAATGATTCACAGCACCTATTGTGCTGGATATGCACCCAGTTTTGAGATTCAATAGCTATTTCTGTCAGTTCTGGAAAAGCAGTTCACAGCACCTATTGTGCTGGAAAAGCAGTTCACAGCACCTATTGTGCTGGAAAAGCAGTTCACAGCACCTATTGTGCTGGAAAAGCGATTCACAACACCTATTGTGCTGGAAAAGCGATTCACAACACCTATTGTGCTGGCATATGCACCCAGTGGTTGAGATTAAATAGACATTTAACGCAATTTTAAAAATAAGAATATCCATTCCCTAATTTATAAATTTAAATTCTTGATCTACCCACACTGACATACATTATAACAATATTATTACATGTTAGTAGTGCAGGCATACTCAGATCATTTTTTTGAAAAGTTCTCATGATTTTATGTATTAAGTTTTAGGAGTTAATATATGATTTATATGATTATATTATCACATGTGTTTTTAAATAATGTTTTTATGGCAAAGAGTCTTTTTGAAAAATCCTTTTTAAATATCTTTTATTAGCTTTTATATTATTGTTGAAGGGCTGGTTGTGATACATTAAGGGTTAACATTTCAATTAATTTGGTGCTGACCAATGGAATCGCACCTGTCCCTTTAAATAGTATTCTCCACATTCCGTTTTATATCCACCTGATGAAGATATTGTGTATATCGAAACGCGTTGTGGCCGATAGAAAACAATAAATTCTAAAAAAAAAAATTAATCTAATACTGTGGCCTCCTTAGCGCTCTATCAGACCGTGCTTCTATACTTTACTACATATTATACTTGACATATTACTACTGCTGGTACTAATACAGCACTCATTCATCTCTTTAAATAGTCATTGTTATTTCATTCAGCCTTTTGTGCTTAATAGATTAAAAAAATAAGTAAATTAATAAATATTATCTTCATGATGTACAGTTGTGCTCAAAAGTTTACATAACCATCAGATTTTTGCTTTCTTGGCCTTTTTTCAGAGAATATGAATAACACAAAATTATTTTTTCCACTTCCAGGTTAGTGGTTGGGTGAAGCCATTTATTGTCAAACTACAGTCACTGACAGAAGTTCTGTCGCTTATCCAAGTTTTTTAAATAAAAGCTTATAACCTGACTTTTAATTCATCCATTGGTTTAATAAATTACTCTTTTGATAGCTGAAAACCTCCCAAATTTGGTTAAGGTTATGAAAATAAAGTTGCTGCAAAGCTGAAATATTGATCATTTAATAAACACAGAAAAGTCAGATTTTGGCAAGACAAAAGTTTTGTCGCCCACAAAAAGTAATGTGAAATTCAAACAAATAATTAACTTTTAATTCAAAAATCTGTTGTATAACATTAGTGAATGAAGTTGTGGTGCTATTAGAGCCATATTTAATATTTTTTGTGAGTTCCATGAGCTTGAAGGACTGCATCCATGCGGTTCAACAATGATTCATACAATTTATTGATGATGTCATCAGGAATAACAAAGAATACAGTCTTACATGCCTCCCAGAGTTCATCTAGATTCTTTGGTTTTGTCTTCAAAGCTTCTTATTTCATCCTACCCCAAACATGATCAATGAGGTTCATGTCTGGGGACTAGGCTGGCCAGTCCTTGAGCATCTTGATCTTCTTTGCCAGGAGGAACTTTGTTGTAGAGATGGATCTATGAGATGGAGCACCATCCTGCTGTCGAATTTGACCCCTTTTATGATTGGGAATGTAAGAGGTAGCTATTTACTTCTTGATATTTTAGGCTATTGATATTGCCTTCCACCTTGGAAATGTTTCATACACCCCCATACTGAATGTAACCCCAGACCATGATCTTTCCATCACCAAACTTAATTGTTTTCTGGATCCATATGGGCTCCAGTAGGTCTCCTGCAGTACTTGCGGTGGCT
This sequence comes from Anomaloglossus baeobatrachus, assembly GCF_048569485.1. Lineage (NCBI taxonomy): Eukaryota > Metazoa > Chordata > Amphibia > Anura > Aromobatidae > Anomaloglossus > Anomaloglossus baeobatrachus. The sequence goes on along the minus strand of NC_134354.1, from coordinate 171,497,889 downwards.
GTGGTGTAATTCAACTGAAGATTCATCAGAGAAATCCACCTTCTGCCACTTTTCCAACATCCATCTGTTTAGCAAGCTGTGGGACTTGGCAAATGCCACACAGTTTTCTAATTGCCTTTTGTTTAGTGCTAGCTTCTGGGCACTGATTCGACCATGGAAGCCATTTTGAGACAGAATTCTACAAACTGATCTACTTGACACAGGGACTTGAGATGACCAGGCCTTTTGGAGCTCTGCTGCAGTGGAAGAGGGGCTGGCTTTGGATTTTATAACCAACAAACGTTCCACCTGTGCAGTTGTCTTGTGGGGTCTGCCAGACCGGGGCTTATCAAAAACATCTCCAGTCTCTTCAAATCTTTTTTAAATTCTTTGTACTTGACGCTGAGACACATTAAAGGTGCCAGCCATGTCTGCAGTGGATCTGTTCTTCAGCCTCTTGATAATCAAGGCTTTGTTCACAGGTTGGATTTTTGGCATGTTGTCAGAGGTCAAGTTGCAGTTCAACTGAATGTCTGGGGTGCTGGGTTTCTTTTTATACACACCTACTAATTAAGTGATCATTTAGTGAGCACAGGTGAGGATGTAAACTAGGATTGGGTGCATTATATGACAAGGCGACAAAACTTTTGTCTTGCCAAAATCTGACCTTTCTGTGTGCATTAAATTCAATATTTCAGCTTTGCAGCAACTTTATTTTCATAACCTAAACCAAATTTGGGAGGGTTTCAACTTTCAAAAGAATAATTTATGAAACCAATGGATGAATTTAAAGTCAAGTTATAAGCTTTTATTTACCTAACATGGAAAAGTGACAGAACTTCTGTCAGGGACTGTATTGCGTTTTCTCTTGTTAAATCATAATAACAACCAAAACATCCAAATGACCCTGATCAAAAGTTCCCATACCTTGGTTATTTTGGCTTGATAACATGCACAGAATTTGACACAAATGGGTTTGAATGACTAATAAATGTAACATTTTCACCTGTGATCTGTTTGCTTGTAATAAGTGTGTGTGCATAAAAGCTGAGTGAGTTTCTGGGATCCAGACAGACTCTTGCATCTTTCATCCAACCACTGATGTTTCTGGATTGTGAGTCATGGGAAAAGCAAAAGAATTGTACACAGATCTACGGGAAAAGATAGTTGAACTGTATAAAACAGGAAAGGCATACAAAAAGATATCCAAGGCATTGATAAAGCCAGTCAGCAGTGTTCAAACTGTGATTAACAAATTGGTATGTAAAGTTTTGAGCACAACTGTAAATCATCAGCACTGTTTTATTTATTCCTAAAAAATAAATAGATAAATAAATAAATAGATAAAATAACATAAAAAATAACATTTAAAAAATAATAATCATGTTCAACTGTCCAGTATTTGTGGTTTGTATTTTGGTGCTTGTTTTTCACAGTGCACACAAAGCTTACGACTGGAATTTACAAACATGGAAAGTGGCTGTAAAATCTGCTGTGACAATAACCAATGCACATTTTTTTTGAAGAAATGCAGCAAACATACTGGAAATTTCACCATTTACACTACAAAGAGAAAAAAAAAACACTGCATGAATTGATGTTTTACATATTTCCAATCTATTGCATTGCTCAATTTATACTTTATATTTTATGGATTTGGGGAAATTTAATCCACAATGTTAATATTGTAATATGCACTAAATTTTCTACTTAGAAAATCCTCTTTTTATGTTTTCACATACCCTTACATTTTGATATGGATATTGCATGCAAGGATTTGCTGTTTTAAACGGGAGGTGTCTTATCTAGGTAACCAATATTATACAGTAGATCTATATGAGCTATGAATATAATACAGGTGGTCTGCAGATTTTAGTATTTTCTCTAAAGATCTCTGTTGCTCATCTCTACTCACTGAAAGAAAACTCAATGATTGCAATTGGCATTTGAGTTATTTTCTCCTTTTGACCTGTTCTCCTCCCTTATCGATAACAGATGATCAAAACAATGCTAGAGATTGTTAAATGTTGTCTATACCATCACAAATTTTTAAAGGGATATTTTCATAATTAAAGGATACCATAAAGCACATGTAATATTTTGCAGATCTTTTAGCAGATCTGTCTGCTTAAAGCCCCAGAATCCTGAAAATCTCAGGTTTGGGGGTGTATCAGTCATTTGACTTTACCCCTTATCCACCAATACTATGCAAATATAGATGAAACCAGACGTTTAACTACATAATCTAAAAAAACACATTTGCATGTTCTTCTCACTTTTTGACATGGAATCAGAATAAACCTGTCCCATTTTAGGTCACTTAGGAACCAAAGTTATTTATATTTGCCAAATAGCAGAATAATGAGAGAGAGAGAATGTTTTATGGCATTTTTATTACTTTCTGCAAAGTCAAAAGTTTATATACATTTCATTAGTATTTGGTACCATTGCCCTTAAACTGTATGACTTAGGTCAAATGTTTTGGATATCCCTCCACAAGATTCTCACAATAGTTGGTAAGAATTTGGGCCCATTACTCCTGACAGAAGAGGTGTAACATATTTGTAGGTCGCCTTGCTCGCACCTGCCTTTTAAGCTATGCCGATACATTTGCAGTAGGATTAAGATCAGGGCTTTGTGATGGCCACTCCAATATATTGACTTTCTTATCCGTAAGCCACTTTGTAACCTGTTTGACAGTATGCTTCGGGACATTTTAGGGATGATTGAATATCACAAATATTCGGCAATATTCGGCTTCGCGAAAATTCGACGAATAGGTCGCCGCTATGCGAATATTCGAAGTGCAATGTAAGTCTATCGGCAGCCAGAATAGTTGCTATTCGGCAATTATTCGGGTTTCCCATAGACTTACATTGCACATCGAATATTCGCAAATAGTCGAATAGCGACGACCTATTCATCAAATATGGGCGTAGCCGAATATTTGAGGTATTCGATCATCCCTAGCTCAATGTCCATTTGGAAGACCCATTTCTGCCCAAGCTTTAAATTTCTGTCTGATTTCTTTAGATATTGCTTCAGTATTGCCATATAATCTTCTTTTCATATGATGCCATCTATTTTGTGAAGTGCAAAGGTCCCTCTTGCAGCAAATCAACCCCACAACATGATGTTGCAACCCCCGTGTTTCACAATTAGGATGGTGGTTTAGGCTTCAAAGCTTTTGCCTCTTTCCTTTAAATGTAACAAACAGTTAAATTTTTTAGTTTTGTCAGACCACAGGACATGTCTCCAAAAATTAAGGTCTTTGTTCCTGTGTACATTTGAAAATGTTAAACTGGATGTTTTATGTTTCTTTTGGAGTAATGGCTTCTTCCTGGCAGAGTGGCCTTTCAGCCCATGTTGATACAGTACTCGTTTCACTGTGGATAATGACAGAATCTTATCAGCTTCTGCCAGGATTTCCATAAGGTATTTTGCTTTTGTTCTTGGGTTGATATGCACATGTCTGACCAAAGCACGATCATCTCTGGTACACAGAACCGCTCTCCTTCCTGAGCCGTATGATGGCTAGTTTGTACAGATGAACGAGGCACCTTCAGGTATCTGACAATTTCATCCAAGGATGAAGCAGACTTGTGCAAGTCCACAATTCTCTTCCTGAGATCTTGGATGACTTCTTTTGACTTTCCCATGATGCTACACAAAGAAGCAGTGTATTTCAGATGTGCATTAAAATACATCCACAGGTGTGTCTTTAATTAACTCAGATGTTGCAATAAACATATCCAAAGCTTCCAAAGACATGACATCATCATATGGGCTGTCCTATATTGTTTAAAGTTATAGTACTTTTAGTGTATGTAAACTTTTGACTTTGCAGAAAGTAATAAACATTCTCCCTTTCTTAATTCTGGAATTTGGCAAATATAAATAATTTTTGTGATCATAATTGACCTAGCCATGGATTACTCCTACATTCACATCTGATAACTGCAATCCTCCAGCCTCCTGAAGATCCTTATATCATGGAAAGGGGAAACGTGTTGAGGCAATACAGAGCATGCTGCTAAAAGGGAAGTAACCATTCTTTTCTTCCCTGTGGGGTTATCTATACCCCTATTTTCTGCTCTATAAGAATCATCTGCATGATTGCCCTCAGGCATTGCATTACATGTATCAGCATCGGTTTATGCAGTGCAGATCTGTGCAATTATGATTGTGTAAAAGTTTATCCATGTGTGATTGCCATACTATATCACACTGGGACATGGGAGGAAAAACTGACAGATGGAACTGAATTTTCCATTATGTTAATGTGCTCCTCCATTATGTTAATGTAGATTGTGTATTATGTACTATGTACTAATTTGTACTGGATCATGTACTATGGACTAATTTTTCTGCAGAAGCCTGCCTATACTGGGGCTTAATATTTGTGTTTTGGTTTTTTTTTTTTGTCCTGGTTTTCCTGATAGGAAGCTGTTATCTATCACAGTGTGATTATATGAGCACTTTGTTGTACCATGTACTAATTTGTACTGGATCATGTACTATGGACTAATTTTTCTGCAGAAGCCTACCTATATTGGGGCTTAATTTTTGATTTTTTGTCCTGGTTTTCCTGATAGGAAGCTGTTATCTATCAGACAGTGTGATTACATGAGCACTTTGTACTTAATACATTCTAGTACTATTGTATGGCCATCCGTAGTGTAATTATTATTTTAATTCACTAACTATCTAGGGCAACTAGAGGGTGAGCCGACGTGGAACGGGGGCGCCCAAAACAGTTACGGCGTCATACCCTCCGTTGGTAGGTAGGAGCAAGGTCCCATAGGGTGCTATAGGGACCCCATATATTTAGCTCCTCCCCTTCATCATCTACGCCCTTTGTGTGTTCACTATTAATGGGTGTCTAAATTTTAAAATATATCAATAAAAGTTTAATATTAATTGAAATTGAGGTTTTTTGTTTTTCGTATATTGAACTCAATTGGTCCTATTGTATATGGTTTTTTCTAAATAATGAGAAAGACATGCATATACAGTATGTCTTTTTAGATAGTGTATGTAAACTTCTGGTTTCAACTGTACCTAAAGCTAGAGGCGTAATGATTACAGTTGCAAGGGTCAGCAATATAACAGGGCCCAGAGGTGGAGAGGGACTGCCAGTGCCAGTACATATTTCTACTGGTTGTGTGTCCTCAGACAGCAATACAAGCTGACAGACAGACAAAGGCTGGTAGCTGATGTTGGCGTTACTGTGACAGAGGGTGCATGGCAATGACATCAAGCGTTGCCCATTGCTTGCATGCCTAAGTCAGTTGCTGGCCTTAGAAGAGGATGCCACATGCTAGGGAAATGAGAGGAAACTGAAAAAAAATCAATTTTTTGTATACTTTAAAAAACAGTAACAGAATGGGTGGCATATGCTTCAGGAAGAAGGCTATATATATCAAGAAGGACCTCATATATGAAAGGATTGGGGGAAAATATACCAGGATTGTCCACCTATATACCATAATTAAGGACATATTGTATATTTCAGGACAGGCAACATACAGTACATACGAGGAAGGTGCTCTGTTGGGGAATATATACACCAGGATGGGGAAAATATATACCAGGAAGGGGCCCGTCCATGCGTATAATTCTGCAGCGATTTGGCAGCACATGTGAATGTATTGTGACTGTAGAATTGATGCGCAAATAGCGCCTAAAAGATGTCACTAACTGTGGTATCCTACATAGACTTGTTGGTAGGAAAAATCCTTCACAGAGAGACAATCATTTTATAAACAGCAGCAAACAATCCCTAATAATAAATTGCTGAATAGGGAGTATAACAAAAGGGAACAATCTCACCAGTCTTCAGATTACTGTGACTAGGTGTTCCTCAGTCATCATAAATTGTCGGATTGAAACCACACAGAAAGATCCCCTGGTTAAACCAGGTATTCAAAAGGATCCACTAAAAGTAGGTTCCAATATACAGACATATAGGATTTCTCTCTCTTGAGGATCTTTCTGTGTGGTTTCAATCCGACAATTTATTATGACTGAGGAACACCTACTCACAGTAATCTGAAGACTGGTGAGATTGTTCCCTTTTGTTATACTCCCTATTCAGCAATTTATTATTAGGGATTGTTTGCTGCTGTTTATAAAATGATTGTCTCTCTGTGAAGGATTTTTCCTACCAACAAGTCTATGTAGGATACCACAGTTAGTGACATCTTTTAGGCGCTATTTGCGCATCTATGTGTGTTGGTCTTTTTTAACCTAACCCCATTAAAAGTTATATTTTAGGCGTATGTTATTGCTGGGTTACCTAGCTACTATTAATATCATTATTTGTGTATCCCTATCCAGTGGCTTTATCTGTAGAATTGATGCAGAATGTATGCACGCTGGATGCTTGCTCTGCCATTCAGCTCGGATCTATGCCTGCT